>NC_136631.1:35073267-35293706 GCF_933228915.1 Telmatherina bonti
ATATATATATAAATACACATTTAATCTTGTTGAACCTTTTGCATCTGCGAAAATGCAACTTTCTTCATGAACCATGCCTACCTCAAATTTACAACCAATCATGTAAGTGTTCTCAGAAGGCCTAATGGTTGCCTATTAGTTAAAAAAAAAGTTTTTGTAATGAAAGGCTGTTGTCTAAATCTTGTAGTCAACAATCCCAACGTAACAAAATACCTCACATGGTGAAAATGCAGTGAAAGTTGAGACTTCCTAAACTAACACACTTTTTTTTTTTCCAGTTTTCATGGCTAGGAAATAATCACAGCCACAATTATTAAATCAAATGCACCTAACAGATACACACATTTCATTAACAAGGTGTGATGGTTTATTAATAATAATTTTAAAAAAAAATTGATTGATGCAACCTTAATGTGATCACCATATGTTGCTTCATGTTCAGTAGCTTTTATTTTTCCTCAAACAAAAATCTGTGAATCTTTTAAGGTTTCCACCCAGCATTTCAGGATCATTTACAACTTGGGGGGGGGGGGGGTCCTGGCTTTGGTTTGGAAGAAAAGGTGAATATGTTTTGGATGAAGTAAAACTTTTGCAGTTCACACAGTTTTCTGCCTGACTGAAGTACAATTATCAGAATAGTCTCATCACTGTCAATTCTTTTTTTTCATTTTAAAGTGTGCTCTAGTCACATCTGTGTCATTGTCACTCTTACATGTTGGGTTTTTGTTTAGCATCTAAGTTGAAAATAAACATGTCTTTTGGACTCAGATTTTAATCAACAAGCAGCTAGTAGAAGAAATGTTGGCCAGATGCATACTGAAACATCTCTTTACAAGTCATCCTGTTAAATTGGATGACTAGTATTTGAATGTTATACTACATAATGCCTGATTTGCCGTGCCTTTCTCAGATGTCTCATTATTTCCCCATTCAAAGACAAGCTTGGCTGTCAGCTGATGTGAGCTGTGTTGAACTTTAAGGGGCTCCGGTCATGTGCTTGTTTTGCAAAGTTGTGCTCTTGGGCTCGTGCTTCAGCTCTGTGAGGCACCACAGTTTATCCTAGTGGAGGTTTCCTGCACATAGTTGATTCATCCTCCTCGTAAATCAGAGCTGTCCGGGTATTTTTTGGTTTCGGCACATTCTGGGCCGCTCTCACTGTGAGCGCGGCTGGATTTAATTGGCCTACTGCGATTTGTACTTGCGATGTCCTGCTGCTGAAGTCTGTCTTTCTCGCTCTCTCTCCATCTGCCAATTCAAACCAGCTGTTACCAGCCACCAATTAACACAGAACATATGTTTATTCCAGTCTCTGTTGATGGAGAAATTATGCAATTCATTGCACACCAGAGAACATGACATCCTGCTATGAGACTAATTTCACATTTGCTCGTACTCTGTTTCTCACCTCCTTTGTCACATTTGCTGTGTTGCAGCTCTGCAGGTGCTGCTGGACCAGTCCACCAAAGCCAACTCTCCACTGAAGGGCCATGAGCGAACAGTGCAGTACCTGCAAAGACTGGGTAGGAAACGACAGCCTGCTTCACCCTATTTTGACTCGGCGTGTTGACCGTCTTTCTGCATGACATGTCTCATTTGTTGGGGTAATTGAGGGAAAGCTTCTGAGGAAACCTTTGCACTGACTGGTTGTTGATGTTGGATGAAAAACATAGTCTGCAGTCTTTGTTTGTCCTGAACTTAATGGCAGCTTGGCATTTAAAGTGGTTAATGTGTTTTTCTGGAGTGCATTAGTGTCAAGTTTCTGACATAGTGATTTAATTACTAAAAATGGCTTAGTAAAATGAGTCTTTGTCTTTTTGTACTTTTTAATGCCTACAGTTTTATTTTCTGTTTTAATCATTTTGTTTTTTAAAAATATAGACACACTTTGTTTTTTTTTTTTATTAAGTATTTAGGTTGTTTTGCAGAACTTGTTACTTTATTTTGTTATTAATTCATTGGCTTCTTGTTTTTCTGTATTATGTGTTTGACTTTTGTACAACAGGAAGTCAAACGGTTTGGTATGGAAATTTAGTTCTGTTTTTTTTTTCCCAATGCGGATAATTCTTTGTTTTTCTGAGTTATTGAGATAATTATCATTAAAGGCAGAGGAATGTCTGCATTTCTGGAGGCGGATGCTTCAGCACTGTTGTTTGTGAACTCTCATTTTCACTGCAGCTAGTGCAATGAGTTTTCTAAGAGTGATTTCAAAAATCATACTTTGTACTAGAGGTGGGAAAATTGAATCGAAAAATCGAATATCGGGATTTTTTGCTTCACAATTTTAAAATGATTTTTTTTTTTTTAATAAATAAAAATAATTTATTATAAATTTTTTTGTCATTTTTATTTTTATTGATCTTTTAACTTGTCTTCTTGGGCATTATAGCAGCAGAATGATGGTCCGGCGACTGTGTTTATTCCTAATTGGTATCAAGAAAAATGACGAGCAAAACAGGTTTTGTGTATTTATTTTTTTTGTAGTTTTTAATCTACAAAAATCAGCAGTATTAAGGAATCGTGAGAAATTTTAAATCGAATTGGCACCCAAGAAATCGGAATCGAATCGGAACAGAAGCATGTTGTCACAGCCCTACTTTGTACCGTTTGTGAAAGCAAATCTTGTCTTGTACTTGACTCTTACTCTGGTTTTGTTAACATGTTGAATTGGTGCAACGAAAGTTGTCAGAAATTGTTGGTTTTCCTCTGACAACACCAGAACATTCAGCACTGAGGACATGAAGCGGGGAAGCACTTCAGTTACTTTCTTCTTCTTCTGAACACAATTTTTTTTATTAAAGACAAGCCAGGACTGCAGGCGGGCCTGTCTAGTCACCATACCCTCATGTTTTTTTTTTTTTGCTTGTTTTTTTCTCTTGTGTGCTGAAGTGTGGGTTTGCATTATCATGCTTTCCTTTTGATCTGGTGACTTATAGTAGTTGTTCTGATCTTTTCTATTGTTGCTCTGGAGCAAACTGTGTCAATCTCCTCCAGAAAAGATGTTTCATGCTGATTTGTGTGACATTAGTACACAGTTTGATTGTGTCCAGAGGTGGTGGAGACTTCTCTGAGCTCAGAGTGAACATAAAGCTGAACTTACTAAGAAAAAAAAGACTTTATATTGTGTGCAATGAAAAAGCTGATTAAGCAGTTGTAAGAATTTATGTTTATTTATTTATTTGTTTTGGAGTTTTTCCCCCCGACTGTTTATTTTCTTTTTTTCACTACTTTAATGAATTCTGATTGCATGATATTTTTTTTATAACATATTAATGAGTTGCAGCTTTGACTTTAATCTCTTATTAATGTTTGAGTGGTCCATGTGCAACCTTAACAATGTTAAACCTGATTCTCAGCTTCATCTTGGTTTTCAGTATTACTAGTTATCCTCAACTGTTAAACTTTCTTACCTGTCTGATCCTCTAACCCACACAGGAGTGGAGAATCTGGGGATTATTTTTGAGTTTTCCCCCTGGGTGCTGAAGATTTGTCCTGAAGATGGCTTGAAGGTGGGCACAAACATTTAGAATAAATGACCATCCTAAAAGTTTATTTATTCCCTGTGGATGCTTGTCTTAACACATAGTTTTAAAATGTTTGTCAGTGGATTTTATGCATAAATGCTCCTAAAAACACAAATATGGCAAACAAAAGAAAAATGTCATCTTTCCAGATCTTCACTGAAGACTTGACCGAGGTGGAGACTTTGCCCAGAGACAAAGTGCTGCAGTTCCTGAAGGAAGGCTTTGAAGAGCTTGCCATCCCGTATCTGGAGCATATTATTTATGTGTGGGATGAGAAGGGCCCCGAGTTTCACAACGTGCTCATTCAGCTCTACCTGGGCAGGGTGCAAGGCCTCATGAAACAGTACCTCAACTCACTGCCAGAAGGTATGATCAGGAGAAAACTCGCTTTACTCCACACACGAACACTGGAAGTTAATTAGGGTCCGAGCCATACGAAGTATGGCAAGGCCCTATTGTTTTCCAAATGTTTATTCTTCTTCTATATTTTCTTCTCAGCACAACTTGGCCATTTTTGACCACCTTAGCCTGCGTGAAAAGTTGCGAAACTTGGTACACACCTCAAGCCCGGAGAAAATAGCGATATTCTTGGGTCTTCACGCACGCCAATGCAAAAATGCCTCGACAGCGCGCCCTAGAAACGCCAAAAATGGCCTCTAGAATGGGGTCAAAAAAGTTTACTTTGACGTAGGACGAAGAAATTTGGCACACATGTCTATCACCTCAAGATGACCAAAAAAGTCAATCATAAACCTGTTGTCATGGAAACAGGCTGTCCGCCATCTTGGCGTTTATGCCGTTTTTATCACTTTAAGTGCATCGTATTTGAACAGACTAGTCTGAGGGTTTTCATGCAATTTACTCCATACTTAGCAGGAAGCTTCGTGACAAGATGGGGACCAAAAGTTAGTGAAATCTTTCTGATAGGAGAAAGCGTGTTACCGTGGCAACTCATGGAAAAAAGCCTTATCGCCATGAAACACGGTTCGCTCATATCTTCGCAGAAATACATCCGATCTGCACCAAAATTAAAATAATTCATATTTGATAGGTCCTTAACGCATTGGAATATGTATCGGGGGGGGGGGCACATTTTGGGGGGGGGCCCTAGGGGCCCGATCGTCTACTTTAAACTAGGGCTACGAAATTCGGCACACATGTGTATGAACTCTAGACAAACAAAAAACTCAATTAACCACTTGTTACCATGGCAAAGGGGTGTCTGCCATCTTAGCGTTCATGGCCTTTTTATCACTTTAAGCGCATTGTATTTCAACGAACTAGTCTGAGGGTTTTCATGCAATTGACTCCATACTCAGCAGGAAGCTTCGTGACAAGATGGGGAGCAAAAGTTAGTGAAATCTTTCCAATAGGAGAAAGCATGTTACCGTGGCAACTCATGGAAAAAAGCATGCTCGCCATGAAACACGGTTCACTCATATCTCTGCAGAAATAAATCCGATCTGCACGAAAACTGTCAGCATTCATATTTGGTAGGTCCTGAACACACTGAAACATGTATTGTGGGGAGTGGGGGGGCATTTTTTTGGGGGGGGCCCTAGGGGTCCCATCTTCTACTTTGACCTAGGGCTACGAAATTCGGAACGCGTGTAACAGCCCAAGGCGAGTAAAAAAAGTGCATTGACCACCTGTTACCATGGCAACGGGGTGTCCGCCATCTTGGTGTTTACGCCCATTTAGCACTGTATGTGCATTGTTTTTAAACAAACAAGTGCGGGATTCGTACCATTGTCTTCACATCCACCCGGAAGCTTTGTGGCGAGTTCGGGTGGAGGGTTCGGCATGAGGCGAGGACCCGATGGATGCCGCTTGCGGCTTTAATTAGGGTCCGAGCCATACGAAGTATGGCAGGGCCCTATTGTTATTGTAATGTTTATTTATTTTGTTTTTGCTTTAAAATGAAAATGAAAACAAATGGTGGGGCTTGATGTGTGTTCATTCATGACCCTCGATACCACTTAGTCCAGGGGTGCCCAGCTCTGGTCCTTGAGGGCCACAATCCTGCAGGTTTTCCATGTATCCCTGTTCCAACACACCTGACTCAAACTAATTAGTCATTGTGCAGAACCTCATTGGCTGTTGGATCAATTTAATGGAAGCCAGGTGTGTTGGAGCAGGAATACATCAAAAACCTGCAGGAAAACGGCCCTTAAGGGCAGACTTTGGGCAACCCTGGCTTAGTCCTATTCAGGGTTGTGGGAAAGTTGGAGCCTTTCCCAGCAATCAGGACAGGACAAGAGGCTGTGTACATCCTGGAAAGGTCACCGTTCCTCTCCCCAAACAATTTTGTAAAATTAAGTAAATAAAAATATAACCAAGTTTTTTTTTTTTTCCACATATCGTAGAAAAAGCAAAACATTTATTGACTATTTAGCTGAGTAATGGAGGACTTTACTTCATCCACACTGATGGTCTCGACCACCAGTTAAAAACTTATTTTCCTTGAGAACCCCCTACATGCAGCATGCCAAGGAACCCCACCTTACCCACCCACCCTGTGCTGAAACCATGCACGGCTTTATGCCTTCACTGTCAAGCTTTTTTTATTTATTTTTATTTATTTATTTCAGACCCAAAATGATCCATATCACTTTATTAATACAATACTAAAATACAAAAACAAAAAATAGCACAAAGCACTCCTCAGTGGTCAGTGTCTAACATATAGAGGTTCGCCGGTGGTTCCACAATCAGGAAGAGAACCTTGCAGCCCTGTGTACAGGGTTATCCATGGTTAACCAGGGTTTTCTGACTCAGACGCCCTACACATAAATGTTTGCATCAGGTTGTGCAAGACAGCTGAGCAGGTTGGTACCGCGACATTGACAAACGTTTGGCTCGCACTGCAACTTTTGACATTCTCAACAGCAGCGTCAAACTGTCATTATAAGCCACCGTGAGTTTTCTCAAGCTCCCTTGTTTATATCAACGCCACAGATTGTCAATAAAAAAAACGTGCAGTACGCTTTTAAAAGTGAGATCTTCACTCATACAGAACACATGCTAAACTTATGACATTAGCTTGAGCGTACAGCCGCTTCCTGTAAATATCTTCATCATCAGACATTTGCAATAACATGGCCCAAGTATGTAACCTCACTGAACACAATAAGTACAGTGCCAGGCAGATAAGTCTTCTGACAATCACAATCTTACTTTTTTGCATTATATTTAATATCAAAGTGAGTGCTGTGCTATGTACAGATTCTTAAGAGCTGTTGACCTGCACTATAAGGGCTAAAAGAGACCAAATCATCAGCCTACATTAGCTGATTTACGTATCACCAACTTTACAACCTGTACCACATGCATTTAAAATAAAAGAGAAGTCATTCATATACATACTAAAAAGACAGGGAAATAAAATTCCACCCAGGTGAACACCATTATTCACATGGAATTGAATAGATGTTACATTCCCCCCTTTCACTGTGAATGTCTGATGCGAGTACCAGTATACCAAAATCCTCTTTAAAACCCTGGAACCCCACTTCTAGTCAACTTCAAAAACAGTTTCTCTTTATTAACACGATCAAATGCTTTACAGGCATCAATGAAACACGAACATTGTGCAACATTGTCTATTATATTTATCTAAAATTTCCTTTAGTGCCAAGATACATAAATTAATACCCTGCCTTTGTTTAAAACCAAATTGTGTCTTTATGAGCTTCTCGCCACAAATGATGCAATCCAGCCATGAATAATGTGCAGGAATCTTCTCTTTCATTAAACCAAAGTTAATGTAACAACAACCTTACATCTGCACTGTGGTGTTTCTCAGACATGTTTCATGAATGAAATGGTGCATAAAAATTTTTTTTTAAAAAAGCTCACTGACGGCCCCCCCTCCACCACAGTACTGACAGAAATGGATTTTGAATGCACATGATATTTCAAAAAGTTTGATTTCAGGCTCCTAAAATGTTGTTTCCACTTAAAGAAAATATCAGAATAATAGAAATAATTATGCATATGCACCATTTTTCGTCTGTGTTCTTAATTTTGATCACAGTGGCTCTAAAGAGTCAAAGCCTGTGAGTTTTGTGTCAGAATGACAATTAAAAAATGACCCTGTTAAAACCATTTTATTGAATTCATGGATGTTATGATTTATTTAGAAGATTATTCTCAACAGTGAGACTAAATGATCTTTTTACTTTTAGCACAGATATCAGCATCTCATAGTGGACACATCTGACACAGGCTATGTAATTGTGAGAAATTAAAAACTGCTAAAACGGAATAGGTCTACTGGTTGATTTGGGTTATCTTCAATAATAAATCAACAAAATATTGTTTAAAAATTGTTAAAATTATCCCTCATAAAGTATAAATTGCTGGGTTTGCTGATGTTTTATCTTCAGCTACTTAAGTTTTAATTTGCTTTCATAGAATTAAAAAAAACTACAGCTAATGTTGACTTTTAAGAAGAAAGACTTAAATTTCTACTCATGGATAACAAAATTTTTTTTGCTTTAGGGGTTCCTGCTCTTCCTGCCGGGCAGGAGAAAGGTGAACTAGGCGAGTTCAGGAACAAACTTCTGTCTTTTCTGGATATTTCTACCAGCTATGAACCTGCCAGACTCATCAGCAACTTCCCCTTTGATGGTAGGAAATGATTCTTTGCTGCGACTGTTTTCACACAAACGCTGAAGCTTTTCTGAGTGTGAACACAGTTTGATCTGAACTTTTTCAAACATGCGCTTCACAGCAGGAGATTCTGTGCTGTAGATGCTGAGTCACAGCTGGAAGAGTAAGAGAGAGAGGAAACAAACCACTGTTTTATTTAACTATCCTATGTATGAAAGGAAAATATGTCTTCTTTAAAAAAAAAAACAAACAAAAAAAAAAAAAAACAACTTAGATGCCAGACACACATCCATGTGTTTTAGTTAGTTGAAGAGGAAAGGGCTTTTCTCCCCTGGAGAAGTACATATTGAGCTTGCAGGATGTTGCTTGCATCTTTGACCTTGTTTTCCATCGCTAAGGTTTGCTGGAGGAACGGGCGCTGCTTCTGGGCCGAATGGGTAAACACGAGCAGGCGCTCTTCATCTATGTTCACATCCTGAAAGACACCCACATGGCTGAAGAGTGAGTTCACCAAATAACACCAGTCCTGTCGTAGCTGTGCCAAATAACCACATGCAAACTAATCAGACTGTTTTCTGTAGTTCTCAGATTTATTAGAAGGCTTACTAATTTATTAATCTATTTCCACCGTTATTCTTACCTGCAAAGTGATGAGCATGAGGTTATTACTCATCACTTACTTTGCATTTACTAAGTAAATGTTTTGTATTTGCACATGTTTTTGTGTGTTTTTGTTTGCAGATACTGTAACCGGCATTACGACAGTTCAGTTGAAGGAAATAAAGATGTAAGTTTTTTCTTTTTAGTCAAAATTTATGTACCTTTTTGTGTCTTAGAGTTTATTATTGCTCTATGCATTAATTTATTCTTTTTTTTTTTTATTTTGGGTGGCGGAGTGGTCGGTCATATCTTTTCTTTAAACACGTGAAATCATATTTATCTTGTAGAGGATCTTGCTTTTGCCTGTGTTGGAATCGAGCGGCAACCTTCGGCGGTATAAAGTGCCGATGTGGAAGTGCATAAAACTGCAGTTCCCCCTTCATCCACTAGGGGCAGCAAAACTGAGCAAATCCCCATAGACTCCCATGTTAAAAAGACCAACTTCACAGCAGGAATAAACATGTTTACAGCAGAAATAAACATGTTTACAGCAGAAATAAACATGTTTACAGCAGGAATAAACATGTTTACAGCCTGGTTCAAAAATCCATTTTAGGTTTAATAGGTCAGGTTTACCTTCATGACAACTGTGGGGGGAGTGATTTTATTTCTAACTCACCCGTTTAAAAGTAATTTAATCTTGAAGTTCGGCATATTTAGGGTTGTGTCCTTTTGATTGGCAGGTACCCGATCTCCCGCTCCAAGTCAGAAGAACGTAGAACAACCGCGGTTTTTAGCCGGTTAACAACGTGACTTAGCTTTAGCCCACTTACCTCCGTTAGCTGGTTAGCTCCTGTTATCTCCGGGTTAGCTCTTAGCTACAGAAAGCTCAGAGTTCGCTCGATGTCAATCATCCACCATGACGCTCACAGCCCCCCTCTCAGCTCCCCTTCTTTGCCCATATTTGTATTTCCATGGCAAAAGGGCACGAATGCCCCTGATAAGATGGCGATGGTAGGAACCGCCCACCGAGCTTCAATTCAGAAACCTATGGGTGACGTCACGGACTCTCCGTCCATCTTTTTATACTCAGTCTATGGTTGGAATATGTGGTTAAAATCCCGACTGTGTCTTTGTGATTAATCCTTCGCTGTTCTGTATAAAAAGTCTCTGGAGATGAAATCTTGAACCATGGGCAGAATGGACAGCTGTAATTTCTTTTGCCCTGCAGGTGTATCTTTCTCTGCTGCGAATGTACCTGTCACCTCCTGACGTCCACTGCCTGGGGCCCATCAAGATGGAGCTTTCTGAGCCTCAGGCTAACCTCCAGGCTGCCCTGCAGGTCCTGGAGCTGCACCACAGCAAGCTGAACACCACCAAGGTAAGCTATAATAGAGCTGCAAGTGTGTGTTTCTCACTCAGGGGAGCTAAGAACAATGTGTTGAAGTAGAATTTATAAAAGATGTTTCTCTTTCCTCGTGTAGCATTTGACATTTACTGTGTTAAAGCTAAAGTCCAGAATGTTTATTTATAGACATTAAAAGATTTAAAGTGATGACGGGGCTCATAACGATGCCAGAATCATTGGATCTTTGTATCTTTAATAGTATTACATGTTTTAACATAATTACATCTTCCTTGTGGAAGATAAGGAGGGGGAGCAGCTGTTGCCATGGAGACGTAATAGGCTACCCTTGGTGGATGGTTGAGCCTGTGATTTAAAACAAGGTTTTTTTATGCAATAAAAAATAAAGAAGAAAACAACTCATTCAAAAGAGGATTTAGAGATCAAAAACTCTGTTTAAAAATGATTGATATATTTCATGTTGAAGCATTGCGTTGTTAGTTCGCATGTGTTTAACTGCAGTCACTTGTGCTGCCAAAAGAGGGAGACAACAGTTCTAGTTTTTAAGAGAAATCAGATTTAATGAATTCATGCTCAGATATTGTCCGTTCTTTAAAGATCCTCACAAACTGCTCGCTGAGGTAAAGTTAAACAAAAGGGGACAAAAGAGGAGGAGGTTGAAGAAGAAAGATGAGGAGGGATTGTACTGGATGGGGTTTTCAAGCTGCCTCCCGTATGAATAAAAGTCTCCATCAGCGTGCTGACTCCACTCGACACTTGTCCACATTACATTGTGAACATCTCTGACAGTCCTCTCTTTTTATTCCTTTGGAAAAATGGAAAAAAGTTAAATGAATTTAAACGCTTTGCATTTAAAACTAACAGGGCACCAGTTTTGTTAAACTTTCATGTTTCAACCAAAGCGCATCATGAATATCACTTTAAAGGTGGAGTATGTAAGATTTTCAATATTTAAAAAAAAAACAAAAAAACTCATAAAATAACTACAATCATAATTAGAAAGGTTTTTAAACATGTAGGTTCCAGTCTGTCAATATTTGATGCATTATTAAATTACAAGTTTAATTACTGACAAATGACAAAAAGCACTTTTTTTAACTGGTAGGCAAACATTTAAGAAGGGTCTTTGTCATTAATTAAACTTGTAATTTAATAATACATCAAATATGGACAGACTGGAACCTACATGTTTAAAAAAAACTATCTAATTATGATTGTAGTTATATTTTTGTTAAATTTTTTTTAAATATTGAAAATCTTACATAGTCTACCTTTAAGACTGGAAGATAAATCAGCTCGGCTTTGTTTTCCAGGAAAACAACTCACACAAGCGTTGAAGCTCCAGAAGCACAGACAGTGTCTGAATGTCACCACTGTTACTGGTTTCCTTCAGCGTCGTCTGACAGTTCAGCCTTTCAGGAGTCAGTTCTGTATCCATCATGTAAGACTGTTTTAGCTGATGGAAAGTTTGACCAGACCTTCTCCAAAGATCCGTAAATACAATAAAAATCAGTTTAACAGCCTAACTCCACAGTTTTGTTTTTTTTTACCACATGGTAGTTTTCTGTATTTTAATATATTTAATCAGCTTTTGACTCACATGTTGGATGTTGTTGTGCAAAACGCTTTTGCAGTTTATTTATTTTGCTTTCACATAGGAACGTAATGGCAGGGATGGCTGAATGTCAGACTCCATTTCATGCTTTAAGTCTAATTATAAAGTACGGGACTTTTGGATGTTACACAACTGTTGTTCTGCCTGAGAGCTACAAGCTTTCACATTTGTTTACATTGTTTGTTTCTGCTTATGAAGATTTTCTACTTTTGCAGAATTTTTTTAAAGAAAGAGAATGTCTAAATGTTGTTTTATTCCCTGCTTGTTTAAATTTCTCTATTTCAGCTTCACTTCTGAAGCAAGATTATTAATTTAAAAATCAGCTTTCGAGATGAGAACTTTAGTAAATAAAGTTAAGTTAAAGCAAAATGTCCTTTTTATATTCTGACTTTTTAATATCATATTCAGACAAGACAACTCTGTGATAAGTTTTACCATCGCTCTCTCTGAGCTCAGTTCACTGCAACATAAAGACACTTTCAGCAAACATTTTCCCCAGCAGTCCACAGAATTACTTTTTATTATGAAGCTGCAGCGAATATTTCAAAGAAATCCTTCTTATTGTTTGACGAGCAGTGTTTCACCCGTTTTTTCCTTCCTAGGCCATCAATCTGCTTCCAGCTAACACTCAGATCCGAGAGATCCGCGTCTTCCTGGAGAGCGTTCTGGAGGAGAAGGCTCAGAGGAAACGCTGCAACCAGGTGCTGAAGAGTCTGCTGCAGGCCGAGTTCCTCAGAGTGAGTCCCGACAAACCATGAAGCGGCCACTAAATACATTCAGTAAACGTTCAGGGAAATGTAAAGGAAAATTTCATATTCCTCTTGTTTATGAAGAACTTTTTCAGAAAAATTACGTGAATAAATTTGGGTTTGATAAATTTCTGAGAATCAAAGTGGAGTATTTTTAGACTGAATCCCCTCCAGAGGGGAGCTGACGGCGTCTGATTTAAATGTGATGTGACGCAGAAAACACTGAAGTGTGGCAAATAAAGGTTGACAGGAGGTTTCCATCTCAAAGTCCTCATGAATATTTGAGTAGGACTAAGGATTGAGGGGATTTTTATCTTTGTAATCTGTCTCACAGAAACATGATACTGAAGCTGATTTCCTGTGTTTTTAGGTGCAGGAAGAGCGGATCTTTCACCAGCAGGTCAAATGCATCATTACCGAAGAAAAGACCTGCAGAGTTTGTAAGAAGAAAATCGGAAACAGGTAACAGTCTGGAAAACTTTTCCACTATGCATGAAAACAACTGTTTTCTCTCTTAAATCCACAGAAATCTTGTTGTGATGCAGCGATATTAACATTCTGTGTGTTTTGTCTACCAGTGCGTTCGCCAGGTATCCCAACGGCGTGGTGGTGCATTACTTCTGCTGCAGGGATCGCAGCGTGTGTCCCACTGAGCAGTAAAAGCTTCCACTCTCGCTGGCTGATAAGAAGTTTCCCCTCCTCCTCGCGGACTTCTCTGATTGGACATCTATGAAGTAGAAGCGTGTGAAGTGCGACAGCGCTCAGTATCGGAGGCAAAGCGCCTCACAGAGCGACGTGTCTTAATGTCATTTTCAACATGCAGAACAAACTCAGACTGAGTTGCATGAACAAGCAGGAGGAGAGCCTGACATAGATCTGCAGGAGGGGGAGGAGAAGGAGAAGGAAGAAAAGCATGTTTTACTGTCGTATTTGAAGGGATTTGCTGCCTTACAGTCCAGAAGAAGATGAGAGCTGTTCACTCTCATCAGAGCAATACAAGCATTGGAAGTCATTTTCTTTTTTCTTTTTTTCTTTAGTCTCCCTCTCTTCCATAAACACTGTGTATGTCTCTAAACGCAGCTCGATGTGCCGTACTGACTGGAGGAGTACTGTTAAACGCCTTCTGTGACTATAAAGATTGTATTCCCGCTGCAGTCGCCTGTCTGAACACGATGGCTCTGCGGAGCAGCTTCTTGTCCCACAGCATGTTCTGCATAAACCTCTGATGCGACGCCTCCAGCTAACATCCATCGTAGCTACGTTCTTGTCCTTGTCACTGGTTTAAATGGTAAATGGTCCACAGTTACGTGTTGCTTTATCTACTGTGGTAGGTTCTGCAAAGTGCTTTACAGTGTCAGCTATTAACACAAACACTCAATCAGTGCTTCTGATGCTATATTTGCACTCTATATTCAGTATTTTCTTCTCTGCAATCACACTGATGAGCATATCGGGGCCAGTGGGGGGGGTCTACTGTCTTATCCAAAGACACTTACATGCGGAGGAACTGGAGATTGCACCCCCCATCTTCCAAATGGAAGACGACCGCGGCGGATGTACTGTTAACAGACTGCATCCACGACTTAAATGCTTTTCAAAAGTGTGTGTGTGTGTGTGTGAGAGAGAGAGTTTTTTCATTAATATCTAATTATTAGAATAAAGTTTTAAAATGAGCCCATTAACTTCCTAATGGTACTGGGAGAGCAGTAAATCCCAAACTTTTGTCTTGAGCCTTGATTATTTTTCTCTCTTTGACGCTGATTTGACTTGTTTACTAATTCGTCTCTTAAAGGAACGAATCCGCTGTGACGACGTTGCAGCTGGTTCATCTTTTAAGTTACCATAGTGACAAACATTTTCCAGGCATAATGGACAAACTTAGCCAGTTTGTCAGAAGTGAACGATCGCATTACTTTGCTGTTGATGACTTTAAACTGAATATGTTCATGTTCTGATCTAACAAGTAGCACGGAGACGTCACTGTGGCTCGCAACTTTATGATGAATCGTGTAAATAAAATGCAGATTGATGCTTCTGATCTGCACAAGCACTAATGATGAGTCAGCAGCTCCCACTGATTGTTACTGGTCACACTGGGTAATTTAAAGTGTTTCATTGACTTCATTATGAGCATATTTAACAGCTTCTTTCCCCTTTATTTAAAAAGCCACCTGGTCTGCTGGAGATGGGTCACAGAAGTAAAGCACTTTAGAGGTGGATGGTTGTATCATGTTCGTATGACAAAAACTGGATTTATTGTGAATGACATGAGAGGTTTGATCAATAGCTGTGCATTTAATGGCAATATTGTTCTGAAGTGTGTCTGTTTACTGTCTGGGGGTTTCTTCAAGAATCAGGACTCTGCGGTTTATTAATTAAATACATGTATTGAATATTTGTGTCGGGTTTTTTTTTTTATTTTTTGTTTTTTTGGGTGAGTTTTAGTGCAGCAGTCTTTGTTTAGTGAAACTGTGTTGATAGTCTTATTATTTCCCAGTATAACATTACATTTAAAATGTGGAAATGGTAAATATCAGCAGATCCAAGCAGAGCTGCTGATTGTTTGATTTGTTTTGTTTGTTTGCTGATTTTTAAGCGGATAAACGGCATGCTGTCATGCAAAGCTAGTGTTACAGAAGCTACTGTATGTAAACGTTAATGTTGTTGCAGCAGAAAAAGCGTTTCAAACTTGAAGTTGTACAAATATTAACATTGTTAAAACAGTTTTGTTTGGATAATGATGGATGATATCCATTTACTGGCCACCTTATTAGGTCCACCTTGCTAGTTACCTTCAGAATTGTCTTAATTTTTCATTACTTGGATTCAACAAGGTGTTACAAACATTCCTCAGATATTTTGCTCCATATTGATATAAAAGTTGCTGCACATTCCATGATGAGAAACTCCTGTTCCACCACACCCTAATGCTTGTTTATCAGTCTTCTTTTTCCAGTTTGGTGAGTCTGCATCAGTTGCAGCCTCGGCCTCCTGTTCCTGGCTGACAGGAGTGACTTCCGCTGTTGTCTGCTCATGTGGAATGACTCCATATTCTCAGCTGCTCTCTCTTAAGCTGATAAAGCTTCAATCAATCAATCAATCAAAGATGCTTTATTCATCCTCGAGGGGAAGTTCAAGGTTCAATCCAGTTCTTACAAGGTTTGACATACAGACATTTAACATTCATGACGGGTTTACAGAACCGAACTGAAGCTTAGGCCTCGCACCCAGTTTTACCGGCGCCGCCTTATAAATGAGGAAAAGATGACATGAGGAAGGATTGGTGGGTGTTGGGGAAAAAAAGTATCTCTACACTTCAGCTGTAGGGGTAATGATAAAGATGCAACAAAAAGCACACCTCTAAACATAAGCACAAATTCTGACAATAGACAACACACAAAATGGGAGGGGGGTTCTCCCAGACAGCCAAGCAGCACGCCCATCCAACTCACCATCAGATGAACTTTTCTCTCAGACCAGGAGCTTCTTTCTGGTTCATTTTCATGAACTGGGAGCACCTATAAAAAGATGAACGGGAAAAAAAAAATAATGAAAAAGAAAACATGAACATAACTGATATATTGATGATTGAACCCAGAGGACAACACAGTGGCTGCAGCAGGTTAATCATGTTGGGAGCAAAATGTCAGGATTGACTAATGATCGCTGATTAATGTGGAGTTGTGACAAAACCCCTGCAAAGATCAGAAGTAGATCAGAGAGCCCACAATTCCTGAGAGACGAGCTGCCACTCCGGAGCATAAATCCCAGTCAGCCCACTACAAGGACCACCATTTGTTGTGGCTCCTGATGGCCAAGAAGCCCATGACTCACGGGCCCTGGGGGTGCGAGGGACAACAGTGGCTTTTTCTATCAGATAACTCTTCAAACTAATTACAGACTTTAAGTTTTATTTTAGAAAATAATTCAAGAATCATGAAAAAAATTTAATTTCAGTAAAATTTTACATGAATTCCCTGCTTGTTCGCTGAAATTCCCTGACAGCGCAGGAAGTCATGAAAATGTAATGTAACATAAAAAGGGACTGAAAATACATCGGCCGAGCTGCAGAACTGCATGCAAACAAAAAGCCTCTTCAAATTTCATTCATTTAAAAGTTTCATTAAAACTGATGTGACACAATGAAAACATTCATGTTTCACCATTTTCCCAGTTACATTTCCTGCACACATCTGTTATTAATAGTTCCAGAAAAGGCTGGAAAAGAGTAAATAAAAAAAACTGTAGAATTGAAAAAGCTGCCAAACTTATAAAGACTGTAAAATATAAAATCTAAAGTGAAGCAAGAGACTGCAAACTTGTTTCAGTGCAATGAGAACCTGAGTAGTACGAAAAAATAGTGGCTTGGTGAGAGAAGTGTTGGAAGACACTGACGCAGTGATGTGCTCGATGGTTTGTCTCCCAGAACCAGTACAAAACCACTGCGGGATGCTGATTGGTTCAGTTTAATGCACTGCAGCTACAAACATGGTTTGCAGCTTGGCAAGATGGACTCTCTTAAATACAAACTCATGAATCTGGTCAGAATCCATCTGTCTCACCAGCAGAGAGGGAGCGAAGGCGATACGTGAACCGGAGAACTAAACCCTCAGTAGCTCCACTTGGAGGTGAACCTGCATAAGATTAGCACATAAATCTGTCTCCACTTGCTTCTTTCGCAGACATCTGCTCTTAGAAAAGTACTTTTCTTCAAGAAAAGACACTTTAGTGAAGGATTTGTTCTCCAGTTCGACTGGCAGTCTTCAAACGTGAAGTGACATGGAAAATACAGCTATTTTCATTTTTTATATGATTCTGTTTCAGGACGTAATGGGCGGTAGAATAATCATCATGGTGTGAGTCAGGCCTTAAAACAGCTTGTGGTATTTAACAACAAAAGAAAAAAAGAAATGTAGAAGTAGTTCTACAGAATAAGTTCAGCATCTTTATCTCATGTGACCTTTCCCACAGTGGCCCATAATCCTCACTGAGCAACCAGGGAACACTCACACTAAAAATGGACAAATGGGCGTCCGACCACGAACTGATCCAGCTGGAGTAACAACAGCCTGACTCAATCAGTGCCTCTCACACAGTCACAGTTAAATATGCCAACTGCTTTTCACATCAGGGTCTCTGGTGGCTCAGAACAGCTCTGTCTGGGCAGGGATACAGCAGTAAGTGTGGGAACAGGAGCCAAAACCATCTGAACATGTTTGGCTATTAAACATATCTGCTGGAACACACGGAGAGCTCCAACGCGATTGTGTGAAGGTCCCCCGGGACCTTGAAAAAACCTCAGTGTCCATGAGGCTGAGAGAAACGCTGAATAATTCATCATGTTGCGAATGATTATGGCTCTCATTCTTTCTGAATGTGTGTGTGTGTGTGAGAGAGAGAGTGTGTTATTACACTACCAGGATGCTGTAATGTCCTGGAACAGTGCACCACTGTGGAAATGGAAAAGACGTTCCAGTTGGGAGCTGAATGGCAAGCAGGAGCTGATCCTCTTTCAGACTGTCCATTTCCAGCTTTGTGTCCTGCACAGCTAGCAGGAAGAAAAAAAAAAGGCCCCCAGCCCTCTTTTTTTTTCACCCTTATTTGTGCAAACACCCAGAAGATGATGATGTGAGGAGTGATTTTACTCTTTTTGTTTATGCTTTCATTCCGCATCTTATTGTGTTTTCTGACTTTGATGAAAAATGGAAAATGCACAAAGAATAATACAAATCAGTCCAAAACCAGCTGCAGTGACAGTCTGGCAGCTTGAGATGGCCTGTTGCCATGGGACCATCATCTCTTCTAGCCAACTAACAGCACTAAAGTGAATATTTAACAACGATAATAACAAACATGACAGAGAAAATAAAAAAAATAAAAAAAATAAAAAATGTAACCCTTTAAAATGATGTTTTCAAAAGGTAAGAGTTTAACAGTCTTTTGTTTGTTTGTTTTTCTTCTTTTTAGATGCGAGTCTGTAACATTTATTAATGCCAGGAGTGTCCAGCGCCAGTCGAGCTACTAGCTTTTAGATGCATCCCTTTTCTGACACCTGAATCAACACGTCATTCAGCTCTGCAGAGGTCTGGGAACAAGACATTCCTTTGATTCAGGTGTATTGGAGAAGAGTTGAAATTAAAGTTGCAGGAAAGATCCTGAGGCTTCGGCGTCTGACCTATGCAGGCCTCCTCACCAGCAACATTCAGTAAAGCTGCATGTTAATTCACACCAGGCTCAGCTGGTCTGACAAGTCTCCGTTCAGCTCCAACATGAAGATTTAGTTGAATTTTGAACATAAACATTGATCCTCCTGAACCCTACATTTTAATAAAGGATTTAGGCTGCTGGTGATGAAATGGCTTAGGGCAGAGGTCTTTACAGTCCAATGAGCCATTTTGCCTTCAGTCCAGTTAAAAGTCATTTAGCGTCACATATAATCTTTTATAATAAGACAACTTAATGTTTTGTTCATCTTATAGAAAATTTTATTGAACCAGTTTTTTTTTTTTCTAATTTAGGTTTTAAATTAAATAAAAATAAACATCAAACTTTCTGCATAACATTTTATCTGTGGAACGTGGGTATTGTTGGAAAATCGTGCTAATAAAACGTTTCTAGTCTGATGGGAATAAAATAGTTCTCAGTGTCATGTTGTGGAAATTCAAGGCAATTAGTCCTTAAAAACCCAGGAAAAACTGCCAAAAAGCTACATTTGATATATTTAAAACAGATGATTCTTTATTTTAGACACTTTTATAAAGAGCCATTGTAGAAGGTCCATGCTTTGGAGAAACAGGATGCAGATCCCTGTGTGGGGGGGGGCAGACAGGTGGGGGATATTTTCTTTGGTATCCAGTTGAGCTGATTTCTTCCTAGAAGTGCTTCAGACTCCTGAGCAGCTGGAGGGAGAAATGAAGGTCACTTGGAGAGGAAGGCTGAGTGGTGAATTCTGGAGTCATTGTCGTGACAGACAGACACAAATAACACAACACAAAGCTGGGGGGACATGGCCTTTTCCATCATCACCCCACCCTCTGGATGTCCCCCCAATACTACAGCCAAGACCCCACAGCTAACTGAAAGCCCACCAGTTTGGATCATTTATCACCTGAACTTTTTGTGTTGTATTTATATTTATTGTGTTGTTGATCCAGTTTTCTGTATTTTCCCTCGTTTTTAACTTTTCTTTTATTCTGTAAAAAGCTCTATATAAATAGAATATATTATTTTCATTATAATTTTAATGACACAGAGGTGTGTTTTTTGGGTTGCTGTTAATTTCTGGTTCTGTTTACCTCATCAAGCCTGCTGACGACCAGATTATCATTAATATAACGCCCTCACATTAAAAACAGACCTGATAGAAGATGCACCTTTACTCTTTTTCTTTTCTTTTTTTTTTTTTTTACAACAGTCTTCCCTGTGTTTTTCTAGCTGCAAGTATTTGTTGGTTCTGTTTGTGCAAACACTGCCAGCATCTCTTCTCATCATCCAATATGTGTCTTGTCACACCACGGCCATCAGTGTTTCTGCGCTGGTCCTGTTGGCTCGCCTCCAGCAGGATGCGTCGCCTCTTTTGCCAACAATTATCTGCTGTAAAGATGAAGAGAGCTCTCACAACACCTGTGTGTAACATATGGCCTCTGCACTTTTCTTTCCACAATTGCATCCTGGAGCTCCACGCGTCTGGTACGACTCGCTTGAAAGAAACCACAGATGATGCTTTGTTCCATCAGATGTCACCGTTTGGAAAACTTTTTCACCAAGAGACCGATTAGGAAAAAGTTGTACATATTAATATGATAAATCAGATAAAATCCAGCTGTAGAAAATGAGGATAAATAAAAAGCTGTGGATGTCTAAAGTTGTGGGTTCTGGTTTTGTTGGTTTGCTGATGACTATCCAAACAGAGCATTGGGGCGATTTGAGTATTTGCATGCGAAACATTGAGACACCTTAACTTTGCAAAACATATGGATGTGGCCCAAAGAATGATAGACATGTCATAATTAAAAATGTGCTGCTATGAAGAGCTAAATCATCAAGAGGGGAGAACAAGTTCCATCCAGATGTGGTTAAAATTTCCAGGAAGAGCCAAAAAAAACCCAGGCTTATGTGGAGTGAGGATTATTTTGTCAAAGTATATCATCTTTGGCTTAACTTAGCTAAAACCTTATTTACATCTGTTTTCTCTGCAGTATTACAGCCACACAGACAAACTTTTACACTGCATCATAGTGACCCCCTTCCACCAAGATCCAGCAGAATAAATCTCACGCTATGAGCATGTGAACATGTGAGCATGTGAACATGTGAGCATGTGAACATGTGAACATGTGAGCATGTGAGCATGTGAGCATGTGAACATGTGAGCATGTGAACATGTGAGCATGTGAACATGTGAACATGTGAGCATGTGAGCATGTGAACATGTGAGCATGTGAGCATGTGAACATGTGAGCATGTGAGCATGTGAACATGTGAGCATGTGAACATGTGAGCATGTGAGCATGTGAACATGTGAACATGTGAACATGTGAGCATGTGAACATGTGAACATGTGAGCATGTGAACATGTGAGCATGTGAACATGTGAACATGTGAGCATGTGAGCATGTGAGCATGTGAACATGTGAACATGTGAGCATGTGAACATGTGAGCATGTGAGCATGTGAGCATGTGAACATGTGAACATGTGAACATGTGAGCATGTGACATGTCAGGTGTTCATGTGTGAAACCAACTTATCTATTAGAAGAGAGACCGGTGCAGGCATTTGTGTTTTCATGTATAACCCCGTGGGTTATTTTAAAAACAATTCAGGACTGCAGAACATGTGAAAGAAAAAACTTTATTGACTGAGAAGGAAAATCTTGTTTTTAACTGGATCGAATCAGAGACATAACTTAGGTAAGCTGTAGAAGTTCTGCTTAGAGAATCCTGGTGGTAACATGATAGGATAGGTTAAAGTTTTAATTTAATTTAATTTAATTTAATTTAATTTAATTTAATTTAATTTAATTTAATTTAATTTAATTTAATTTAATTTAATTTAATTTAATTTAATTTGATTTAATTTGGTATTAACGTGACAAGATAAGTTAAGTTTCTAAATTTCACTTTATAATTTTTAAAATGTTTAAATACATGATATTGTATTTTATCTAATTTAATTTTTTATATTTTAATTTTTTTTAATTAATTTTTTTAATACCACAAGTTATCTAAACTTAACTCTTTAAAGTCGTTGGCAACCATTTAGTAGAGGTAAATTTGCAGTGACTGATGAATTTCTTTAAAAATATTTGTGGAAATAAGCCTACCAACTAGTTATGGTGAGTAAAACCCAAACTCAGTATATGTTATAAACACTCATGTTTCAAACTGCAAGCATTTCACTGTTGTTATGTTATTAATAACTTCTTCTATTAAACATCTCAAACATTGCTAAAAAAAACAACAAAAAAACCCAAAAACCATTTATTCTTTTTATTCTGGTCCAAAACAAGTGGAAAAACACAGAAAAACATTTTTTCTGGCCTTTTTGTTAGTGTGAAAGTTAAAGGGTTAATTAAAATATTTCCTTATTTTCCCTTTTTTTCTGGAGCAGCACTCTTCGTATTCCTCAAAATATATTTATCCATTTTCGGAGAATTGCCCCTCACAATAGCACACAGGCTCAGTCAGACGTTCACATCTCCCCTTCGGCTCCCAACGGCAACATCTAGAACAGTTTTTATGTGTGGAAATTGAACAGGAAGCAGAGGGTATTGATTGTAAAATATTTCCTCAAATGTCAAACAAGACTTTTCAATGAGAGTAGTGAAGCTTGGACAGTAATACAAGAGACAGCGAGCTGTTACTGCAATGCCCTGAGCCACAAAGAATTACTGGATGTACACTAACATAGTATGAATCAATAGATTATCATATGATACACTCTGATGTTCTCTCTGGGAGTTTTTCTGCCAGCCACAGTCAGACGGAGCTGGACATTATACTGCATGACTTTAATGATGCTCAGGGAAATAACCTGCTGTTTGATAATAAACACTTGTGGTTTTGTATAGTTAAACGTTTTTACAGATAAATATTGGATGTAGTGTGATGTGAGAGGGTTTAAGTTATCCTGAGTTGACTATGGAAAAGTGCTTGTTGTGAACAGTCCATTTGGTATGAAGTGAAGCAGCATGAGAAACCTGGGTCTCCACATCAGAACAGAAGCTCTGATGAATTCCTGACACACACTGTTTGAACAGCATACACACACAAGACTGAACATGTACATCTTAGAGCTCGATGATGGTTTACAGCCAAGAGGATTGGCTAAATTTCTCCCATCATCACTGTGGAATTCTATGAAGGCTTATGAGCATAGAGTGTGTGAGTGTTGCATCCATACAGTACCAAGAGCTCTGCTTGTCTTTGTTGTTAAGGGCATGTTTGTTTGTGTGTGTGTGTAGATGTGTGTTTGTGGTGTGTGTCAAGGATTTCTGTGGGTCCTTGCTCTCAGGATTCATCATTTTGGCATCGTGGTCTGAAATTCCAGCAGAGATTCTCCTGGAACTAAAAGGCTGGTGACGTCTGCGGGAGTGTCTTCAGCAAGCACACACACACACACACACACACACACACACACACACAGCAAAAACTGAAATCTAAGTAAGATTAAAAATCTCAAATTGAGTACACATATGCTTTTTTTTTTTTTAAAGGTAAGATAATTCTCAGTTTTTATACCAGAGAATTCCTCTTGTTTTAAGAGTATTTTTACTTGTTTTGGGAAGTCTTGACAAGCCAAATTTTCTTGTTCTGTTGGCAGATCATTTATCTTATTTTAAGCAACATTTACATCATTTTCGTATATTTTTTTTCTTGTTTTTTAAGGCTGAGTTTTTGCAGTGCTCACAAGCACAATTTATTAACAGTTTAACGTCCCAACATCACACATACACGGCCAAACAATCTTCTGGTAACCGTAACAACGACCCACTCAAAGACAAAAAGATCAGAGGTCACAGTGAGAACAGAAACCGCTCATCTTGTAAAGCTTTAAGCTCAAGTACGCAGCAGAGTTCACACACACACACAAACACACTGCAGAAAGTCTGAATATATTTAATGTGCATAAATTCTTCTTTTTGTCATTATTCTACATCTTTCCATTTTGTGTCAGAGGAACAATTCGTACAAATGTACTAGCTGTGTTGTGTTTGTTAGTAATGTTAGCAAAGCTAACATTAGCATGTTAGCGTTAGCATATCACAAAGACCAGTTTGAGATAGACATTTAGCATTTACTTCCAGTGCCTCCAGTGCTAACAAAAATAAATGCCATTTCTGAGAGCACATTTCTGACCTTGAAGCTCCAGCAGCAGAAGGTACCACACCGGACCACACTACTTCTGTTAGCTAAAAACAGGAAACTGAGGCTACAATTCACACACACTCACCAGAATTATTTGTAAAATATTTGCAAAATAGCTGCATTTCTACTTTTATATTATTATTCAGTGTTATTATTTTTATTATTCAGCACCTTCTCAGCAAAACAAGTTCCTAGCCATCCATTACTTATGTAGCAATGGGGATGTTACCTGATGCACTGAGAAGTACCTCGCTCTATTTCTCTAATATATTAATGTATAAATATATGCACATATTGCTGTCTCTAACTTATTTCTCCTTTTTTCCGCAGGTCTTCCTGAATAAGTGCAGTTGTACATGTTGATCTGTCTTTCCTGTCCTCTCCACCCCAACCAGTCGAGGCAGATGGCTGCCCTCCCTGAGCCGGGTTCTGCCGGAGGTTTTCTTCCTGTTAAAGGGGAGTTTTTTCCTTCCCACTGTCGCCGCGTGCAGCTCAGGATGGAGGATTGGATCCAAGTCATGACTCGATGCAATCAGTTGGTTTCTATTATAGGATATGGATGAATTGGCTTGAAATGATGTGGATGTTGATCCGTGGATGTAAAGTGCCCTGTGACAACATTGTTGTGAAGTGGCGCTGTACAAATAAAGTTGAATTGAATTTAATTGAAATAGTCTGTGAATTGTTCAAAGACAATGGCAATAAAAGTCTGTCAGTGATTCTGATTCTGATTCAGAACTGGATGATAGAAAATGGAAAAAACTTTACTGGTCTGACGAGTCTCCATTTTAGCTCCACAGTCGGGTGATAGGACGAAGATTTCATGGAAACAAGATGAAAGCATGAACTAATGGTTCAGGCTGCCTGTGGTGTAATGGAATCACCAGCCTCATCTAAACTAACACCACAGCTACCTGGTTATTGTTGCTGACCATGTCCATCCCTTTCTGAGCACAGTGGAGCATCTTCTGATGGAAACTTCCAGCAGGATGATGCACCACGTCACAAAGCTCACATCATCTCCACCATGACGATGCGTTCACTGTCCTCCAACGGCTCCACAGTCACCAGATCTACATCCAGCAGAGCAGCTTTAGGAGGTGGTGGAACGGGAGATTCTCATCATGGATCTGCAGCAACACATTGTTGAATCTATCAACAAGAACCAAATCAGTTCTGAAAGTAAAAGTGATCCAATGGGTTCTAGCAAGGTGTACAAAATGATGGATGAACTTGATTTATTCAACAACCATCACATTCAAAGTTGCCACTATACATTTCTGCAAAGAAATAATACATACAAGTTAATACATGCAAGATGTCTTTAGGTATGGGTTGATTTTATTTCTTTTATTTGTATCTAAAGGAAGGGTTATGTAACGGCCATGAGACCATGTTCAGCACCACCACAATGTCTTTTAATTGATGACATCCATCATATCTTTACTTGTTGTAAACATTTCATTTCACAGATGTTTGCTCATTTTTAAAGAGTAATTGCACTCAGCTGCTTTTCTTCTTCTTGTATTTTTAACTTTGCAAGTTGAATCTTCTGTCTTCGTCAGCTGACATGGGAATGCACAGCTTTGTCTTCCCATGAGGAGACAGTTTGTTGACATGAGCAGATTGACTCTGCTGGAAACTCTGCAGCAGCCATGGTTTCCCTCTCTGCACCCACTAATCTTGACATTACCGTGACATTAAATGGCTGTGTTGCCAGGTCCTCAGAGAAGAAAAGAAACAAAACAAGCCCACAATCAGGCGTCAGATTGTGGCGTGTTTTACAAAAGAAGCTGCCACAACCGACACCTCACCACGCCTGCTGCACGCTTTTATCCTCTCCTCGTCTGAATGTGCTGGGACATCACCCCCCACCCCCCCTGCTTTGGGGCGTTACTGTCTTTCCCTAAGATAACAGTGACAGCAAAGCTGCGAGAGGCACAGCTCTGTCCATGTGAATGAACACAAATATCTCCCAGCCTTGAGCCAGATGTGGTTCTAACCCCTCTGGCCTTCGTCGTTCTGTGTACAAATGCTGGATGTGGGGCTGATCTCGTGGTTGAGGGGTGTCTGCACAACGGGATGGACCAGAGGGGAATAGATGGCTTTCATGTACAGCAAGATTAACCTCCAAGCTACAGAGACAGCAAACCCAGCGTCAGGACCTCTGCCGCCAGCTTTCTAAGCTTTTTCAATTTCACAAAGTGTATTTATATTCCTGTGATTAAATTAAGAAGGAGGAAGCTTCTGGAGAACAGAGGGCAGTTTGTTGGCTGTCAGGAAGTCAAAGGCTATTCAGGCTTTTCAGCTTTTTGTGCTCTTGTGACTCCAGAATTGTTCTTTCTTCATGCCAAGGATTTTATTTTAATGCTGAAACAGGCTGAAAGATTCAGCGTGGGGCTTTTTTCATTTTGTTGATGAATCATTTAACCTCTATTTTTTTATCAATTAAATTATTTATCAAGGTGCTTTGTAGTATAAAGTGGTCTTTGAGTTAGGAAACTGCGGCTGGGGCTTTCCTCTGTTGTCCTCTGGGTGGGTGCATGGTTGTCCCTGCAGTGGGTTGCCAGGGCTCCATGGTAGCTGCTGGGTGCCCGGGTCTTGGGGCCCTCTTTGCCTGCTTGTGATCTTTGGAGGGGACACAGTTCCATCTACATGAATGTTTTAACCATTAAACACAAATCATGCCTGAAATTCCTTTTCCTTTATTCCCATACAGACGCTAGAAAATGTTTTCAGTTTAAAAAAAATAGACAAGGCAAGCATTAAATTTGACTGTTTTTAATTAAAAAAAGGAAGTTTATTAAATGCATCATAGTGTATTAAGCGTACAAGGCACAGCTGCAGATGGATTTCTGTAGCTCGTTTTACTCCACGTTGCCTTTCCCTTGTTGCCTGTGGATCATGTTTCTTTATTCTTATGTTTCTGATGAGGAAAACTTGGCATTCCTGGCTCCTGATGCTGCGGCGGTGGTCCCAGCTGCGAGGAAACAGTATTTTGCTGTTAGGTGGAGCTGGATGAGCTCATCCTGTGAGCTGTTTCCATGTTTCGAGCGACAGAGAGGGAATAAGTTGAGAAATCTCAGCCTCCTTGGCTGTGTTGTGCCTCTTGGGGGATATTGTGCTGCTCTGATGTCTTTGCTGGTGTGCATATTCATGTAAAGGCACGCAGGGCTTTTTGAACAGGGCTACACTCACCCTAATGCATTCTGACTTCCCTCTTTTTTTTTTCTTTTTTTTTATTACACCTCTGATTTATCAGCACAGTGAACAAGCCACAGAGGTCATCTGTGCAAATCCAGAATTAACTGGAGGAGCTGAATATTAATAGGGCTGCAAAGTCTTCCTTTTTCATTGTGATCAATTCTGCTGCAGTGCCTCATTTGCTCTGCAAGCTGGGGGCTCCTCATTTAAATGCATTCTTTAAAATGCATAAACAGAATAATGAGACTACTTAAACAGTAAAATTGCATTCATGTGCAGTTGTTATATTCAGACTTTGGCTGCCGGGTTAGCACTATGGAGGACATTTTACATGAACATATTGTTTTCATTTAAATCTTCTCTTCAGCCTCCAAGTCTGGACTTTTGTTTTGCCAGAAATGTGAGTTATTTTCATCTTCATTAGCATAAAAAAAGAACAAAATGTCATGTCAGTAAAACTGTGTTTTCATGGCTATTCTACATCTTGCTAGAGACTGATCTGGTATATTTGTTAGTTTATCCTTCTCATTGATTCAGTCTTCCTGCCTGATCTGGTTCAGGGAGGCCAGGGGGGGAGGACGCTTATCCCAGCTGCAGGTGCATTAAACCCTGGACAGGTAGCTAGATGATGACACACATCCCAGTTTAAATACTACAGTTTTACCATTGCTGCATGTGCAAGAAGTCATTTTGTAGGAATATAGTAGCAGAGATGCAGAAGCCTCTGACTGAACACACAGCCCATTCGGATGTTATCACTCCATTGAATGGGCATTATTAGTGGTTATCAGCGCATTGGTAAGGGACGGTAGGCCCCTACTGTGCCTGCTAGTAGACCCAGTAGTACTGTCCCAATACCAATGGGCTGATAACCACTAATAATGCCCATTCAATGGAGTGATAACATCTGAATGGGGCGACACACAGCAATGTTAAATCACTAAATCATGCAGGGGTTATGCAGAGGTGTCCATTATACTGAGGAACTTGTGCAGTGCTGTTCTTTGCACAATCATTTGAAAGTTCTCCAAATTAGCCTCCAACACAAAGCCAGTCATCTTTGTTTGTTTAATTTCTTGAAGTGCTGCCCCAACAGATATGCAACATCTTGCAGGAAACATTAAAGAAGCTCGGCTTACTCAGAAGATAAAGCAGGTTTTTTTTCTCATGGAGAGTTTTAGCTGTTGCATCTCCTTTGTTTTCTTGTTTTTAAAGCGATGCATTGATGTCATTGTTGATTTTAGGAAATAATCAGCCACTCCAACATTTTCAGATGGAGGCTGAAGAAACAAAACTGAAATGTGTCATTTTTTGTTTTTTCAGAATGAGAAATTGCTTCCTTTCTTCTGTCATAGTAAACATGAAAAAAGACAACAAGAGTTTGGGGGGGGGGGGGGGGTCATTTTCGTGAGACAATGAGCTCATTCATAACCTGATTAGAAAAAATTGATTTAACTCATGACCAAATATGTAATTGAAGTCATGTTTTATTTCAGTTCTTTGATAAAACTGAAATGTGATCCCATTTAAGTACAAATTGTTGCAGAAACACATTAGCAGACCGGTAAAATGCTAAAATTACAACACAATATTCAGCATTAAAAAGGGTATTTTAGTAGCAAATAAACTAAGCAGGTGGACATAATCTGCATCTTTTGTCAAATGAATCCTGTTAGCCTTTACTGGTTTGGCTTTGTTATCATTCACTGTGGTTTATGTCGTAGGCTGAAGCGGATTCATCTGTTTTACATCATTTTAAAAATCGGCCTCTCCAATGATGCCATTTGAGCCGAATTAAGTGACAAAGAAAACAATGTGTGAGTTTCAGGTTTTCAGACACAATAGAAAAGTAATCTGCTCCTTTACAAGAACTGAAATAAGGACAATCCAACCTCAGATGTAGAACACGTTGTGCCATTATTTATTCAAGAGTCACTTAAAATGTAGAAGCAGGTTAAAGGGGGGGCATTTTGGTGCACAGTTCTCTGGTTCCACGTGCATTTTATCAGATATAAATTTAACTTAAAAAAACAACAAAAAACTATTGTGCATAAAAGATTCAATGTCACCAACAAGTAATTCCTTATTAATTTTCTTCCTTTTACTCAGCTGCTTTTTTTTGTATCATTCAGGTCTTTTGGGGGGTTTGAAAGGGAAAGAGGGGAAGCAGAACCACCACAGATTTCATCAGCATGCACGTGCACATGTTGGGTAATAAAAGCTCTGATGTTTGACTGATATTTCTTACGTTTCTCTTCCTTTTGTGTTTGTCTGCACAGAAACTGCCTGACTCAGCTGCTGCATCCAGAGTTGATTCCTTCTCCCTGCAAACAGAGGATTGATGATTATGTATGAGCTGCCGGAGTGAGTGTTGAGTGTAGGTGGAGGTGGTGAGGGGATGATGACATGACTCGGCGCTAGGACCGTGGCTCAGTGCGCAAATCCCAGCAGAGAGAGAGAGAGAGAGAGAGAGAGAGAGAGAGAGAGAGAGAGAGAGAGAGAGAGAGAGAGAGAGAGTGTGTTCGCGGACTGATAGGAGCTGTCTGTCTGCTGCTCTGCGGTTCGACCCATCACCGGCGGGGGAGGCTGCACCTTCTGCCGCGGACAGACCTGAACCAGCCGGGCTCGCCCTCCATATGGGCTCACCATGCGCAGGATACGCGCCAACGCCATCGCCATTCTGACCGTCGCGTGGATCCTGGGGACGTTTTATTACCTGTGGCAGGACAACAAACCCCAGTCGACGCCGTCGTCGTCAGCGACGCAGGCTCGTGGCAGGGGCCACGGGCAGAAGGTGGTCCCAGGTCGGCTGGAGATCCATCGGGATGACAGGACCATCCCGCTGATTGTGAGTGAGCGCGTCTGCGAGGGATTAAAAAAGAGAGAGAGAGAGAGAAAGAAAGAAAGCAAAGAGAAAGGAGAGGCGACGAGCTGCAGGAGTGTGTGTGCTGCATGTTGATGTGCATGTGTGTGAAACTTGGGATGATGGGGATGGTGGAGCTCAGTTGGGTGTCATGGCAATAACACAAGGGCATGTATGGGCTGAGTGTCGCCTCCTCCGGTGCAGACATGTCTTCCCTCCACTGCCTCTAACGTGCAGCCTACTTATAGCCTTTCTTTGTGTTTTTCCTTGTTTTCCAGTGCTTTAGTCCACACCCGAGCCAGAGAGAGAACCTCGAGAGCCCTAAGAGGCTTTCCATAAGTCCCGTGCGTCATGCGCAAACACCTTGGAACCATATCGCGCTGATTCTTTAGCTGGACTGTACGTCAAATGGAAAACTATGACTTTCAGGTCATATGTTCCAAATACAGACCCTTAATAGGGTGTTAGAGTCTGTATTTCCAGGCCCATCAGCTTTAGGTTTTTTGCTCTTGCTAACTGCTAGAAGGTGGAGAGGTGAAAATAACCCCTGGTAAACACTGTCACTGTGGGTGCCATGGTTCAATAACCTCCTGTTTGCAGCTCAGCCAAACTCTGGTCTGAGAAGTAGCCTGGCCTGAACTGTAGCTGGGGCCATGCCAGCTCAGATTAGAGTATATCTGGTTTAGTTGGCAACAGGCGTTCTTGCTGCATTAAGTGTAAAAAGATACAAGTGTGCTTTTAGAGCAGAAACAAAGAAAAACAGCTTGTCTTCTAAAATACAGAAAAACTCGACTTAATGTTTCCTAATAATGTCAGTCATCAGCAGACACATTCCATCTATGTGCAGGTGCATTTTTAATATTGCACTAATAAAATGGCGAAGTGGTGAAATCAATGTTTTTCCACAGGATTTAATAACTCAGGAGTGTGTGCCAAACATTGGGGGCTTTTGTGGCACCCATGCAGACCTGCTTTAGCAGTCCCACCATGTGCAGGAAAAGAGGAAACTGGTCAGTGGCAACGAGCCAAGAGTGTGGTGATGATGGGAAGATGCATCCAAACAAATATGGAAGTGCTCTGAATAAATCTTTCGGAGGTGTGATGCGGTTTACAGGCTGATGCTGTGGAACAGCAACTGGACTTCCAATCAGATCGTTATCTGAACTGCAAGGGAAGCTGTTCTCTTTTGTAATCCTCAGTTTTTGTCAGCAGGGTTGTTGACCTTTGCCACCAAACGGAGCTTTCGATGCTGCAGTTTGCTCCGGTAATCTGAACTGAGGCTTGCAGGCTGCCAGCTATAAACAACAGGCTCCCACATTTTTACCAAAAGAGCAGGCTTGATACAGAGAGGGCGGCTGCTCTGCTCTTTCTTCTTCCTTCATTTCCTTCTTTCCCCTCATTTCCCTCCAGTTCCCCTCCTCCTCCTCCTCCTCGCTCTCTTTTTCTTTGTCTTTCTCTCCTTTTACCTATGTTTATTAGCAGCATTGGCTTTGGTAATGACATCATCTGTGAAAGCTGTTTGCATTGGCTCCACATCTCCCCGTTTTACCTCCAGTTTCCCAGCAGTGCTGCATGTCAGTCTGCAGCAACACATCGCGTTACATGTGAACGTTGCCCTCCATTTATTTCAATTTTCAACATCCACACTCATCACCGCCCCCTCTGACCTGCACATCTGCTGCTATGGTCTCACAATTAGCTGCGGATATGTCGCAAGCGGCTGTCCACTTAATCTCAACCTGCCACTTGATGTCACGTCACCGGAGTGTTTCGTATGTGTGGTCGGGCTGTGGAAGTTTCTCACCTTTAATCTATGATGTGTTATTGAGCTGCTGTCAGCGCTCAGGCTGCTGGTTTCTGCGGCCAGACTTCAGACCGTGAGGGATTTTCTTCTGACTCATTCTGACATGTAACCATATACACACCTCATGAGAGAAGTGTGTTGAATGCGTTCATGTGTATTTTGTCATTTGAATAGTGCAATTTCCCAAACACACCACCTTTATGAAAACATAGCTTCATGCTCTGCAAACTAGGTAGCACCCCAAATAAAAGTTAAGAGAAAAACAAATGCTTTGCAGGTGAAAGATTTAGCTGATCTGTTTTAGTCAAACTTCTAAAACCTGAGGTCCTTAAACAGGGACAGATGGCCAAACTGTACCTTAACGGCCATTTTGCCTTAACTGTCTGCACTAAATGCTCTCTAAATATGTTCTGCTTTATTTTATCAGAGTTTTCCAGGGATAAAGTTCACATATTGTACAATGACTTGATAGGAGTTTCATCATTCATATTCATTGCAAAAGTGGCTTTTTGGAATTTTTTTTTTAGGCAAGCCGGATTTTTTTTTGTATGCTGTGTGTCATATTTTTTTATTCCTCACCAACTGAAAATATCCTTTTGCTGTGACTCCAAAAGGATTTATATAGACCTTGCAGTTGCAGAGATACTCATCTCAATATGGTTATGCAGTATTCTAATTGAAGTCTAAAAACAGGCACAGTGCTGAAAGGTGAAATGTTCCATCCCGGCCAGTCCGCTGAGATACAACTTCAGATTTTTTTTCCCCTTTACAACTAAGACGGATGCACTAAAAAAAAATATGAAGACACAAAGTTGATTATTTGTCAGCGAAAGTAACTTTAATCGGTCCAGCTTTGTGTTCATACAGCAGCAATTAGAAATTGTTGGTTGAAACTCCCTGCAATGGACTGGCGAGCTGTCCAGAGTGTACCCTGCCTCTTGCCCGAAGACTGCTGGGATAGACTCCAGCTTCTCCGCCACCTTTCATTGGGCTGACCGGTTAGGAGAATGAATGAATGAACTCTTAAAACAGGTGTTTCTGGAAATTTGATTCAAGTAAATTTAAAACTTAAAGGCAGAATTATTCTGCACTGTTTTCAGCCTGCAACTGAAAAGAAACATTTACACACAAAAGAATATATGTGTTGACTCTCCTAAGAAAAACAACTTCAGGTTGAAAATAAGGCAGAAAAAGAACAAAAGTCTTTAAGATTTTCTGATGGAGGGAAGTCTAGTAACAATCAGGACCAAACCCACCACACCAACACAAGATATCACGATGTGTGTGTATCCTCTGTGGTCTCCATCATCTGCCATCACAGACCCAGATCCACAGCGGAGCTGCATCTCCAGCTTGTTCGGTGTGTGATTTGTTGCACCATTTATGTCGGCTCTGAAGAGCTGACATGTGCTCGTCTTCTAGACGAGGCTCATATTTAATTCAGGGGACTGAGCCTTGAAATGCCCAGTGCTATTTTTGATCTTTTTATCCTCTGACTCCTGATTTTTATAGCATTGAAATATTTAGGGATGATGCTACAAATGAGTAAATGACAGAACATGCATGGGAATCTGGTAGAAAACGTTTGTGCTTGTTTTCAGGGTTTTTGGTTTGGTTTAGGCCTGGCGTTGTCATCGTACGTCAGAGAAGAATAACAGGGTGAAATTGATGCTGGTGTTAGATATGGACCAGCAGTCCTGCTTCTATCTGCTCCGCCGTGACTTTGCAAGTGTCGATGGGAAAACTGGGATTGTTTACCATCACAAGTGATTTTAATTTTATCTTTAAAGGCTTTGCTCTTTTTATTTTTTTTAAGCCCTGTCCTGTCCATGATCTTGACATGCAGATGGTTGTCTGTGTGCCTAACTGTGCAGAGCAGATTTACTCTGCATCTTTTATATATACCTGCCCTTGAAACTATTAATCCCTTTTATTATTATTTTTTTTAATTGTGATTTTAATTTTTGCTCTGCTGTAAACTGATATATTAATGCCAAACCCGGCAGGATGAACAGAGAAAGAGCACCAAAGGGTCATAAGGAAAGGAGTAAAGAGCAGAAATGAAACGTGAAATGTAAAAATAATGAAAAGGAAAAGAGGCTGCCAGAGTCAGAACAGTGATTACAATAACTATATCAATATGTAATGTTGTTATTGCATTCTCTCTCTCTCTCTCTCTAAAATAAATTATTCTTTATTTTTGCATGACATCCTTTCAACACATCTAAAGTGATATGGATTGTTTGGATGAAATATGAATCTGAGCCATCTATAGAGAGCTGATGAAATATGTTTTGCTGATGGCAGGTTATAACACAGGGGATGGAAGATGGTGTTGCACCACATTCTGTCATGCTAAAGAGCCGAGTTTGTGACCTGACCATAGACTATATAAAGAGATGGGCGGAGCCTCCATGACGTCACCCGTAGGTTTCTGAAGAGCTGAATTGAAGCTCGGTGGGCGGTTCCTACCATCACCATCTTGGCAGCGTCATGCGCGTCGACTCGCCCGAAAAATACAAATATGGGCAAAGAGGTGGAGCTGAGAGGGGGGCTGTGAGTGTCATGGTGGATGATTGACATCAAGCAAACTCCGAGCTTTCTGTAGCTAAGAGCTAACCGAGCTAACCCGGAGATAACAGGAGCTACCTAGCTAACGAAGGTAAGCGGGCTAAAGCTAAGTCTCGTTGTTAACCGGCTAAAAACCGCGGTTGTTCTACGTTCTTCTGACTTGAAGCCAGAGATTGGTAACTGTCAGTCAAAAGGACACGCCCCTAAATTTGCAGAACTTCGAGATTAAATTACTTTAAGTAATTAGAGTTAGAAAAAAATTCACTCCTCCCACAGTTGTCATGAAGGTAAACCTGACCTATTAACCTATAAAAGATTTTTGAACCAGGCTGTAAACATGTTTATTTCTGCCGTGAAGTTGGTCTTTTTAACATGGGAGTCGATGGGGATTTGATCAGTTTTGCAGCCCCTAGTGGATGAAGGGGGGAACTGCAGTTTTATGCACTTCTGCACAGGCTTCACTTTTAACCGCTGGAGGTTGTTGCTTGGTCCTGACTGAAACGATAGTGTCAAAAATCTCATTTTTCTCCTCTTTCTTCAATACAGTAGAGTTCATTATGATTAGTTATAACTTTAACTGAAGATAAGACTCTTTATGGTTTCTTGATAAAGATGCTCTAAAACGATGTTGCAGGCAGTCAGAAATTTCAACATTAATTTTACTGAATGAACTGATGATAATGTCAAATATTCTCAGCTGAATTTAGTTCCTCCATGGAAATCAAACGTAGAGAGTGCTGGAAAACTCAAACATGAGTTTAGGTGATGAAAAAAACGGCGCCGCTCATATGTCTGATGAATATTCAACACTATAACACAGTAGAAAGTGCAGAAAACTAGAAATAGCATCATAGAGCTGCTTTTATGGAACCTAAGTTAGACCAAGATTCATTCTCAGTAAAACCATCACAAAAAGTCCACACTGTGGTGTTTGTGTGAAGTTGCTAACAAACAGACAGATAAACATGGGATAAAACACAACCTTGTTGGTGGTAATGGGAGAGGAGATCAGGGAAGGTTTCCAAAACAGACATTTTGGCACAGTTTGGCACCATCTGTTCTCAAAGTTCCCTCAGTGGGGAACTTAAAATTAAGATTACATTTTTAGTAGACGTTTTTCTTTCTCATTCATCTAAAAAAATATTTTACCTTAAATAAATAGCAGAGGACATGTTTCATATTGTGGACAGAACTGGGTACCAAACACACATATATGTGAAAATTTGTCGAAAACTAAACATTACATATTTCTGAACATTTATAGGCTGTTTGTAAGAAACTAACCAAAGATTATTTGCTGTACAAAACCAGTGAAAGGAAATGTTTTCATCTATTAGCTTGTGTTTGGTTTTAGATTATCATCCATTGGGCTGGTTTTACTCTGCGTTAATTACTTTTTTTTTGTTTTGCTCATTTAAAGTCTCCACATCTGACATCCAGCATTTGGAGTCATGATTCTGACTATACCTGCATCAATGATTCCCTCCACTTTTTTTTTCAGTCTTTTGGGGTCATGCTGCTTCTCCAGGGAGACTGAAAATGAGGTCAGTCTCACCTCAGCCTCTTCAGGAGCTTTTTCTAAATCTTCTGACTGCAGCGACCTGTAATAATGCAACCAGAACAAAACCTCTGCCGTCTCTTTCTGTCCGTTATGTCGCTGCACTTCTTTGATGAGGGCTGCCTTCATGTATTCATCAGCTGTTTTCACCTCCCACTCACCCTGGCTGCCACAGAGAATTAAAGCTCCTTGTGGGAAAAATCCATTAATTACCGAGGATTTATTGACTGTGTGCTCTGATTTGATGAGTGCCCAGCCCAATATCGCCTTGTTAGCATTGATACGGTGACCTGAGCAGGGACACAAACATTTATATATTTGGCTGATGGATTTCTTAATACTGGATTAAAAAAAACATTGATCTATTTTTTGCCATATTTTGCACAATGTAAATTAATTAGCATTGCTGCAAATGTGCCAAGAGCTTTGCAAAGGGGATTTTTTTTTGTCTTTAATCCTTGGACAGTTAAACAAAGTCACCTACAAGGAAATAAGATTAGAGTTAACAAAGTGATCACACGCGGAAGTGGGGAGTTTACTTGTGTGTTCAGTTTTCTCTTTTTGCACTGACATTAGCAGGATTTTACTCATGCATGTTAAAGAAATGCAACAGGATTTGTATGAAGTACATGTTTCCTGTGTTGCTCTGCAGGTGACTCAGCCCCCTCGAGCTGAGCAACTCGGCCTGCTGCTGGGCAGCTTCGATGAGAAGGCTTATCTTGCAGCCAAGCAGCTGAAACCGGGCGATGACCCATACAGAGAGCATGCCTTTAACCTGCAAGAGAGTGACCGGCTGGGCAGCGAGCGAGCTATCCGTGACACTCGACACTACAGGTGAGCAGAGTTAATACCGCCATCCAGGTGCTGCTAATCTCCACAAGAGGATCAGGGAATCATCCCATGAGAGCTACAAATTGAATATGCATGGTGGTCTTATACATGGTTGGGTCATGGGGTGGGAGCCATGTTTTAAACCATAGACAGAAGTTTCTGGTGGAGATTGGCTTTCCAATTCTGTTCATAACTTTTATGGAAGGACAGGCATTGAGGAGGTCCAGCTTGGTGGACTCAAGATGGGGTCTCTACTTTTTGCAGATGATGTGATCCTCTTTGCTTCTTCAGCCTGCGATCTTCAGCTCTCACTGGACCAGTTTACAATTCAACGTGAAGCAACTGGGATGGAAATCAGCACCAAATCTAAGACCATAGTCCTCAGAAAAAGGGATGATTATCCTCTACGGGTTGGGAGTGAGATTCAAGTACAAGGAATTTAAGTGTCTTGATTACAAGTGAGGAAGGAATGGGGTGAGACACGGAGGGGCAAATTGGTGCAGGATCTGCAGTGGTCCGTGTTTGCATGGTGGAAATGGCCTTACCAGTTGATTTACATTCCTACCCTCATCTACAGTTATGAGCTGCAGATAGTGACCAAAAGAACAACGCTGTGAATGCAAGCAGTCAAAATGGCTACTTGCATCAGAGTAGAGCAGCTGCTGCTCATCGAGAGGGAGAGAGATGAAGTAGCTGTGCTAGATATATACTTACGCAGTGCCTGCAAACCGTCGGGCCGGCGCTACCGTAAATGTGTTCTTGCACTCGAGCGTATGGTTAAGACGCCATGTTGAAGTTCCTTTTCCATGTTTACTGCACAAACTCACAGAGAAATCCAGAAATCTGGAAACACGTTATCACAAACTGAACAATCACAAGCCGCAAGCAGGGCTGCACATCAATCCTGCGCAGGGCATACAACAGTGATGCTGTAACCAACCGTGTGGAGGTTGATCCTGAGTCATGTTGTAGTTTTTTTCTGGATCAGCAGGTTTCCAGCGAGAAGATCCAAAACTCAGGAAACGTGTAATCACAAACTGACCAATTACAAGAAATTACTTCTGTTGTGCCGTGTTTGTGAGGCCAACTGCACTTCTGGTTGGGATTGGAATGTCAAGCTTCTGACGCAGCGCATACTGCGGTGACGCGGCGTGACGGATCAAATGCAAACACTGCGCTAGTATAACTGAGCCTTTAAGTTGCAGCTCCAACAACTTTAACCTTGGATAAGCAGATAAAGATGATGGATGGATGGATGAGTAAATGGAAGGGTGGACTGATGAAAGAATGGATGGATGAATGGATGGATGGATGGACGGACGGACAGATGGATGGATGGATGGATGAAAGAATGGATGGATAGAAAGATGGATGGATGGATGGATGGATAGATAGATGGATGGATGGATGGATGGATGGATGGATGGATGGATGGATGGATGAACGAATGAATGGATGGATTGATGAATGGATGAAGGAATGTATGGATGGATGGATGGATTGATGGATGGATGGATGAACGAATGAATGAATGGATGGATGGATGGATGGATGGATGAATAGATGAAGGAATGGATGGATGGATGGATGAACGAATGAATGAATGGATGGATGGATGGATGAATGGATGGCTGGATGGATGGGTGGATGGATGGATTGATGGATGGATGGATGAATGAATGAATGAATGAATGGATGGATGAAGGAATGAATGGATGGATGGATGGATGAATGGATGAAGGAATGGATGGATGGATGGATGGATGGATGGATGAATGAATGAATGAATGGATGGATGAAGGAATGAATGGATGGATGGATGGATGGATGGATGGATGAATGGATGGATGGGTGGATGAATGGATGGATGGATGGATGGATGGATGAATGAATGAATGAATGAATGAATGGATGGATGAAGGAATGAATGGATGGATGGATGGATGGATGGATGGATGAATGGATGGATGGGTGGATGGATGGATTGATGGATGGATGGATGGATGAATGAATGAATGAATGAATGGATGGATGAAGGAATGAATGGATGGATGGATGGATGGATGGATGGATGGCTGGATGGATGGGTGGATGGATGGATTGATGGATGGATGATCTGCCTTTTTGTTAACCCAGTGATGTAACAAGTATTTCTCAAGCCGTTTGCCGTGTTGAATAAACTGGATACGAAGGAGAGAAAGGAAAATCTAACATCTATTAATAATTCTGATTGTTTGTCAGTTGATTCCAGGAGCATCTAACATCACTGATGGATCTTAACACTTAAAAATCTAACCTAAGAAATACAAGGTGGAAAATTCTCCTTTTTACCAACAGTCTTTATTTTTTCTTCTTTTTATGCCATAAAATGATGCTTTGTTTGGCTTTATGGGGTTAATTAAATCAATTTGTTGTAAAATAACCTGAAATACAGGAAGCAACTGAACCCAAAAAGAAGAACATCACCAATCTGAAAACTGTCCTGTAAACAAGAATGAGCTCAACTTTCTGTAAGATCATGTTCAGGAATAAAAAATGTGTATTGCAGTAGTTTCCTGAGGAGCCGATAGAAACTTTAATACTATATTAATACTAACAAATAAGGCTCCTCAATAATTTGATGAGGCTTTAGCCTTTTGAAGCACCACATAAAAAATTATGCAATTTGAGCATTCATGCAAATGATATTAACATTAATATTGTAGTGATGACCCCTCAGTGGATCCAGTTTCTGTTATTGATTTTTCTGTTTTAGTAAACAAGTATTGAAAGGGTTTAGAGTTTAGCAGCGTATGTTGTTTCAGCTTCATGCCGCCTGATCTCGGCTGGAAGTTCCCAGCAGCAGATAGTGGAGAAAAGTGGATGGTCAGAAATCTATACGATTGTTGCCGAGCAACTAGATATTTCCATGTCACTACAGCAACAATGCTGAGTCGCCTGCATGGGCCGCCGCTGCCTGAAATTCTGTTCAGCGTGTGTGTTCTGCATGTATGTGACCAATTTCACTCATAAATATGAGTTGGAAACAGGAAGAAGAGTAAATACTCTTCTTCTGCTCTCTGTAGGTGTGCAACGCTGAATTATGATGCAGACCTTCCCTCCACAAGCATCATCATCACTTTCCACAACGAAGCTCGCTCTACCCTCCTTCGCACCATTAAAAGGTAATGAAGTTGAGCATAAATGGCCCGCTCAGATGGAAGCAGACTCCTGTTTCCTCTCTGATTTCATCATCTCCTTTGTTTCCTTTCAGTGTCCTGATGCGAAGTCCTCAATCTCTCATTCAAGAAATAATTCTGATCGATGACTTCAGCTCCGATCGTGAGTTTTTCTTTTGCTTTTCTGCTGATGCTCAGAATAACTTTAAACCCCTTTATGAAAGTTTATACTGTTGAATGTGGAGTTTTCTAAATACTATCTGGGAATTTAAGGACATCACATTCTTATATTTTCTTTACCTGTGAACCTTTTAAGTGCCGGCTTTGTGGCGCTACAGTGGTTTTGGGAAAGCACATATTCCAGTTACTATCATGAATCTTATTTAAAATGTGTGGAAATAAAGCTCCTTAACCTTCTTCTTAACCACTTGCTTTGACGATGTAAAACCAAGTGGAAGAGAGTGTTTGTTATTCCAATACTGCTTAAAGAACGGCCCATTTCACTATCGTTACAATTAACCGTTATCACAACCATTTGGAAAAAAAACCATAAATTCTTATTATTACTGCCAAAAGGACAAAAAATACAAAGGAACATTTTGTTTAACTTTTCTCTTTGTGCAAACATTAAAGGGTTAATGATGAATCTCTGAACTTGCTGGTAGGGATGGGTAATACTAACATTTTTACAGTCAATATACCCTTTAGTTTATGGTGCTTTTTCATTAATACCAGTACCAATATCAATCTTGAAGAAAACTTTTAAAATGTAAAAATAAATTACTGGTAACTAAAGACTGATATGTAAAATATATTCATTAAATGTAAATAAAAAAATAGAATATACAAAAGGGATATGATAAATATAACAGTATGTACAAAAACCTGCATTAAAGCAAATACCTTATCATCACTAACAGTAGCAGCATCACCATGATATCTGAGAGGCTAATATAATCATGTGAATCAGAAGGAAAACACTGTTTCTGGGTTTCATAAGTAATTTTACTGTCTGACACTGAGAAATTAAAAGAAATTACATGTTTTGTATCTGCAAAGTTGTGTCTCGAAACACAAAAAAGTATTAAATCTGTTATAATCACCAGCTAATAACAAAGTATTGACTCCAGAGTATCTATATGTCAATCCCTACTTGCTGGTCCAAGGTGCATTCAATGTATCCATTTACATCTACTCAATCATCAAGTAGCTAATAAGAAATTGAAAAATATAAATCAGACATGGATGCATCTAGCATTTGTAAGACACGTTTATTTTTTTATTCCTCTGGCATTTCTTTTTCCACTTGAGTCCTTGCACATTTATAAACTAGCTGTATTGTGGCAAGCAGCCAAAAAATGTCAGTGAATCTCATCTCCTGCATAAAAACAGATAAAACTATGTAACAAAAGTTCAAACTCAACATTGCCTGAGTCCAAGAGAAACAAGAACAACTGGAAATGTGTGGTGTGGTGTGATTAATTAATAATGTTGCTGTTTTCTTTTGGTTTTTTTGCGAACACTGTCTTCAAGGCTAAAGACGAGAGGGACCATTTGGCTTCTTACGCTGTGCTTAGACAGAGGTTTTGTGGCAGCATATGCTGGAAACATGTCTGCATAATTCTGGCTTTGTAACCGTTTGCACACTGCCATCTGCGTCCAGCTGTAAGACAACGTATCAGGAAAATGTTTGGGGGAAATTTTTTTTCTTTTTGTTGAATTTGTCGAGTTGAAATTAGACAAAGATCACAGTTAATGTTCGTTATCTAATTTCCATAAGAACAAAAGATGTTTTTATTTCAGTACCGGATTTAGCGGCTAGCCACATCTCAGTAATTATTCCCTTTGTCTGCATTACTCAGATGAATTACATGATCTCATACCTCACACTGTCCACAGTAATTCCTGTAATTTCCACCACATGCATCTTGTGTCGGTGGGAACAGCACTATGACCTAAATTCCCTGTGTACTCAGACCCATGCGAGAACACACTCAGAGGTGCCAGAGCTGGCCAGACATCTAAACAGTGGTGTCTCAGTGGATATAGCAGAAGGAGTGCTTTCAGCTCACCAATGCCTCGTTTATTCTCCTCTTCTGCTGCCAGTCTACCTGCACCCACAACCAACTGGCACGACCAGCAGGGTCTGCATTGGTTCCACTCTGACAAAAGATCTTTGAGCAAAGCTTTCAGTCTTCTCTCTGTTTTAGATTTCACTCCCCAGTGTTGAGTAGCATGTGAAACAGTCTTTGGTTCCAGATTGTGGCTTTTAGTTTTGACCTGTCTGACTGTGAGCTAGTTAGACTGGATATTTTGTTCCCTCTACTTCTTCTGTTTGGCCTTGCTGTGTTGCAGTGTTTTGTTTTTGTTTGTTTCTTTAATGAAAAATGAAAATCTCAGGAATGAAATGAAAAAAGATGAAGTCCCATCAGTGTTAACAGAAAAGACGCATCTTCAAATTTTGAAACTAAGTGATGCAGAAACAGACCTTGCATATTTATTTATGAAAATTTACTTTTCAGAGCACAAAATTTAGAGAATGAATTTTAAATAAATGGCATAAAATAATATATCACATAAACAAAGAGAGGGCTCTGGCATTGAGAAAAGGAAACCTGGTTGGATGTATAATTTATGCAAAAATGGTTGCAATCTGCAACTAAAAGCAGTTGTTTAGTGAGGATGGGAATATGCACATACAAGGTAAAACAGAAATATAGTAAATAAGAAAATGGAAATCCAAAATGAAAGGACAAAAAAATAAATAAAATCCAGACCTCAACCAAAACATGTGCAAATGAAATGAAACGTGTTGAGAGCAAATTGTTTTTCTCTTAACACACACACATCCTCCTGTGTGTAAGCAGCATCTGCCATGCTCACCAGTCTGAAACTGATCCCAGTTTCAGACTGAAACTGGGATCAGAAAAGAAAAATAGAAAAGAAAACTTTTTTTCATCTTTCTTGGTTATATTTATTTTTACTCATTATATCCAGTTTTTCACAGTAATTTCTCCAGGACCCAATAAATAAAGTACATACCCAATCCCCAGAAAAGTTGAGAAATTTACTTTATTGCAAACAAGCAGATTAATGCATTTGTACACAGAGAATTTATTTAAACATTTAGTTCAAAGGAAAGATTTTTCTGCCTTTACTGCAGCTTTGGAGATTTACCAAAAATCTATATAAACAAATCTAGAAACACATGCCAGGAAGACACACAGAGCAAAGCCAAAGAAAGGATGGAAAGCTTTAGAGAATATGTGACGCCATTATGGAAGATCTGATCATTTACTTTGAGCCTGGTAAGGGTGCCATAAGTGGATATAAAACAAGCATCCAGCAAATGCTTAGTCTATCCAGCCAAGGATGGGTCATGGCTCACCAATTTCTGCAAAACTGTGCCACAGAATTATTTTCAAGTTAAGTTAGAAAAATAAACAAAACAACAACAACGAAACAAAGCAAACTTGCAAAGAACTTATAAGTTTCAACATCTCCATTGAAAAAAGTCAATCAAGGACAGAACCAGTAAAGGAAACACATCTTTGAGACCTCAGAAAACTGTCCTCATCATGATCATGTATATCGACATGGGATTGGGAGGACTTCCAGCCTGAGCACAAAGAGGAGGCCAACATGTATGTCAACGAAAAACAGTGCGCAGGACATGTGTTCTGTGGTCAGATGTGTCCACATTTCTGCTGATTTTTGGAAAAAAAAACTAAACAGTGTGTCTAAAAGGTGCTATTCAAACCTTTATCAATGAGGAGGCTTGCATCTGGGTCCAAAACATGACTGCTATTATATGTGTGATGACTGGTGTGTTAAAGGTTCAGTCTGCTGCAGCGTGTCCCTTCGTTAAGGTGTTAAACCCCACATACAGTCCATCATGAAGAGGAGAGTAAGATCACAATCTGTTGAGAAGCTGAACTCATGTATTCATCAACAACGGACATATTAAAATCTAATAATTATTATTATCAGTTCCCACATAGTGAAAGTGTGAGATTAATATAAGACAACAGAAACATCGCTGCTATTCCTACTTTTCAAGACAAATGAATGAAAAATTTTTCATATTTTTCTATAAATAATTAATTTATAGTGATGTAATATTAGATGTCTGATATTGACTTTAATATTTTAGTAAATGACGAGATGCATTGAGATGAAGTTTGTCATGCCTGTAGTGTCGCTGGAGTTCGGAGAGGTGGTGTGTTCAGACAGCGAGAGTGTGAGCTTAGCGTCCAGTGGCGGTGACCTGGAGGGCAGACGGGTGAAGGAGATGGCGGTGGATGTCTGTTAGCAGCAACAGCATGAGGGATTGTCCTGGCTGACTGTAATCCTGTTAAGGCTCGCCTTAATCATACGGACGTTGTCCTCAATCAAGGACAGCGATCTTAACCGTGATGCGAACATGTGGCTGAAATTTCATGGGGACAAGAAAAGCATGCTCTGAGTTTTTAAACCTTTTAGAAAAGGAGAAAATAAATTAATTTGGATAATGAAAATAATTGAGTTACATGAAATTATGAGGAGTGAACTCCAATTTTTGCATTTTTAGTTTAATAAATTTATTTAAAGGACAAAAAATTTTAACATCTTTTTTTTTTTTTTTTTTTTTTTTTAAAGGTCTTCTATGGAGAATTATGGTATAATAGACATAAACAAAGCCTTAATGAGGTCTGGCTTCACTCTATGAGAACATACAACATCTTAATGTAAACAAGCAGAATGCACACACACACACACACACACACACACACACACACACACACACAATCTGGCTGAAAGTATACAACATCTGCTCAGTCAATGTGACCCATGACTTTCTGCTCTTCTTTCCTGAGTAGTTACAAGTCTATCCTACACACACACACACACACACACACACAATCTGGCTGAAAGTATACAACATCTGCTCAGTCAATGTGACCCATGACTTTCTGCTCTTCTTTCCTGAGTAGTTACAAGTCTATCCTACACACACACACACACACACACACACACACACACACACACACACAATCTGGCTGAAAGTATACAACATCTGCTCAGTCAATGTGACCCATGACTTTCTGCTCTTCTTTCCTGAGTAGTTACAAGTCTATCCTACACACACACACACACACACACACACACACACACACCCATATCTGCCAGCTGTCTCCCTTAAAACACACTCCTACTCTCACATGTCCACCTCCTTTGTTATTTGTAAAACTAAATGCAAACGAAGAAGTTTGAAATTCAATCAAAGAGGATTACAAGTTGTGGCGCTCCTTCCTGCGAGCACGATGCTGCATCTCTGCTGAGGTGGGTGTGGGGAGGGAGATCGCTTGATCTACCCACAATCCCTCAGCAAGATCGCACACACTCACTCTGCTGCTAATGTTAATCCTGTCAAGGGTGTGAAGCCGTGTTTGCATGTTTTTTGTATCGCTGTCCGCCGCAGAAGCAAAGGTCGCCAGCAGATTAAAAAACAACATGGTGGCCCAGTTTATTTATGGAAAAAAGAATAATGAGCTGAATCATCCAGAGAAATTCAACTCTTTTGTTAGAGAACTTTGTGTTCCTGATTATTACATGTAGAGCTGAGATGAAGCGGAGATGCTTCTTATATAAGACTTTCATCAGGATGCGGACGGGTGTGTTTGCTGAGGGTGTGTGAACGTGTTTTATCTGTGTTTATGTGGGATAAATCCGTGTTGGCGTGGCGGCGTGGTTTGTTTGCGGGTTTGTGTGACTCATAGAGTGAGACGAGGTGATGAAGAGGCATGTTTTACTCTGTTTCTGTTTTCCTCCACCATAACATGCCATCTCCTCTGTTCCTCTCTTCCAGCTGAGGACTGCCAGCTGCTCTCTCAGATCCCTAAAGTGCGCTGCCTGAGGAACGGCAGGAGAGAGGGTGAGTGGAGAGACGGATGAAGAGAGGGTGGGGAGGGGATGGGATCATGGGGAAGCAACAGGACAGCCTCATTGTTTATCTTCCGTTCTGCTGTGTTTAATTTTAGGGGAAGCAGGGTGGTTATTTATGATTTTGCAACATAATGAGGATTAAATTCATTTATAAGGCCTCGGATGGGCGCTCTTGTTAATACATGGTTACATATTTATAAATATTAATCTCAAATTGAAAAAAAAAAGAGAAAGGAAATAATAACAAAAGGGGCAGATATGAAATTTTAACAGTAACTGTGTTTCCATAACAGCTTTTTGCTAAATAAAAGTGATATTTAAAGAAATATACACAATTTAATATAGTAAAATTACGATTTGCAGGTGTTTCCACTGAATGGTTTATGCTAAAGCTAAAAAACAATTTTAAAAAAATATGACAGACCTTTTTATTATTATATTACCACTTTAACAAAACATAAACAGCATTTGCAGTTTTTGGATCTCAGCGTCTCTTAAACTGAGGTTACACCATCTGGGATTGACTAGTTTTGCCTCAAGTCGGGTCCTGGATGAGTGGCACAAAAGTTTGAATTTCAGATCTAAATTTTTATTTCATATCTGAGTTTGAATTTATTTCTGAATTTGAATGGAGAGATCTAAAAATGAATTAGGGAAACTAATATCTTGCATCCAAAAGTTCAAATTTTACTACAATAGATACTAAAAAAAAAACCCAAAAAACAAAGATTTAATTTCCAATACGGTCATTCATATTCAGTTTTTCAAAGCAATTATTACGTCAGGCATGTTCAGGTTTAGATTGAACAATTCATATTCAAAAATTCAACATTGCTTCCTGGTGGTTCCTAGTTTTGGAGCTGCTGCGACTGCTGCTGTTTCCCTCACAAGAAGATGACAGAAGTCATCGACATGCTATCTTTACTTGAAATGAACTGGTGGTCAACGTGACCCTCGACACCACATCTGGTGGAAAAAGTTTTTTTATTATACTTTTGCAATAAATTTCTATATAAACACATTGTGAGAGCCAAAAACCTTTTCATCCATATTTGAGAGGTTTTTTTTTTTTATTTCTAAGCTTTCATTATCAGTGTTTTATTCAACAAGTATAACATAACAAACTCAACAATATGGAGAGTAATGTTTAGTTATTAGTGGAAGAAACAAAACGCAGTCTGCATATAATTTAAACAACTTTGAGTTCTGTGGTTTAGAAAAATAGATGTGGGTTTACACATCTGACTCCTCATGGATCTCTGCTCTTAAACCTCTTACACCTCAAGAGGTCTTTTATGGGTTTCTACTTGAAAATGACAAAGAAAAAGTGAATATTTCTCTATTTCTACATAACCTATCTTCATGTAGCTTTTGGATGGGAAGCTACTCCCAAAGCACAATGGGAAACAGTCCTTTTACTAAATGTTGGTTTATCCTCATGGATGGAAGTTTTGCCCTGCGATGGACTGGCGAGCTGTCCAGGGTGTACCCTGCCTGTCGCCCTAAGACTGCTGGGATAGGCTCCAGCTTCCCCCGACCCTGAATTGGATTAAGCGGTTTAGAAAATGAATGAATGAATGAATGATGGAAGTTTTGACTGGCAAAGGTGGCAAGACTGCAAAGATAAGAGGGAATTTTTGGTGTTTTTCCAACATGAAGCATAAATAGGCTTCCTGTTGCTTCTGGTTTGGTGAATCTTGCTCAAAGCAACGTGAAACTTATATGATTGGAATCTCTGCAATATGTACTTTCAGTAGATGATCCAGTATTTGTTACTTCCGCCAAGGAGGTTATGTTTTCGTTGGAGTTTGTTTGTTTGTCAGCAACATTACTCAGAAAGTTATGGATGGATTTTGATGAAATTTTCAGGATATGTTGGGGGGTCTCAGAAGAAACAAACGATGACATTTTGGTGGAGATCCGGAAGAGATCCTGGATTCTGGATCATTTTGAAGTTATGTTGGGTGTTAGTCACAATATGCTTGGCGGAGGGCTGCACTCTCTGAGTGCTTTTCTGGTTCTTACATATTCGGCAGACTTTATTTACTCAGTCTTTTTTTTATTGTTTATTGTCTTAGCTACAGGTGGTCATAGAAATGGTTTTTATTAGCTTTTAGGTGAGATTCTGTCATTTTTGTGGATACCACACATCTATGTTTACATTACTGACGTTGCATCCGTGAAACTGGATATTTATTCCCGCAGCCCCGAGATTAAATAAAACACAGTAAGAGTCAATTCCTAGAATTATGAGACCAAAACTCCAAAATGCTGAAAACAAAAATATACATGATGAATGTAATATATATCAGATGAGCATGTACATTTAGAACAGGCCTTGTTTGTTGTTGTTGTTTTATCATTTTCAGTGTAAACAGCAGATTTTCTTCACATTCACACAATCTGTCAGAGCAGCTTTCAGTGTCGCGCCTTAATGAAAACCTTCCACACACTGCAGGGAAACATCAGGCTCGCGAAAGGCATCACACACATTTCTAAATGAAATGGACTTAAACTCTGAATCACATTTTAAAGCAAAGCAGCAGAGGTCAACCATAGTGAAACCCAGAAGAATCAACGTTAATCCCTCGTTCTCAGATCGCTGCTTGTGTTGCTGCTCTTGCAGCACACGATTTACTTTGGGTTTATAAACCACATGCTGACACAACATAAGCTTGTTGGATTCAGGCCATTTTTCTGACTATCAGCTGAAAAGACTGAATTTATCTTTAATATCAATATGACTTAAATCTTCCACAGCGTTTCTTAGATGGATATGTGTCTGTGTCAGCTTTAAGCAAGAGATTGCATCAAAAAACATAAACAGTTCCTGTTCTAGTGGCTGGATTGATTTTAGCTGCTAATGGTCTCACGCTTTCAGGCATCATTGACTTTTCTCTCATTTAATGTGTCAAACTGCAGCCGGGGGTCATCAAGCACCAGATCGTTGAAACTACTAACATTCGTACCAAACAAAACGAGGTGGGTTTTGCTGTTATTATAAGTATTTTATTATATTCTGCCAACTTTAGCTGACAAATTCCCTCTGTTAAACTATATTTACTGTTTAGGGATCAATGTTTTACATCAACATTGTATTAAGTCTCCTTGGCTTCAGATTATTGTTTTGATTTCAAAGCAACTTTCTGTCCTTGTTTACTTTCATTTTGTTAACGTTGTAAGGATCTATGTCCGGCTGATTTAGCCTAAAGGGTTCCTTTGATGGTATTTGGAGTTTTCTGAGCTTTCTACAGTGTTGAATCCTCATCAGACATGTGAACAACACTGTTTTTTATCACCTAAACGCATGTTTGAGTTTGAGTTTGAGTTCCAGCACTCTCTCCGTTCGGTTTCCATGGCGACGAAAGATGCATTGTTTTAGAGAGTTTTTTCTGCTTGGAAATCCTTGTGACGTCCCGGGGGATAAGGTTCGGTGATTGTTCCCTTACGTATGTAAATGGGGACATCCGTTTCAGACATTGTCAGGTGTCGCCGCCTTCATACTTCCATGCATTGCTTACGTTGCCATCGTTGTGAAGTCACTTCATCCACCAGTGCTACCAGTTGGAAGCAGTAATATGCAGCGCTATGAAGTTGCTTACAACCGTCTGAAAAAACCAGAAGAAGAAGAAGAAAACCACAAAGTGTTTGCTGTTATCCTTAACTTCTTTCTATCGGGGATGCTTTCTATTTGGCGGTTTCTGTGTTGTGTTCTCCTTGTTCCTCCTCTCTTTCCCCGGTTTGTTCCTGTTGCTCGTTGCAGTTATACAGCTTAACACTCCCCCCGTGATTTCCGATGGTATTGCTGTATTTTATGTCAGGTGACAGATTGCGAAGCCCCTTGAAAACAGACCAAATTTTGTAACTGATGCAGGAGACTGTCCATCTGTCTGCATCTCTGTCTGTGTATCTGTTTGTGTGTCCATCTATTGCATTGAGCATAAATCTGGCATACCTGCTGAGAAAAATAGAGAATCACACGTAATACAAGGAGAATAAAAATAAAAGAGGGATGGTGAAGGGTTTCCCAAGCCAACGCTAATTATGAGCTTTTTCAAAAGGAAAGTTTGAATCAATAAGGTACAGTGTCTAAGAATCAGTGACTTGTAATGGAAAAAGTGGGTATCAAAATTACTTTAATGCAAAGTACAGTTGTTAACACAGTTAGTGGGTGTCATTGTACAAAATCTTCCATATAAACATGTTTTAATCTGCGACTGGATCCAATTTCATCAGATGCAGCGTTACTGGCACTATTAGGAAGCCACTTTTGGTGCTTTAGGGTGTCACATGTCCCAAATATTGCTCTTGCACCCATCTCACTAATCTCACTAAAACAGCTGCCTGTAAAATAAGCTGAAATTGACTAAAGTAATAATAAATAAAAATTTGATGAAAATCATAACATTACTTTCTAATTCTGGTTCAATAGAAATATTATTTTTTTAAAAAGCAAACAAATTAGATAATTTATTACATATTCCATCAGTAATAAACTACTATTTAGTAGAACAATCCTTTAATGTTTCCGCTCCAGTCAGGTGTTTTCTGTTCCTCCCAGTCAGACTTCTGTACCTGTTGCAGTGCTCTAATTTGTCCAGGACCAATTTGTTTGTTTGGTTTTTTTTCTTTCTTCAACTCAATTAAATAAAAAAAACAGTGTCTCATATTACTAAATTATATTTTTGCAAATTTTTAGTTGTTTTTCTTTTTTAAGTCTCCAGTTATTTGAGTGACTGTTGTAAATTCAGCTTTTCTTTTAATGAAAGGAGATGAAAACATATGAGCACAACTGTAGATACAAGTAGAAATACAGTTTTTTAATGATGTCATTGTTCTTTTATGTAGCAACACGCTGCAACTTTAATCTTAAAGGTAGAGAGGTGTTGGAATCCTGAACCCACTGGATCAGGAAGGTCAGGATGTTTTGGATCACCTAGGTCAGGAGTAGGCAACTTCTGTCTTCAAGTGCCACAGTCCTGCAAATGTTAGGCGTTTCCCTGCTGCAACACACTTGATTCATATTAATGGTTAATTAGCAGGCTTGTGCAGAGTTTGACGTCAAGCTCTGCACAAATGGTGATTAGGTGTGATGTGTGTGTGGTGTGTAGAAGCAGAGAAACTCCTAACATTTGCACACCTGACCTAGAGAGTTTGGATCTTGCAAAGTTGGAGGAAACAAAAGCAGAGCTAAAAGAAAAACAATGTAGTTATCATCTCTGCACTTAGAGTGAAGATAGGGTGCAGCTTTGTAGTGAAATTGACACGTTAAATTGTTAAAACTGATGTTGTCCAACTCTCTGGTAGAATTCAGTACGTTTGTATGACTTATAGAAAAAATGAAATTCCTGTAGTGCAACAAAAAGCAGGCTTTAAAAATAGATGTGAACCCAGCAAAGTTTTTTTTAGATATAAAGTAATAAGGATGCTGGTATGCTGAATGAGACAATAAAACCAGTAATAACAGAGCAACCAGGAGGGATTGCATGCATCCGTTTCTGTCAAGAAAAAATTAAAGAAAATAATCCTTGTTAAAGTCAATGTGAAAAGCCCAACGGTAACAAGCTGAAAGGGAACTAATTGCTTCACATCGCAGCAGAGTCCGACATATTTGTACATACCCTCAATAAATGGATTCCTTTGCTTGTGTGCTGAAATAATGATGGTTTTCCAGCCTCGGATTGAACTCTAATGGTAGCCCGGCTCAACGCTGCATTAAATGACACTGACTCAGGCTTTAAACTGGCGTGAGCATGAAAAGTGGAAGTCTCAAAGAAAAGTTGAATCAGGAGTTTTCAATGTTATTTCATCTATAAGGACACAGATTTTTCATTTTACTGCAGGCAATTAATCAGGTCTATTTGTGTTTATGTAAACAAAACTACAAACTGCAGCGAGCAATGCTGAGCTGAGAAATTCCTTTTTTTTTTTTACATTCTTTGTGCTGCGCACAGGTAGTTTAAGGAGAACAGAAATGAATCTGCATCATTAGAAACTCACATTTCTGTAAGTCTGATACACTGCAGATAATGGCTCTTTTTGAAGACATTTCTTTGTACTTTCACAACTTATTTCTTACCGATCTGTGACTTTGCAATCAATCGTGTGATTTATTCTCATGAATAAGGTGCATGTGTTTTAAACGTAAATCACTGCGTCTGTTGACGTACCTGGGATGAAGAAAGACGCTGCTATTGTTGTCGCTCTCCTGCTCTGCAGCTACTCTGTTTTCAGTGTGATCTCTTTTAAAAAAAAAGAATAATTTCCCCCTCATTTCCACCTTTAACAAGCAGTTTAAAGTGCTTGCTGGGAGACCAAAGGAAGCACGTTCTGGTATTTAGCTCTGAATAACCCAAATGAATCTGTTTCATTTGTTAAAGCTGTTTGATGTGAAGGCTCTGATTCCTTCTGAAAAAACAAATTGATTTAATGATGAATATTTTTGAGCCAAAACACACGAGATACCTGCATTGCAGTTAAGTTATGCTCATATAAAAACATGAATTTATTCTCGGAAAACCCGTCGACCGCAGTTTAAAGATGTTTTTTCACATCAGACTCTTCTTTAACCCTTATAAATCATCATTAAAACATATGATGAAGAGTTTTAACGTTTATATTAAATCATCATTAAAACATATGATGAAGAGTTTTAACGTTTATATTAAATCATCATTAAAACATATGATGAAGAGTTTTAACGTTTATATTAAATCATCATTAAAACATATGATGAAGAGTTTTAACGTTTATATTAAATCATCATTAAAACATATGATGAAGAGTTTTAACGTTTATATTAAATCATCATTAAAACATATGATGAAGAGTTTAACGTTTATATTATCTGAATTTCATGTTCTATGATAAAACAAGGAAAATAGATTTTCTGTCATCAACCCCCTTCAGAGAGCAGCCATCTGGAAAAACCTTTGTGTTATAATCATCTTCTTCACCTAGCCTGCAAGCCATACCTGAAACACGTTTGCACCCGCTCACCTGCAGCTGTCGCTGGATTCGGGTGGAAAACTATAAACTTAATTGTCATGCAGGGCAACGTTGAGCTCCGGAGGCTAAAAGCATGCTTTCTTTTGTAATGCATACCCTCTAAAACCATACTTACACCATATTCCTCTACACAAACCTGTTTTTATGAAGACAAAAAAAATCTGTTATGAATGTGCACTTCTCGAGCATTCTCCAGACTGTGTGAAGACATATTCTTCAGGCTATTCAGGCCATAAATAAACTCAGCGATGTGTCACAGTCGTGTGCAGTGACTGCGGAAGACCTTGCTAATGAGGCTTTAAAAAGAGAGACAGCATTTAGACAACATTTTTTTAAAGAAACACAGAAAGTCTCAATTGTCACTTTAGGCCTCCAAAGAATGTGTAGCGGGCACCATGTATACGTCCTTTTCATGCATGACTGCGCTTTCTGCAGAGGTTATCTGGTCATCTGTTGCACATTTACAAGAATACAGAGACATATGAAGTTTTATGCATCCAGCTCCTTGTGTCTCTTGTTATATTTGCATAAAGTTGTATACATGAATATATTAATACAACAGATCCCAAAATATAAATAGCTCTTTTCTAACAGTAGCTTCACAGCATTTTTCACCCCCAACCATGACTTTTTAAACCTAAATCTCAGTAAGTTAAGAGCAAAATGATTTTACACCAGATGGGACGAGAACATCATGAAGGGTGAAAAACATTAGTTATCACTGAAGTTCAACATTTTTTTTAATAAAATATCTATAAAACTCATGCTGATGCAGAACAAGGCACTTTGGTTTGCATCACAACATGCTCATTGTTTTTAGTAAAGGTGAATAATTATCTGGAGATATTTTATTCATAAAACATTGTGATTAAATTAAATATAAAAATAATAAATAAATTAGCCGTTATAAAAGTCATGTCTTAATAGGCATACGACTCCATATTGCTGATTTTATTCATGGATTTTTTAAAGACAGTCAATGAAAAAGTACGGATACAGACCATTTTAACTGCAGCTTTTCTTTAATTCATACAAAATACATTTTCTTTTACATTTTTGTTGAAGTTACAAAATATTACTTTTTTTTTTTTACTCAATCTGACATCAAATTCCCTCCATTTCTGAAAGTTTGTTCGTGTAAATGTTCTTTTTATGAGCATGAAAATTGCAAATAGCTTCAATCTAAACTTAACAATGCAAAAGCTCATTTTAATCTAAGGGATCATAAGTTAAAAAAGGTTCGTAAGAGAAATCTTTATGTGATTATGTTCCTTTTTTCTTTTATTCCTTTTTTTCAGCTTTGAGTGAAAACTGCTATTAGAGCTAAATGTAACACAGGGCTGTAGTAGATCTTTCCTGCTGCAACATATCTGAACGTAAAGGGGTATAAAAGTCATGAAAGACTTCTGAATCTGATGGCGAGATTGTGTGAAGACATCTGGGTCAGGGTCACTTTAAACCTTTTACAGGATTAGCTGCACATTTCTGCAGCTCTCGTCTGCACATAAAGGATGTTTTTCTAACACTGGAGAAGAAGATTTTTCTGCTATTTTTGCCTTTTCCCCTCCTTTTCATCCCCTCTGGGATAAATCTAATATTTTTCATTTAATTTCAAAAAGGCACACTGGTCCACACATGAGGAAAAAGAGATGAACCAACCTCATACAGAGCCATTAACCAGTAAAGGAGCAGTCTTAGTGTTGAGAAAATCATTAAATCTTTTATATGAAACCAATGAAACTTTAAATGCAGTGAAGCAGCATCCAGTTAAATTTCAGTATCTTGTGTTTTTCTCAGGTTTGATCCGATCACGTGTGCGAGGAGCCAACACGGCCTCAGCCTCCATCCTGACCTTCTTGGACAGCCACTGTGAGGTCAACACAGACTGGCTGCAGCCAATGATCCAGCGAGTTAAGGAGGTAAAGCCCCCAGCATCATTCACACCCTCCAATTAGACATTTAATTCAATGAGCACGCACAGTGTCATATGTATGGAGTGTTTTTTCCCTCCTGCGTTGCAGCTCTTCAGGGAATTTAGCTGCTTTTCAAGGTCAATTTTATTGGCTGTAATTTAATACGCTGGCAAGACATTTTGTTTAATAAACACTCAATTTGTTCCCTTAGAAGTGAAGTCATACTATAGCAGATGCCACACTCTGGAAAGAGTATCCCAGCCAATCTGTTTTCCACTGTGAGCTGTGTCTGAGATCACACCCCATTTATTGTATAATGTCCACCGTTTAAATCACAACAACATTCTGCTTCAAACTCGACTTTTTATATGCAAAAATGACTGAGCTGAGACAAAAAGACCATTGTGAAGAGTCTGAAAAAAATGTTTGTTGCTCAGTTTGGAGAGAAAACAGATCAACAGTGTTTCACAGTTTTTGTTAGCTGCTTTGTGCTGTTGTTGTTGTGTTGTACTTTGCAAAAACGAAAGTGTTTATTCATGCTTCAGGCAGGATGCTGGGCTGTTCTCTGATCAAAAATAGCCTTTGTCAATGCAGTCGGCCTATTCTCCCAATTTACTGCAAAGTTATGCAGTCAGCCGGGGACACGACTGCCACGCCAGAGAAATGCTTTGCAGATTAACATTATATGCAAAACCGGAAGGACGTTATTATGAATATATATATATATATATATATATATATATATATATATATATATATATATATATATATATATATATATATATATATATATATATATATATACGTATATATACGTATATATATATATATATATATATATTTTTTTTTTTAATTTTTTTTTATTTTACTTGTATTTCCATGTGAGCCATCACTATTTCTGCTTCAGTCACACACTAAACAGACTTCAGCAACTGCAGAGCTGGTCCTGTTCTCCTACTAAGACATGAACGTGTGGTATGTTGATTGGGACAGATACAGCTGTGGAAAGAGACCTTCATCACTCATTTATGAGTAATAGACTGTTTGCTTGCTTTTCCCAATCCTTCCCCAACATCGCTAACTTACGAGCTAGGCTCTAACCAGCACAGCTGCTCCTCAACCTCGCCGTTGCCCTCCTGATCACAGGCATGCATTCCATCAGTCTGCAGTCAGCAGGAGCAGTTTCATTTAATGTTTTTCTCAGTAATCACCTCCAACTACAGGCAGACACTGACAGGGCTGTATTTCTCCCCTGTGAACTGCATCTGTAGCACAAAGAAGCGATGGAGCTCCTCTCTGCATATTGGACCTTGTAAATTTACCAGAAAATAAAGAAAAGAATATTTCATATATATATATATATATATATATATATATATATATATATATATATATATATATATATATATATATATATATATATATATATATATATATTCAAGTCAATTCACTTTGCAAAGAGTTTGATGACATGATCAATACCACATAAATGTCTTTCCTCTAAATATATGAAAAAGTAGCAGCTAGTCTTAGCTTAGCATAAAGAACCAAAAAAAGGCGAAAGGACTACTCTTCTGTCATTTATGTTGGATAATTTTCTTGAATCAAATAAGCTTTAAGTTTTTATGTTGTATTGATTAATTGTCCGTGTAAAAATTAAAGCTGTCAGTTTCTTTCTGTTGAAAGTTGCTTTCGGTTAGCCTACCTTGCTAGTAGCAAGGTAAGCTAACCATTAACATGGCTGCAGAAATATATAAGTAGGTCGTAACAAGTCTTGTGTTTCATTCTTGGCAATAGAACATGAAAAATGGTTCAAATAATCCTGACAGAAACACACAACAGCTCAAACTAAGGCGCCCATGTTCCAGCTCATTTCTACCCTGCAACCGTGTCACTGTTTTAAAGACTTTAGATGCTGAGAGTGTGTCCACATTGTGGTTGCGTGTCTGTAGACTCATCTTTTGGCTTTGGGCTGCTGTGACTCATTCAGCTAACACTCTTTTAGTTGTGTGTTCATGAGAGTGCCGGACTCAGTCATAATTCACTAGCCTCACAGTTTGTGGCCTCCTGTCTCCCTGAGACCACAGCCGTAGGTTTATAAAGGCCTTCGGGAGCAGATGAAGGATGTTCTCTATTTCAACATAATGACACGTTTCATTTATTAATTCAGAACGGCAGTGGAAATAGATTTAATTTAATGAAATGCCAAGAAGGAGTTCTCCCTTCTCTTTTCAGTGCAGTGAAAGTTATATTACAGCTATCTTTTACAGGCTCCATGTCTTAACACTAGATTATTGGGCTTATGAAGAAGCTTTACTTTAAATCAAAATGAATAATCGGAGTGTGCTTAAAGAAACTGAAAGCAGATACTGTTATACAGACAGCACCATGTCTCTTCTTTTTCTCTTCACAAACTATATACAGTCTCTTTTTTTTGTAAATCTAAAGAAATGGTGTTTTGCTGTTATCTGACTTATATCAAAGGCATGCAGAAAAATAACTATCCAGCCACTTTTAGAAATGAAAATGAAGATTAAAGGGAAGTCTGTGGAAAAATAATGGTGCCATGCAGGGTTTTCTTTTCCCCCTTTCAATTTAGTTAATTGATGAAAACTTGTATTATCGACCAGAAAACTATGAGTTTCAGGTAAGAGGCATTTCTTAGAAGTGTGATTTTCTTCAGCCAACAGGAGTCTGAAATATCTGGTAAACAAGTCTGGCTCGTGACCTTCACCCCCAGCAGGACAGTGAGTCCTTTTTCCTCTTTCATCCCAAGACTAGTGTGGCATATCAGGATGATAAAAGAGGAGAAATATTTTGTGGAACATTTCTGAATGAACCTTCTCATCAAGTTGTTTGCAAGCAGGTTTAATTTCTACCAGATGTGTTAAAGTGCAGAATGTCAAATTTGTGGGGCAACTACCAAAATTTAGAAATGCTGCACTAAAATCTTTAGTTTTTTTGTTTCACAACCTGCGATGCCATATTAGACTCATTTACTTTTACAGCGTAGTGATAACATTTTAATGTGTATGCGGGTCGAGTCCTGCTCCCCTACGCTGCTGGAAACTCGAGAGGGAAACGATTGTTCTCTGAGAGCCAGCCCCAAGCCCAGATAAATGTAGAAAGTTGCGTCAGGAAGGGTGTCCAACATAAAACATGATTCACTGTTGCGACCCTTTCAGAGGGACAAGCAGAGAGGGAAGCAACAACAATTATAACTTCTAATATTTTGTCCCGTTTCTCTTGGCAATCCATTCACACGGTCATGTCGCAGGACGTGCACTAAACAAGGGAAAAAGGCTGATTAATCAGAAATATTCAAATCAGGGAGGTGTAAGAAGCAAAACTGCTGACTATGTCATAAACTTAGAAAGAAAGTAAAATAAGTACAATGGACTAATAGAGCACTTTTCCCTGCTTCAAAAACAACAATACAAAAAAAGAACAAAACAAATGTGGTAACATTAAAACTCCAAAGGTTGGTAAAAGCTTCTCTATATGCAGTAAAGACAGTGTAAGCTCCCGATGCAACAAACTGCAAGAGGAAACAAGGGTAAAAATATTGAGACATCATCAATAACATCCATTTTGGAAGAGCAGCCTGCTCACGCATCACAAAATCACAGAGGCTCATTAAAAGCCCAATAAATGTCTGCCGCTCAGTGCTGTTGAAAGCATCGCTTTCCAGATTGCTCTCTGGCAGAGTGGCGCGGCTCGTTCTTCTCTCACATGCTTTGGTGCAGTGAACACAGCGTTCACAGTGACTTTGGCCTCTGTGCAGAGAGATGGACGGCTCTCGCTGAAAACAGTCGTTGGGATGACGTTAAACTGTTCGATGGAACAAACGGTCACGTGGATGCCTTGTGGGCAAACAGCAGTGTTGAAACAGAGACATACAAACAGATGAAGACATCACACACACATAAACACACAAACTTTAGGCAAACAGTGTTTTTTTCTCGTTTGGTGTGTTTACCGTTGGGTTCATGTTGCATTTGCAGCAGGAACTAGTTTATTAGTTCACAAATAAATGTCCATAAAGAGCTGAAGGAGAATTCAGCTGGTCGAACGGTGGTCTTTCTGTGTATGCAACGGTTCTCTGCAGGTACTCTGACTTCCTCTCACCATCCAAAGACATGAATGTTAGGCAAGCGGCAACCTCCGACAGTTAAAAGTGAAGCCTATGCGGAAGTGCATAAAGCTGCAGTTCCCCCTTCATCCACTAGGGGCTGCAAAACAGAGCGAATCCCCATAGACTCCCATGTTAAAAAGACCAACTTCACAGCAGAAATAAACATGTTTACAGCAGGAATAAACATGTTTACAGCAGGAATAAACATGTTTACAGCAGGAATAAACATGTTTACAGCAGAAATAAACATGTTTACAGCCTGGTACAAAAATCCATTTCCAGTAATATAGGTCAGGTTTACCTTCATGACAACTGTGGGGGGAGTGAAGTTTTTTCTAACGTACTCGTTTAAAAGTAATTTAATCTCAAAATTCGGATTATTTAGGGGCGTGTCCTTGTGATTGACAGGTACCTGATCTCCCGCTTCAAGTAAGAACGTAGAACAACCGTGGTTTTTAGCTGGTTAACAACGTGATTTACCTTTAGCCCGCTTACCTCCGTTAGCTGGTTAGCTTCTGTTAGCTCCGGGTTAGCTCGGTTAAGTCTTAGCTACAGGCAGCTGGGAGTTCGCTCGATGTCAATCATCCACCATGATGCTCACAGCCCCCCTCTCAGCTCCACCTCTTTGCCCATATTTGTATTTTCCGGGTGAGGCGAAACACATGCCCCTGCCAAGATGGTGATGGTAGGAACCGCCCACCGAGCTTCAATTCAGCTCTTCAGAAACCTACGGGTGACGTCACGGAGGCTCCGCTCATCTTTCTATCTACAGTCTAGGATGTTAGGATGATCGATCACTTCATATCAGGGGTGCTCAAACTTTTTGCCCCCAAGGGCCAAACTGAAAATGATCCAGTGAGCAACAGGCCAAACACTGCAGCTTTAATGATGAAACACAAGTAAATGCATGAAGTTATTTTTTTATTATTGTTCAATAGCAAATACAGTGTATTTTTTTGCTGTCTACAAAATATAGCAATAGAACAATAAAGCCATTTTTGGAGGGTCAAGAAACAATACTTACAGCCACTGAACTGCAACCAAGTGCAACATGCCAACAACAAAAAACTGTGCATGTTGAACAAGGCGAATTGATCTCTCTATCAATTGATCTGAAGTCTCTCCATGTTAGGTTGCACCTGACTCACTGACAAGGTGAGCATGTCATTGAGGTGTGAGTCATTCAGGGTCCCTCTGAGTCTGGACTTATTGAGGTTAATGACAATGAAAGTATTGCCTTTTCATCAAGCTCTGTAGGGTATTTATATAACAGCGACTAGCGGGCCAAAATCAAAGTGCTGGGGACCAATTTTGGCCCGTGGGCCCCACTTTGGGCACCCCTGCTCTATATTTTTCCTTGTAGTGAGTGTGAATAGTTGTTTGTCGCTCTGTGTTGGACTGGTGACCTGTCCAGGGTGTACACTGCCTCTCGCCCAGTGATTGCTGGGACAGACTCCAGCTTCCATGTCACCCTAAGCGGTTAAGAAAATGAATGAATGAAAATCGACCCCATGACAGCTGGGGAGGGGCTACAGTCATGGTACATATGTGTGCTTCTGTAAATGAGAGACTGGTAAAAATGATCAGACACATTGCAATTTCAGTTTTTGTCAGACTTGATTGAAGTAAATTCGGATGTATTGATCAGTGATGGAGGTTTCTCAATCGGACATCAGCTTGCGTCCATCTCTGGCTTGACTGTACTGAAGCATCCCAGCTTGGACTCACCAGTTGTGGTGTTGGGAGAGGAGAAGATAATGGCTAAGCTCTCATCCATGTCGAAGGAGAATTGCCCTTCCCACTGCCCCCACACCCCTTTCAAAACACCAACATCCCCACAGAGCTCCTTCAGCTACAGTCTGCTGCATCCAAAGCATGAAGGACCCCATGCAGGTCCCCGTTTCCTGCATCAGTTAGACTTGGAACCAGCACTGCTCCCAGTACATCACAAACACACCCAATAAAATCCAGAACAATTTATTAATGTGCATACTCCATTTTTCACATTTTTATAATGTTATAGATTAACAAGTAGGTTTCTGGGGGAAGTCTGTGTGGAGTTTGCACATCTTGTCTCACCTTCTGTAGTCTAGAGAATTAGATCTTTTTTAAATGTTTTTATACATTCTTCTTTTGACGTTTGCCGCTTTTTCACTCATCTTTACTTTAATTTTCAAGTGCATTTCTTGTATATCTGACCATTTTCAGAGAAGTATTGCACATAAAAATCTCCCAAGTCATGGGATTTATCAGGGTGGTTTAATACAAACAGACAGCTTAGCAATGGACCAAATTTTTTATATCTTCAGGCGATGCGATTTGTCACAAAGATGCATTGTTTGCTCCCATTTCTTTAGCAACATCCACACACACACATAAAATAAATCTAAACCAAGCGCAAAGAAAGCACAACTTGACAGATATTAAATAGTTTTTTTTACATGCTGAGAACGTGTGTGTCCTTATAAAATGTGTGCAAACTGGACAAAAGAAGTGACAGTGAAGTCCTGAGCTGTTCCGGAGATGTGTTGGACAGCTGATGTCCACAATGCTGATCTGTCATTTAACCCTTTGATGCATCGTGTCCTATTTAAAGGCTGTTTTATACTATATTCATAAGGGAGGATGGTATATACTTTAGGAGAGTCACCCAACACACTGCCACTCACTGAAGAATAAAGAACTATCGAAAATATTTTATATATACACGCACACGTAATTACCAAGTTTACCTCAATGATAAACAGGACACGAAAATTATATGAGTCCATTTTACAGAAAATTCATATCATATAAATATGACAATATATTATTTGATAAATATTTCCACAGAATAGATCAAATAAATAAACCGAATAAAAGTTAAGTAATATTAGAGACAAAGGAAAATCTCTGTACATGTCTGTAGAAGTAAAATATTGTATGTGAAAAAAGGTGGCAGTGTTTATTAAGCATACAGCATACAGTCTGCCAAACCAGATGTTATCTTGTTTATGTTTATTCTTTTACTATTACTATTATTGTTGGTTAAAGAGAAAGTAGACTATTTTAGAAGTTTTATCAGGCAATTGGGGGTGTGTCAGTGTGTGTGTTTGAATGATGATTTGTTTTACTGTTGTTTTAATATATGTAAAGCACTTTGAACTGCTTCTTGTATGAAAGGTGCGATACAAATAAACTTTGATTTAATTTGATTTGATTGATAATTCATGCATCAGAGGGTTGATTGTTGTGGTGAAAAAAAACATTAATTGTGTTTAGGAATTCTCTGTGATATTATATTCTGTCTGTTTTCTTCTGCAGGATCATACACGAGTTGTCAGCCCCATCATTGATGTCATCAGCCTGGATAACTTTGCCTACTTGGCTGCTTCTGCTGACCTGAGAGGAGGTCAGGATCCAACGCAACACTGCTGCAGAGCAGGAAAACCCTGTTCCGTAAACATTTGTTAGAAATAAACAGAATAGCAATAGTTAAAGCCACTTTTTTTTTCCTTCAGATACACAGTTTTAAAAGAGCGGCTTTGGATAAGGTCGGCTCGTCCGTATTCTCAGAAAGAACTCCTGTTAAATATTTATCATTTATTAAATCAGGCAACTCACTTCAGAGAAAATCAGCAGAATTCTCGACCCTCTGATGCATTTAGTCTCATGTCTAGACAAAGTAATCTAGTATGCAGTGCTGACTTTGTACCTCACCCATGCTCTCTTTCATGTCAGGCTTTGATTGGAGTCTTCACTTTAAATGGGAGCAAATTCCTATCGAGCAGAAAATGGCAAGAAGTGATCCCACACAGCCCATAAGGTAGGTCCCCACTGCTCATCCTCTTCTGGCACCCATCATGCTTTCCTGCAGGTTTAAACCCTGACAACATTCAGTTTTTATATAAATATGCATTTTTAACCAAATTAGCACAATTCAGATGTATACATAGCTAGCTACCATTGCAGCCATGGAAGTCTTCATTTTTATCTTTTCAGTATCTTGCAACAAAATCTCTTATTAAGAGTGTGACTGAGGTTGTATTAGTCTGAGTTGAAATATCCTCTGTCACTCTGCAGGACTCCGGTCATTGCTGGTGGGATCTTCGTCATGGACAAGAGCTGGTTCAACCACCTGGGCCAGTATGACACCCACATGGACATCTGGGGAGGGGAAAACTTTGGTGAGGCCACTTATGATCTGTAATGGGCCTTTCCCGCGTATACTTCCTCAGATCCACTCTGCTCTGTTTGAAGGGCTTTCCATTTCTGAGTAGATAGTATTTTAGCACCTTGGTTGAGTTGAGCCAAAACGGTCATGTCTACAGACAGCAGGCCACTGATTGGCCAAGGAAAAGAAGCATAACACCACTTCAATCATAGAAAAAAAAATGCTATGTAAAATCCACAGCATGAGTACAACTACCACATGTGTAACTAACGGCATGGGGTCAGCATCAGACAAGAGTCGTCGCTGTCAGCTGTTTTATGCTGGTTATAAAGATGTGCCAACTGATCTCTAAACCAAGCTTCCTGCATCTTTTGCATGATTCCATTAATTTATAAAGCACAAAATACACACAATATATATATATATATATATATATATATATATATATATATATATATATATATATATATATATATATATATATATACACAAACATACAAACTATTATCATTGAGTATTAAACGTCTCAAACTGATTCTTTAGAGGCTGAGAAATAAAAACGTTTTGACAATTTTTTTAACAGAAGCCGTCATTATAATATAAATGTTGTTGATGGGAACTGTCTTGCATCGGGACCCGGTGTTGCTTCTTCACAAGACTTCAAAGAACGTTTTTATTGAAATATTCAAAATTACCTTTTATTGTCATTGATACTATGCACAAATCAGTTTTCACAGCAGTATGTACATTAGGAAATAATTATAATTTAAAGAGATAAAGCTTACTTTAGCTACTAAGTACATACATTTATTATAAATGATTCTTTAGATAATAAGAATTACATTAAGCATGAATATGTTGTGCACAGAACAAAACTGCTATTCTGAATAAAAAAAAAAAGAAAAAATTCTGAATAAAAAAAACAGTGACCTTGAGTATTTTAGAGACTTCAATGAAAATATACATTATTGTAAATAAATTAATACAATTTGAGAAAATTCAGGATTACACAGAATAACAAAAGTAAATACAATTTTAAAAGCAAAAATAGTAAAAACATGAAAGACTTCAGGAAAAACAAAATAAGGGTAATTTTTATATATTTCAGTTTATTTTCAAAATTATTGTAGTGTAAATTATGTCAATACATAGGTCAAGCAACAAAGCAAAGTTTTTACTGTAAAGTTATGCTAAAGGTCTCAGAAACTGTATGTTTGTGATATGATAGACCCTAACTGATGAAAGGGTTGAAACTAAGTTTGATTATCCTCTAATATAGACAGTAACAAAGTTAGTGTTGCCAAATGTATTTTCTATGGCAGAAAAAGAGATAAATTCAGAGCTGAAGGTTAAATTTTGACAATAACAATGACCCAATATTAGGTAAAAGTTGAAAGACTGGATTCATAATTATTATTATTATAACCATTAAAAGAAAATAAATCACAGATGGATATGTCCTTGATTCACCACTCATGTGTTTTTAATTAAACTGTGTACTCTGTACTGTATTTATTCATATGAGAAGCTGTATTTCTGTCTTTGCATGTGTGCTTAGTTAAAAAAAACAACACACATCTTTCTCTAATCATAAAAAAAAACCAAACAGGCCTTTTTATGTTTGACTTTCTGTCTCTTTTGGATCCTGCAGAGTTTCAGCAGCCTGACTTCCAAAATGTCAAAGTGTCCTCAAATGTCTTAAATGATCCTCCACAAACACTCAGTATGAAGCCATCTAATGTCAGGGTGATGTCCATCAGAGGACATCATTCACACAGAGATGTCTTTAGAGACGTGACCGTGGTCTTCTCTACCTGCAGAGCTTTCTTTCCGAGTGTGGATGTGTGGAGGAAGCCTGGAGATTCTCCCCTGCAGCCGTGTTGGTCACGTGTTCAGGAAACGGCACCCGTACGACTTCCCAGAGGGCAACGCGCTTACCTACATAAAGTGAGTGGGCTGATCCGCCTTCTTCTGTATCAGCTCATTATTTGCCAATCCACCGGCTGACGAGCAGGTTAATCCTGCGCTCAGACAGAAAATCTCAAAGTGTGACGCTAACAAGCACTTCAGCTGACACGTTTCACTTTTTAACCAAAGTTTGTCAAAAGAATATTTCAAGTGCTTGGTTACTCCCTGCCGTCAAATGTTTTCACCTCCCAGTGGGAACAATACCGCAGATAGCGGAAATGTAGCTTTTTGTCAGGTGTGTAACACCGAAATGCTGCCGAAAAGCTTTTTATCTTCCAGTTTCAGACATTCATTTGCCTGATTCAGTACCCAGAGTACTGATTTAGTTATTACTCTGCCCTCAAAGTCAGTTCTTTCTCCTCATGTTTTCTAAAAATACACAGAACTTTAAGTTCCCAGTTCCTTCAGGACTCAGAGCAGAGCTGATGTCTGAAGGCTGCAGTGCGTGATGCTGTCGTTAGACTGAACTGCAGGAACGCCGGCAGCAACGTGTCGTAACTGTGTCTGTGTCCACGCAGGAACACCCGGCGGGCTGCCGAGGTGTGGATGGATGAGTATAAGCAGTACTACTACTCTGCACGGCCGTCGGCTCAGGGCAAGGCCTTTGGCAGGTTTGTCCTCTGTGTGTGTGTGTGTGTGTGTGTGTGTGTGTGTGTGTGTGTGTGTGTTATGCACCATGAAGACAGCTGTCTAAATATAGCATTTGTAATGTTTTATACAAGTTAGTCATTTTCAGTCAAGCAAGCTTTGAGATCAGCTATAAGAGCCATGTTTATAAGAGGTTGACAGTGTTATATTAATACAGAGATGGGAATTAAATGTATGATTATGAAGTTTTTGATTTCGATTTTAAAAGACTGATTTAGACTCATGTAAATTATTTGTCATTTTTAATATTAATCTTTTATGTGTCTGTTTGTTTGCATTGATGGATAATAAGTAGCGGTGGAAAAAATTGAACAAAAAAATCGAATACCTGGATATTTTTGCTTCACAATTAAAAAGTAGATTTTTTTTGTTTAAAAAATAAAATCTGGTGTTTTTTTTTCAAATAAACAAAAATAATTCATTATAAATTTCATGGAATTTTTGATTGTTTTTATATATATTTTTACTTGTCTACTTGGGCATTATAGCCACAGAATGATGGTCTGGCTACTGTGTTGTTTTTTCCTAATTGAGATAAAAAAATGAAAAAAAGAGCAAAAAAAAGTTTTGTGCAATTTTTATGTCTTTAATCTACAAAAATCATCAATATAGAAGAATTGTGAGAATCGCAATTTCGCCACCCAAATAAAAAATAGGAATCAAATCAAATTGGGACAAATGCATATCGTCACAGGCCTAATAATAAATATAATTGTTTTATATGAAATTATAATTTCATTACTGACCATTCTGCATGCTTTCTCTACTGAGGTTTTAAATTATGTGAACAAAAAGTTCAGGTGTTTTAGGTGTTGAGGTGTTTTATCAGAAACTTCTGACAGCGATCCAGAAGACTGATCTTTAGTTTTGTGTTTTCTCTTTCTTGTCTTGTGTTCTCACATTCTTGTCTGTCCTCCTTTCCTTTTTCTGTTTTTTTCCTTTATTTTCTCTCTTTCCATCTGTTCTGTCCTGCAGCATTGCAGACCGTCTGACTCTGCGGCGGAAACTGAACTGCAAATCTTTCCGCTGGTACATGGAAAACGTCTACCCAGAGCTGAGGTGCGATGCTTTGGCAACACAGCAAACATTCACCACGCATAAACTCATCCATTCGTCGCATCTAGACACTTAAAATTCTGTGTTTCAGGGCATTAGAAAGAAATTTACTTAAAATGGAATTTGGTATCATAAAGACTGTCATCATATCCCTTTAAGACCCCTAAAACATGGTTATAAAATCACATTTTTGAATACAAACTCTTTGTCTCTTTAACAAAATGTGTCAAATTACCATAGTTTAAGGGGGGGGGGGGGGGGGGGGGGGGTGTTGGGTATCTACCATTTATTACAGCGTGATATGTCAAAATTCTTATAGCTTAAATTTCTGCTTTCTGGCAGAAGACAGAAGACAAGAATCTGATTATGTTTTACAGGATTTTGTTTTAGCATAAAGTGTTGCAAAATGTCTTAGATATTGTATGTATCATAAATGTCACGCTGGCCTCTTACGGGCTAAATTTGTGTGCATCTGCATGCTAATCACGTTGGGCGTGGCTCTGGAGCAGAGAGGGATGTTGTGAGATCGACAAGCTGTGTTTAAAACATTGAGCTTCCTCTCGAAGTTGTCAGGTTCTTCTTTATATAAAATCTTCAAATTACCATAAATCTCTTTTATTCATCAAAAACTTAACCATTTGTTTACCAAGATTGGTTTCAATGTCTCCAATGCAAAGATAATACTTTATAATCCGTAAGTTGTTGACATCTTTACGGCTTTGTAATACTTTCAGCTCTTGAAAATGTAAGATCTAAAAGAGTTTTGTTTCAGATATTATTCTCAAAGCTGAAATTTGGTGGCGACAAAAGGATTTAGATAAACACATATAACATGTAACCTCTTAACCAATGGGGCCCACCCCTGGACTGTTTCAAAGAAAATAACATAGCCAAAAAAAATTGGTTTTATTTTTGTTTTGGGTTTTTTTTTAAGTCCCAGGAGAGAGGTCTCTCACAGCCCTCATGGCTAATAAACAGACAAATATAATATATATAATTATTATATCAGAAAAGCATTGACACCTTCATTGATATCACAGCACGCATGTACGAGATTTTATATTAAAAAATACGTAAAAATGGCCTGAGGTCAGCCCCCCTTCGTGGAGGGGTTAACCTACATTTTATTTCTAAGAAGTCACATTTAGAAGAGAAATGGTTAGAAAATAATACATTTTTTGCTTTGCACAAAAGTAATCTGCAAACCGTAGGGGTGACATGGTCCCTGAGTTCAGAACCAGTTGTCAAATTTACAGTGAGCTCGTTTCTCGATCTACCCCCCTCACCCCCCTCTAGCTGTGTCTGCTCCATGATGATCATTGTAATTGTCTATTTTTGAAAGAACATCTTGTAATGAGACTCATTATTTCTGAGATTCAGTTACTCAAAAGTTGGACCAGCCAGTTCAGGCTATCTGCTCTTTATTGTTGTAATAAGACCTTTTTTATTGCCCCCCCCCCCAACCCTCTCCCCTCGGTCTCTGCTTCCTTCAGGGTCCCTGAGCAGGAAGCGGTGTCCAGTGTGCTGAAACAAGGCGGCTTGTGTCTGGAAACCCGTGGGACCGACGACCTCGTCCTGGCAGAGTGCAGGGGCGTCGGAGCCAACAGGCCTCAGTGGCAGGTCAGGTCTCTGCCACCAAAACTTCATTTATAAACAATATGAAGTTTTCATTTACATGCCGTTATTTCCTTCTGCATTGCTATTCATATTCCTTCAGCTGCTCTCTGCTGCTAAATCATGACCTTTTCAGAATATTTCCCAATTTCAAACCTGACATTCCTTCAGAAAAAAACATGACATGACATTAAGACCCTTCAGTCCTCAGAGTCGCTGTTGCCGTTAAGGAAATGTTGCCGAGTTATGGAGCAGTCAGGGGTCTCGTCAGTCATCACATGGAAGACTAGGTCAAGTCTATAGCTATAAGGCTGCATGATATTAAGAAAGTAAGTGATATTACACATATTAATAAATGGTGCTAATCCTTAATGCATACTGAGGCCTGCTTTCCACTACAACTGTGCATGCTGGTTACATGCACTAAAGCAGATGTTCCTCTAACTCAGCGGTGCCTTGGGGTGGGTCTCCAACACACCTGGATGAAATGAATGGCTCATTATCAGGCCTCTAAAGTGCTTAATGACATGCAGATGAGGGAATGTATCCATTTAATTCAGGTTTGGTGAAGTAATGCATCTAAAAGTTGCAGGAAATGAAACTAAAATTGGGTAAACTTGCTCTAAATGGGAGCAGCCTTCACCATGTGCAGTTTTCTTATTGTAAGCATCGATACTGTGAATCAGTAGCTTTAATATTTAAAAGAAATCCCAGCACTCTTATTCTTTAAGCAGTGAGACACGTTGCTTAGGTTTCTGATAAGAAACATCTCAGCAGACCAAACCCTGAAAAGATCAGAAACCTCAGATTAAGATTTTATTAAGACCCTGTCAGGTGTTTTTAGTGAGAAAGACTTGGATCTGGCAGCTGGTTCCTCTGTGGAAGTGAGAAACAGAGGCGAGAGTCTCTGACTTGGAGAGGAATAATTTAACAGTGACGGGGTCATACCAGCAGAAATAATGATAAGCTTGCAGGAATCCTCTCCAGAGAAATGGAGGCGATAACCTGCAATGCAAACCGGATAGTTAACCGAGCCCAAATAGTCAGACTCAGATAAGGAATTCCTAGAGGTCCAGTGTTTCTATCCATCCAACCAGGGAAACGGAGCTTGATCCAGAAATCCTAATCCAATCTGACAGAAAAGTACAAGATCCAAGAAACCACAAAGCCACAAGGTGAGGAAGGCAGGGATTACAAGTCGATCAGTACTGAGGAAAGATGCCTTCAGAGGCAGCTGGGAGAGACCAACCTTAGCCCAAGACCATGACAACCATGACCCAGATGAGAGTCAGGTAGATGTATAAAGTCAAGACTTTTGTTTAAGATGAAACCTAAAGAAAAAGGCGCAGCTATGGCTGGAAAACTGAGACAACAATAAACTTAACCGAGTTAGAGCAAAGAATGACAAGTTTCTGTTTCTGAACAAAGTAAAAACCTGGAGCATGAACACTGAGAGGACAGGTGAGGTGATCAGAAATCAGCAAACCTGATGTGATACAAGAACTGGAAGTAAAGAAAGCAGAACACACGAGGGGGAAACTCGGCATAAAACAACAGGAAGTAAGACAGTAGTCCAACAAAGAGAACAAAACTACCTAAACTCAATGCAAATACGTGTGTGTGAATGCATTTGCATCATACGTTGTTTCTACATTATAAAAGCTGGAAGGTGAAAGTTCCTCTGAATATTACAAACTGTCTTCTTATAAAGTTTTTTCTTAAGTGATGCCTCTGTCAAGGTTTTTTCTAATTTATCCTCTGTTGTATTTTGCAGAAATGGGAGCTAATAGAGCCGCTGATCCGGCAGCAGGACCTCTGTCTGGCCATCTCTGCCTTCACAGCAGGGTCAAAGGTCAAGATGGAGCCCTGCAATATAAAAGAGCCGAGACAGGTAAGAGGAAAAAAAACTTGCATCAGCCTTTTAAACTGTGTTTTTAGTGACATTCACACCTTTAAAAAGCCTGAAAGAAGATGCTAAAAATAGTTGGACCAAAGGAACCTTTCCCTCCCCTCATCAAACATTTACTGGAAGAATCTCACTTTGCTTTTTATTGGATTGTTTGTTTTCAATGCAGAAAATAATACAAAAAGTAGACACAGCAAGGTTATTTGTGTCATTTCATTCTGTAAAATTCCCTTTCTCCAAAATAAGAGGCAGAATATTCCTTCAAATCATGACGAACAAGTCAGTCTGCTTTTCCAAGCGATTGTTTAATCTCGGCATCAAACTGAAAGCACATCCTTGATGTGCCGGTTCCAGCTAACTCAGACATAAAGGATTCAGAGATAAGAGGCGGTTCCACATCCCGCCTGCCGCCGACGCCAGGAGGCCGAGATCTGAGCGGCCCTCTTTCACTGATGCAGATCCCACCAGCCTGAGTTTGCAGTAGAACAAGCGTTCCCCAAACTGCAGACCCCTCCTCATTCTTTCCTTGTTCTCTCTTTTATGAGTCTCGGATGCGAAACGTCCCACGTGGACACAAGTTGGCTGAATGGCGATTTATGACGTCTCACGGGGAGTCGTTAACTCGAAGCATGTGTGTGAGTGTGCAGGACTCCTGCCAGGCTGCTTTCGCGTCTCTCAGATGGCCCATCACTAACCTTTCAGCGCTCTTTGGGAGCATGCCCATCAACAATCGAGCACTCGTTGCTGCGGGAAACATTTGGCCTCTTTATTCTGTTTCTGATCCCCTAAAAAGGCAAAAAGAGAAACTTTTCTTCTTGGATTCTCTTCCATCACTAACATCACTCAAGCTTTTCTTAATCTGCCTCCATAAAAACTGTTTGAACTATCCTTCAGAAACTTTTTCCCCCACTTAGTTTTAATAGTTTTGCAACATTTTACATCTTTATTGGTTGAATTTTGATCCGGTTCTTAAAGAATTTCATTACTTTGGGTTTTATCACTGCAAAAACTGAAATCTAAGTAAGATTAAAAATCTTAAATTGAGTACACATATGCTTATTTTTTTAAATTAAGATAATTCTTAGTTTTTATGCCAGAGAATTCCTCTTGTTTTAAGAGTATATTTACTTGTTTTGGGAAGTCTTGACAAGCCAAAGTTTCTTGTCCTGTTGGCAGATACTTTATCTTATTTTAAGCAACATTTACCTCATTTTTGTATATTTTTTTTCCCTGTTTTTTAAGGCTGAGTTTTTGCAGTGAAGAGACAATACGTCCATTAGGCTACTTGTTAAGACCAGTTTTAAATACTTGGCCACAAAGGAAAACTTTAAATTAAATATTTGGAAATTATATTTAAACTTATTCAAAACATTTCAGAATAATTGTAGCAGTGTGTGTGTGTGTGTGTGTGCAAACCCTCCAAAAAGCTGCAGTGCACGTCGCACAGTGTGCAAAAATGACACTAAAGTGACAGTATTTGCACTATTTTGTTTGATTTCCTCCTTGTGTTAGTTGCACAAACATTGGTATTCTTGAAGGTCCTAACAGGTCACACCTCTGCAGCGGCACATGTTGACATTTTCCTGACACCAAAACTAAGAGGAACTGTCAGTGGGATTTTGAGATTAACCCCTTATTCACCTAAAGCCTACCTCCAGGGATCTATACTTAAGGCTCACATTATAGGTTCAGCATTATCCACTTAAACAATGAGCTAAAAAAGGAGTCACTCACAGTGAACCTGGTGGTCTGGATCCAGCCTGCTGATGACCGATCTCACTTGGTTCGCTTACAGTCTCAGGTTTCCTGTCAAATTCGCTCTGAGACTTTATGCAATGATGTAACCAGATGACTTCAGAGAAGATTGTTATGTTCGTGAAAACACTGTTGAGCTTTAGCCTTCAGCCAGATGTGCCGAACGCAACAAGAAGGATGAGAATCCAGCGGATCTCCTGCACCTTTTGTGTTTTTCTTCCAGTTTTCTGGCTTTAAACAACAAAAAAAGCACTGTGTATTCAAACATTGTCTTATTCCTGCTTTGTTAACCAGATCAATAAGATTGATAAGGGCCTCAAAATTGTGGGACGGATCATTACATTCTGGTACCCTTCCTTTACCTTTCGGAGCAAAAGTTTTAAAAGCATGTTGAAGATTAGTAAGTGCAAAATATTTTAATTTTACTGAAGTACATCAGTTACCAGCTTAAATATTTTTTAATTAGGACCACATTTTGCCTTCAGAACTGCCTTAAGTCTTGGTTTCATCGATTCAACAAGATGTTAGACATGTCTTAGATGTTGACATGAAGCATCACACAGTTGCTGCAGATCCATGATGAGAATCTCCCGTTCCACCTCGTCCCAAAGCTGCTCTGCTGGACGGAGATCTGGTGACTGTGGAGGCCGTTGAAAACAGTGAACTCATCGTCATGGTGACAAAAGCAGCTGGAGATGATTTTAGCATTGTGGCTAACATCCTGATACTAGCCACTAGCCTATTAGACTTGTCATCTTCACCGTGTCTACCATGTGATTGGATAATTATGGAATCATATTTGTCTCAGAATCTCCCAGCAAAACCTTTTAAAACTCAAGCAAAAAAAAAAAAACAATTAAAACCAAAACTTCCTCAAACTTAAGTAAAATAAATGATCTCAAAATCAAAATTAGCAATCATTGTGAAAACTATTAGGCTTTTAGTTTGGTAAAATTGAGTAGTTTTGTTTGCAGTTTCCTCTTTCTGTTTCTCTCTTCTCGCTGTTTTGGTTGCGCTTCACAGTCTTTGGTTTTGATTCACGATTGTTTGGTTTCATTTCTGACCATAGACTGTATGTAAAAAGATGGGCGGAGCCTCCGTGACGTCACCCGTAGGTTTCTGAAGAGCTGAATTGAAGCTCGGTGGGCGGTTCCTACCATCGCCATCTTGGCAGGGGCATGCGTGTCGTCTCACCAGGAAAATACAAATATGGGCAAAGAGGTGGAGCTGAGAGGGGGGCTGTGAGCGTCATGGTGGATGATTGACATCGAGCGAACTCCGAGCTTTCTGTAGCTAAAAGCTAACCGAGCTAACCCGGAGATAACAGGAGCTAACCAGCTAACGGAGGTAAGCGGGCTAAAGCTAAGTCTCGTTGTTAACCGGCTAAAAACCGCGGTTGTTCTACGTTCTTCTGACTTGAAGCCAGAGATTGGGCCCTGTCAATCAAAAGGACACGCCCCTAAATATGCAGAACTTCGAGATTAAATTACTTTTAAATGGGCGATTAAGAAAAAAATTAATTCCCCCCACAGTTGTCATGAAGGTAAACCTGACCTATTAAACCTGAAATGGATTTGTGAACTAGGCTGTAAACATGTTTATTCCTGCTGTAAACATGTTTATTTCTGCTGTGAAGTTGGTCTTTTTAACATGGGAGTCGATGGGGATTTGCTCTGTTTTGCTGCCCCTAGTGGATGAAGGGGGAACTGTAGCTTTACGCACTTCCACATAGGCTTCACTTTTAACCGCCGGAGGTTGTTGCTTGTTTCTGGCACAAACCTTTCATGGGCGGGCTCTTTCAGGGTCGGATTCCGATTGGCTGGTGAGTTTTTAAGTGACACAGCTTACTTATTTACTAAAGTTTTAGAAAGTTTTGGTTTTAATTGTTGTTTTTTGCTTGAGTTTTGAAAGGTTTTGTTCGGAGATTCTGAAACAAATCTGATTCCATAGCTAATTATATATTTGTGTTAAACAATAAAACTATTTTTTTTAAAAAGTTGTTTTGAAGTGTAGAATAATGGTTAAAGTTATTTTTTCTAGATTGATTCCTGCGGCAATAAAAATATCAGTAATTTATCTTAAAATCAGCAGCAGGTGGTTGTTGTAGCTGAAAAGGCTGATGAAGCATGCCTGTTTGAATTTATAGGACTTAAAGGAAGCATCTCAGTTTCTTCTGACAAGTTCATCACACAGAAAACTCACTCAGAAGTGTTCAGACTAAAGGAGCCATCAGAAATGCTTGAATCATGTAATAATGCATAATAAGGAAGAAAACAATGCAGGGAGTGATCTGGATCCCATGCCAGGATTTTTTTAAAGGATTCTTTATAGTTGTGAGGTAGGGCCAATTTCTATATTCATGCAAATAAATCCACAATAAATTGTTTCTCCTGTATTGGCCAAAAATACAGGAGAAACAAGATATGAAAAGATAAATCTATAAATCCTGGCAAAACTTTGGACACTACAATCCAGAACAGGAAAATAGGGGAGGTTTGGCGTTGGACTGCAGTCTGTGTGCGTTTTCCTACAGCGGGGCTTTCCCTCAACCTGATTACTTTATATTTGCACCAAATAAACTGAGAAAAGAGCAGACAAAGGCTCCACTATTGATTTAACAGGATAAGGATACTGACACAGGACTGTGATATCTGAGCAAAACTCAACAGGAACAGGAACAGCAGTTCTTAAAAATACAATTTAAAAAAAAAAAAAAGTTTTTGCTGATTTGTCCATAATATGTTGGTTCTTCCCTTATATAAACATACTGACAGAAAACACATAATGATCCCTGTGAATACGGCTCATTATTATTTAAATAAATGGCAAATAAAATGAGTTTTTATTCAATTTTGTTAAATTTGGTGAAATGAATATAATTAGTAAAAAGAGTAACAGCTCCTACTAAGATTAACATAATTAAGATAATACTTCACATATACTTCTTAAACACTAATAATTTTACATATGAGCTCATAAATAAGCATATGCAAACTTGTTTAGTATGAAATTCTTTTGACTTTTTTTTTTTTCCATTCATTTATTCATTTTCCTAACCGCTTAATCCAATTCAGTGTCGCTGGAAGCTGGAGTCTATCCCAGCAATCACTGGGCGAGAGACAGGCGACACCCTGGACTGGTCGCCAGTCCATCACAGGGCCACACAGAGAGACAGTTACACTCACTCCTCCGGATAATGTAGAGCAACCAGTTCACCGAACATGAATGCCTTTGGACGGTGGGAGGAAGCTGGAGTACAGTCAAAGCTGTAATTAAATTAATTGAACTGAAAATTAGTTCACTATGTCTTTGTGACAAGTTGTACGACAAAGTAAATACAACATATTCAGATTTGAATGGGTAGTATGAGCGCTCACCTGCCTAACCAATCACCTTCTTTACATTTTATTTGTAGAAACATTGATGCAAATACAATTAGAAGTTGTAAACATAACAACCAGAGCTGTTATATGAAAAATGTCATCTTGAAAGCTGAAATAAAGTTCCTTCCTGCGCTGCATGGACGGCTGCTGTGCTCCGCAGCTGGCCGCACTGGGATTTTTCCACTGCGAGTACCCCACGTCAGTCGTGTGATTGCTCTAATCCAAGTCTGAGTCAGCTCATTACTCACTGCTAACATGAACCTCCTGTGCTCCTGCACATCAGGAAGTGCAGTGCAGAGCAGAGCCACAACGTCTAAACTAGCTGAAAGAGATGAACTCACGTCCTTTTTTTTCACGTTTTATGGATTTGTCTCTGCAGAAATGGAAACCGAAAGGCCCGGCCCTGCAGCACATGGTCAGCGGCCTCTGCCTGGACAGCCAGACCCCGACGGGACCTCCAGTCATCACACAGTGTCGTCCCCAGATGGCCAGTCAGTCCTGGGAGCCGCAAGTCATCACCTGAGCCACGTTGGACGGGAAGAAGAGGGGTGCAGATTCAGACTCTGGGGACCACATCTGCACACTGCCTATCATCCTGCTGAGGGATGAAAGGAGTCAAACCTCTGGCTGCTGCTCATTGTTTCTTAGTGACAAAAACATCACTGAAAACATTATAAAGGCCTTGTTGCGCAAGCCGCCCGAGGTCTTCTGTGTACAATGCTTCATCCTTCCAGGATGCTCCAGTTCTACGTATTCTAAGCTTTTCACTGAAACTGTTGCACATCTCACTTTTCATTTCTGTTTCTATTCTGGTCAAAAACCTTGCTTCTGTTGGGATTAGTGAGGATTATTGAAAAAGACAAATGCGAGCTGTACTGTAGCAAACGTGTTGAGCTGCACCTGACCTGCTCCGTCACAGTCACTGCTTGATTGCCTGGTTTTACGCTGAGGCTCGACTGTGAGGACCAGGGCATATACATATATATATATATATATATATATATATATATATATATATATATATATATATATATAAAACCAACAAAAGTCTGAGCTTTTTATTGCTGAACAGCACCATGCAAAAGCACTGACAGGAACAATATTTATTCTTTTGCATGGTCAGACCCAAAGAATGTTTTTCATTTTTCTTCTCAGTCTTAAAGATTTATGTAAATATTTGAAACAGGTTATGGCTTGTTTTTTGTCTTATTTTTGGTGAAAGGTAATCTATATGTTGTTTGAAAAAATAAAATGTGTTTAAAAAAAAAAAGGGAAATGTGTTATCAATGAAATAAAGCGTTTGTTTCTGCATGTGATTTTGATCAATAAATTCACCAGAATTCAGTCATATAACTATGTATGTAAAATCTAAACTAGAGATGGACAGTACCACACATTTCCTAGTCATAGGATACAATTAGTTAAATACTTTTTCATAGATATTGATACTGATGCTGATATCAATAATTCTTGCCACTTTAAATAAAACAATGATTGTACCGACTTCAATAATTTCATTACTGCAAGGGCAGTATATATAAATAAAACCTAGAAGAAAAATGGGAAAACTTGAAAGGATACCATGTAAAATAAGTTATTCTGATAAGTAAACTTTTTTTTTTTTTATTGTTTACTGAAGTCTTTCACATTTTAAAACAAATAAATAGCAAAAGATCACATTTATTTAAAGGAAATTTACTAAATATGATATGTAAAAGTAATGTGATAAATAAAATTACTTCCATGAAATGAGTGAAATATCAAAACAGTAGCAGCGTCATCATGGTGTCTGATAAACCAATAATAACCTGCATAGTGATTCAGGCCAGCAAAATAGTCAACTCAGTGTCTTCAGTAAAGCACTAAAAACTCCTACAATCCCAGAAAATGTGTATAAAAAAACTTTCAGCTCCTTTTTTCTAACCATCCTGAACCACCATCACCTGCTGCTTTCCCTTTTCTTTTTGTACATTTCTTTATTGTGTTTTTATTCTTTTGCATGTTTGTTTTAAACACTTTTATATTCTGTTGAAGAACAATCCCGTCACCTTTTGGGACAGACAATATAGTTTTATCTATCTTTAAATAGAAAACATTTAGAGCAACATGAGGCAAAAAAAATAAACCAAAACAAAACAAAACAATTCCAGCAACATAGGTGGACTGGTGAGTAGCTACCATCACAGACCAGAACAGTATGGGACAACATTCCTGTCGTAAAACTCCAGCAGATACTACCTAAACCTCCCAGATGTTTACAAACAGTTTTTAAAAACAAAAAGAGGGAATGCTACACATTTTATGTGTTTATTGTATGTAATTGTGTATGCATATACATACTTATGTACACTGACATATATATATATATATTGATGTGTTGCTGCCATCAAACTAAAAATGAATTTATACTTCCAATAAAATGGTAAAAAGTTTGAATTTTACCATTTTAGATGTTTATCTTTTATTAGGAATAAAAGAGACTTAATGAGATATTCTTATAACAGCATTAGGTTTTTACTTCTTGTTTACAACTTCGCTGATTTCTATGGGAACTGGGAGTGTATATATCTCATCAAGTCTCACTTAAACTCACTTAATCTAAAATTCCCCGTCTGAGTCATTTCTCAGATCCGTTTTGCGTGACGCTGTTCTCATTGTTCTTTCAGCAAGTGCACAGGAAGTAGCTGCCATCTTCTCAGACGCCAAAAAGGCTTTTGATAAGATTTAATGGAGCTTTTTCTTTTCCACTCCATCACACTTTGGGTTTGGTCCACGCTTTTCTTTGTGAGTTTAGATGACAAAGCAGCAGAGATAACTAATGGGTTTATGTCAACCTTTTAGCCTGCCAAGAGCAATCAGTCAAGTTCTTTCTCTGACTAATATGTTAATAATTATTCTAGCAACACTGGCAGTCAGTTTCAAGATGATTAAGGACATTAAGAGGTGTAAAGGTGTTCAGGAACACTAAATGTGGTTTGATCCAGGCTGGCATCAAGGCTGTTCTTGTTATAAATGATCCTGAACTCTCAGGCTACATGAGGAACGAGTCTGAGGCCATGCCGATGCTGTTATATGCCGGGGGGATATAGATTTAATCAAAATCCTGAAAATGTGAAGTCTTGTGGAATCAGACTGTGAAAACAACCCTGGGTCAGCTTCTCTCAAACCAGCCTTATAAAATATAAAACAGATTTATGGAGGAGAGAAGTGACTGCCTCCCACTCCTCCCAGGTAATAAAGGTTTCTGTTAAAATGACATCTAGCCGTGCCATTCAGTTATGCAGCAATCGGTGCTGTGAATCACAATGCCACTTCAAAAACAGCGATGACAAGGTCAAGCATTGTCATGGAAAAGAAAAAAAAGCTGCGAAAAATATAAACAAGGTTCATCTTATTAACCCTATAAAGACAAACGTATCATATGTGATACATACAGTTTCAGAGACGTTTTCCATCACTTTCTGGTAGAAACTCAACATAAAATCCTGTTGTACAGCATAAGATGCTGGTCTCCTGCACCCTGGTGCAGGGATCCTCAAATCTGGTCCTCAAGACCCAGTGTCCAGCAGGTTTTCTAAGGGTCCCTGCTGGAACACACCAGACTCAGACAAGCTCTACATATGTCTGCTAAATCCACATGGATTTGAATACAGCTGGGACACTTGGAAAACCAGCAGGACACTGGTCCTCGAGGACCTGGACTGAGGATCCCTGCTCTGGTGGATATCATCAAGCAGAGGACTATGTAGCAATAATTTTCAACTGTTGCATGGTAATAAATGGTAAAAATCCCCAAAAATATTGTTATTTTTGTTTCATATTTTGTTAAAGAACCTGATAAAGACTTCAGATAAAAAAAGGACTCCCCTCATTAGGTTGGGCTTTGAAGGGTTGAGGCCAAACTCTGCTGCTTGTGGTGGAAACAAGCCCTGAAACTGAAGGCAGCTCTATTCAGATTTTATCTACAGAAAACAAAACGGCAAATCAAAGCTCACATATTATAATGACACAGAAAAGTGAAGCAGAGTTGAGGACTTCCCGGTATTTTATATAGAAATATCATGGATTCCAGTATCAGAGGTAGACAGTAAATTTAATTAGATTACAATAAGATAGACTGAATCAAATGGACCTGAATGCTATTTAATTAATGTCTATTTATTGTTCATCAAAGCTACATAGTTAAACTGATTTTTGTGTTTATCTTAAGAGACTGAAATTATTTAATGTCCAAACTTAAAAGATTGATTGAAAACATTTTTTTAAAAATAGTTTTATAGTGTTTTACTGCCTCATGCTCTTAAACAGGGTGTCAGTAAACGTTAAGAGTCTTTTTTTTATAATTCATGTGAAGATTGACATTGACTTATTTCCCACATTGTTCTACTAAACACTTTTAATATTTTCTATTTCATTTTTTTTTTCAAACATGATGACAGTATAGTTGTTTCAGATTTGTCTGCTGCATATATCCATGATGAGAATCTCCCGTTCCACCTTAATCCAAAGCTGCTCTGTTCGATTGAGATCTGGAGACTGTGGAGGCCTTTGGAGTAAAATAACAAAAGCAGATGGAGATGATGTGAGCTTTGTGACATGGTGCATCATCCTGCTGGAGGTTTCCATCAGAAGATGCTACACTGTGGTCATAAAGGGATAGACATGGTCAGCAGCAGGACTCAGGAAGGCTGTGGTGTTTGCACCATGCTGATTCAGTACTAAAGGGCTCCAAAGTGTCCCAAGAAAATCCCCCCACCCCTCCCACACTCACACACACAAGCAGCCTGAACTGTTGATACACGGCAAAATGGATTCATGTTTTCATGTTGTTTATGATCATTTCTGATCCAACCATGTGAATGTGGAGCTGAAATGGAGACTCATCAGACCGGCAACATTTTCCATCTTATATTGTTAAGTTCTCTATTACATGTCAAGGAACTTTTTTTTTCTTTTTTATACTACTTAAAATACTCAATACACTTAGCTGTTTTTTGGTCCCTGCAAACCTGTAGTTCCTTCTTTCTCTCTGTTTCTACATGTTGGGAAGGCTGTGGAACAATTCTGTGAGGATTCTTTATGCGGAATATCTGGTCATGAGAGTTCACTTATTGCAGTAAATTTAAACTTCTTTAAATGTTTATATGTTGTAGCTACAGTCATGTTCGTTAACAAGATAATTAGATGTGTACACTTTGGGATTGTTTCTGAAAAACAACAAATAAGGCTGAAAAGTGAGAGGACGCCTGTGCGCCTGCGCAGCGACGTTGGCAGAACTTACTCACAGTGGCCACAAGGGGGCAGAATTTCCTAACAGATGCGAAAAACAGATGGAAAACCTACAGCTGCTTTTCCTCTCCCCAATCTTGCACTAAAATTGATTTATTGATACTTTTGGTCAAAACTAATAAATAAATTAATAAATTTTGAAGAATAAAGGTTTAAATATAAGTTCTAAGAAGGAAAAATAGACAGTGATAATGTCAGCAGAAAGGGGGAGAATCACAATGCACTGCTGATGAAGATAAACAAATTTACATAACCATCATCAACACAACAGGCTCAACAACTTTAACCAAGCCTCGTGGGTGTGTATATGTGTCAGGGTTATGCTGGATCTGTAACCTTTTAGGCTGCAACATATGCTACACTGAAGCTTTGTCGGCTTTAAAACTATGCGAGGAATGCTGATAAACTTCTGGCCTTTTAAAGGGGCCAGTGTGTCATCATCAGGGGTGGAGGGGTGGATGCAAGCATGAGTGTGAGAAGGGAAAGAGTTGGGGAATGCATAGAGATGCAACAAGGTTACTTTTAAACCGGCTCCAGTGGGAAGAGTGGGATGCCATGCCTCAGCAGGCAATAAGTTGCCTTGTGAACAGCATGAGACGTCGTTGTCAAGCTGTAATTGATGCTCAAGGGCACATGACCAGATACTGAGACGTTCACATTTTTTGTTGTGGTGTAACTACCATTGTTGTTACCTTTTGTGTTGAATGAATTTTTTTAGATGAGGAAATCAGTAGTGCATCCTTCTACTTAAATGTCTTACTTTTATGATATTATATCACTGTAGCATGAACATATTGCATTTTCCATACTCACTTTTTGTGAGTAGTGTATGTATATATATATATATATATATATATATATATATATATATATATATATATATATATATATATATATATATATATATATATATATACATATATATATATATATATCCTGTGGACATACTGATTAAACAGCGGATGGTCTTCAATCAGAGGTTTATTAATCTCTGCTGCAATGACCACTAGTACAGAAGAATTTTTTTCAACATAATGACATGTTTGAATATCATTGTGTTTATTGTCTTCCTATGTATCTATTCAAAGGACACACTTAGTAAAATATTCCCTAAAAATGTGCAAATCTACAGGTATTTTGCATCAATATCCCCATCATTTTAGAACTAACATGAACAAAATGTTATTATTATAACAAAGTGGTATTTTCTGTACAGAACTTCATCTGTATTTTTTTTAAATGTATTTATTGTTGGTCAACATAACATGGGTTCAGTTACAGAAACATTTTCTTTTTTGCAGTTTGCACAAGCCCTCAGTTGACAGATTGTATATTTACAAAATAGTGAAAAAATAAAATAACCAAATGAGAATAGTTACAAAATAAAACAGATGTATATATACATATGTAAAAGGTCACAAAGAGAAAGAAAAAAATAATAAAATAAGATCTGTGATTTTTAAAGTAGTGTTTTTCAACCTTTTTTTAGCCAAAGCACACTTTTTTTCACTAAAAAAAATTACAAGGCACACCTCAAACCAAAATGTTGTTTTTGTTTTTTTGTTTTTTTTTTTAAATATAAAAAAAGTCCATATTATTATTATAAAGTCCATCTCATCAAAGCCTCTTGGATAGAAATCAGATAAATACAAGAAGAAGGAATTTTTATTATCTTTCACTGGGGCCTGTTTGGATGAACACAGAGCTGCTTTTTAGACCAATTAGGTGAAATTGGATCATTTCTCAGGGCACACCTGATAATCTCTCACAGTGGCTGAAAACACTGTTTGTTTGGATAAATGTTGAAAACCATGAAAACTACAATTAAACAGAAGATTGACAGAGAAGTTTACCTGAGTGGGATCAAGGGAGGACACCCAGTTAAAACACCAGGTTGGGCTATTTCACTAAACCACAGCTCACCATCCAGTTTGATCCAGTGATCAACTATCGATCACCTCCGATCTGTTGGAATCGGCCAATGAGGTCTCGCGGAGGCGGTGCGTTGCTAAGGAGGAGGTTTGGTTGAGTCTCCGAGTCGCAGCCATTCAGCAGCGGTGGCTGAAGCGATTGGACTGCCAGGCTTTCTCAGACGCTTTTCGTGGAATTTGAATTATTTTGGTCCGGCACGGCTCGCGATTCCTAGGTGACGGCTTTAACGGGGGCATCTTCAGGGTCGTGGAGGTGGTCACAGGTAAGTTAGTGGTGCTGGGAGAGAAAAATGTGTGTTTCTGCCCAGCATTCCCAGTTAAACCTGGTTAGCATTTGAAGCTAAGCGGCACTAGCTTGTGTTTGCGAATGCGGCACGCGCCACTATCCTCGCTCCCATTACCTGAAATTTAGCTCACCTGCTAACTCGACTAAATGACTGAATTAGAAAATGCAAACTGTGAGGTTGTGTACCTTTTCTCACCTCTGACTTGTAAAGGTCTGCCTCTGCAGAGTTAAAAAAGCTAAGAGGTTATTCAGCTAGTTATAGCCAGTAGCTAACCTTTCTCAAGTTACCTGGATAACTTTTAAGTGATGGATTTTACCCAGCAAAACAAGAAACACATTTCCAAATAAAACCAGCTTTAATCTTAATAAATGAGTGGTCAGGACGTGCTGTCCCACACTGCCATCATACCTATCAGGTGTGTTAATCTACAAATGCTGGCTGTCACGCAGCGAAGACTGCATCCAGTTCTGCAAGTTTAGTGACTTGGCAAGTTTACAAGTAAAAATGTCACAATCTAGTTCATTTGGATAGAAACATATGGCTAAAGGGACAGCTCCTTAAAAGCACCTAGTCATCAGACAGCTTGATGTCTTGCTGGGTGATTTGTGACTCATAGTATTATCACGCTGCTTCCTACATGATGTGCAATAATGCGTCTTAAATTAATCTTATATCTCTGTCAGACCTTGAGATTTTATGATGGTTTACTAAAAAACAAGAGCAAGCTATTTCCATTCTGGGCTGTCATTCCTGATCAGATAAACATCAGTGGTCAGATTACCCTCTGCATGCAGACTTTATAAAGATAACCACATGATGGATTGACCACAGGGAGCACACCCATATGGCTGAAGCAACCTGTTTACTAGATGGTTCCTCTGTTTTGGATTCTGTCATTGCCACCCCATCGAGATGGCTATGACTTTTGGGACATGGATAATACAAAATGAGTGATTTATTTTGGTTTATAAAGTATTGGCACATGCTGGTGTTTTGTTCCTTTCTCGGAGGGGATGGTAACACTGGTGATGATGCTAGTCGGTAAATATGGTAATGGTTCATGATTCAGTGCCTCATCTGATGTCTGATGAGATGCTTAAAATGATTTGATAATAATGGAGGGAAAACAAATTTGCTGAACAATTAAATGTGACATTTATTCAGTGGATATGTATTCAGAAAATTGCTTGTATGTTAAGTTAAACAAAAACCTATTAACACAATAAGAAATCTCAGGTATTCCAGAAATATTATAAACGAGCCATACAAAGCAGATTCTGACTTTACACTTATCTTGTGAAATAATCACTTCACAATGCTCTGTGAAAATGGCATTTATATCATGGTGTATGAATCACTGCTGATGGTATCAGTTCTTTCTAAGCATTTCAATGTACGAGTCGTTTCCTTACAAATGGAGAGATTTATTTATTCAACATTTTAAAAGCAAGTCATGGCTTAGCTCATCTTAGAAAATGAGGGAGGCAGGATTGGCTTTCTGCCACCAAACCCACTGTGCAAGTATGTCAGCTGTTAGAGAGAGGTGGGGAACGCGAGTAGAAAGCAAGTGTTTGGCCGCATCTTTGTGATTCACTCTGTGGGAGAAACTAGCATTACTCCCAGCACTTCCCTCTCCTTCTGCAAGGAGAGGCCCTTTTTTTTCTTGACAAGTGAGCTGTTCATTTGAATGCTGAACTGTGATGTAACACAGGTAGATAAACTTGCTGTGCGATTACGATGCAATCTGAAAGCTTCACTTTTGCCCCCTGATAGCTGAGAGACAGCAGAGCCTCTTGTTGCATGAGGTGAAATCAGAGCGGGTGTCAGTTGTCATCTTTACTTTCGATCCAATGTTAACTGAATTAGCTTGAGAATAGATTGTTTCTGTCCTCCTTTGTCTCCCGCAACCTGTTTTGGATCAGGGGGATTTGCCTGACCACCTTTTTGTTTGCTAACCTGTCTGCCAATTTAAAAGTTTAATGCAAACTTTTGTTATTCAGATGTTCAGATGTTGCCTTTGACTAGTGCTGAGTTAGTTGAAATACCTGAAAATCTGCTACTCTTAAGAGTGAAAAGGGCCATTTTGTATTAGATATGAATTGTGACCTCAGGAAATACTGTCACAAGCAACATTTGCCTTTGCAAACAATGTGACTTGGTGCTGAAAAAATGCCCCAAAGTAAACGGTTCTGCTAAAGCTAAGGATAGGAGATCTATTATAATAATATGCACTGAAAGAAATAAGGAAAATTATTCAAATAGTTACCTCAAAGCGCCATGTGACATTTGATACCTTTGCATCATTACAAAGAGGGCACAGTGTCTGCGCATGTTAGATCTACATAGAGCTCCACATTCTTAGCTGACTGGACTAAATCCAGTAGAGACACTCTGAGAGGATTCGACCAGAGGGTTGGTTTTAGGGCCAAGATCTCAAATGTGCAGCTGACCCCATTTCAACACAAGTTTCCTAAAATAGGTTGTACGGAGCAGCAGTTGATTTGAACTTGTGTTTGATGGTAAACAGAGTTTCCTTCTGTCGCTTAGGAGAGTTATTGTTGTCATGACCTTTTCACACATTAATCTCAAAGTACCTGTGGATTAATGCAGGCAAACAACAAATCAAAGCAAGTGAACATCTTGGGTTATAGTCACAAACCTGAGTCTTGTAAATGAGGAAACCCGGCAAGGTTATTATGACTGACCGGGCAAGTGGCAAGTCTGACGTAACCGTTTGTCTTGCAAGTTCACACAAACCTATCATGCTGAATTTCTGTAAAGTTGGTAGAACTGGATTGGTTTCTGATAAGTGTGCATACTAGATTTTTTTACAGATTTCTAAGTTATCAGTTAAAATCAAGAAGAAGGCACTTTTGTTTATGAGGTCAAGGTTAAGACACCATTTAGCTGCTGCGTTACTGACCAGCTGTAAATACCACAGATTCTTTCAGTCAGTTTACACTGTTTCACTGTATTTATGCACAGCGATACATCTGTTGTTTCTTCTTTGAAAAATATTCTCTGACCAGATTTATGAGAGTTTCTCTATATGTTGAAATAAGAAATGCTTCTGTTGGCTGGTTGGATGTTTTACTGCTTCGAATGCAGTTCTTTGAGGGTCCCATTTGTGCCAATAACTTGAGTTTTTAATTGGGTCCAAAGGGCATTTATCCCCTCATCTTCCCCCTGGCTGTTTCAGCTGTGGATCAGGGGTGGGTGGATTGGGGATGTATTACTGTATGCATGGAGTTGCCTTTCAGGTTTGTGCCTGGTTGTGGTATAGGGCTGAGGGACTCCTTTTGTCTCTCTGGGCCCCTATATAATGTGATATCTGAGCCTCTTGAGTTTGAACAGCTCATGCTTTATTCAGCCCTCTGATCTCTACTTTTAATTATGAGTGACTCAGGATGGAGTGACCAGTGGTGTCCAACCCTCTGGTCGAATCCTCTCAGAGTGTCTCTACTGGATTTAGTCCAGTCAGCTAAGAATGTGGAGCTCTATGTAGATCTAACATGCGCAGACACTGTGCCCTCTTTGTAATGATGCAAAGGTATCAAATGTCACATGGCGCTTCTACCACTTCCACAGATATTTGTCACATCAGACACACATTTATTTATACAACAAAGCAAAATAATAACCAGAAAGTCAGCAGTAGGCAGTGATACTAAGTGAAGGGTTAAAATGAGAAACTAAAAAAGCTCTCAAAGAGCGCAAACCACCAAGGGCCACAGTTCTAAAAAAAAAAACTCTTGGATCCAAACGGTGATCCAGATCAACACCGAAATTAAATAATTTCTTTCTTTTCACATTTCCAACAACTGAAAATTTAATGAAAATCCTTCCATAACCTTTTGAGTTATCTTGAATACAAACAAACAGATAAACTCTGGTAAAAACATAACCTCCTTGGTGGAGGTAACTAGACTTTGTCTGCTCTTTTATCGCTCAGTAATTTTATTGTATTTCCATCCAGTCAGCAGCAGTTTCAGGTTTGGATTTAAGGAGCTTGGCATGTAAGCAAGAAGGTTTGCCAACTTCCAAATTTGACTGCAATTTCTGTGACCTTTTCTTGAATTTTAATCTGATTGCCATTAATCACCTCAAGATGCACATACATCCAAGGCTTAGTCAGCAGCAGCATTTCTAATGTTACTTAACACTTGGAGTGACAAAAAGTCATGTTTTGTTTGTGTTCATCCCTTTATTGTTCTCTCAGTTCCTGTGTTTGCGCTTGTGTAAACTTAAGAATGTGGTTAATGTAATAACTACTTGCCCTAAAACTAAGTGGCATGTGTGTCTGTGTCAACCCCTGATAATGGTACCATTCCCTCACACATAACGTCTGTCAGCAGGCTACTTCTAGTATACGTCTGTCTGATCTGTAGTATCATGTGACCTCTTAATGTCACCACCCAGGAAATGTATCAATGTTGCCATGGCAATGATCTCCTGGTAACCCCATCGCAATAGCTTGATGTCGTGATAAAAGCTATCTGACACATTAAAGCTTACAACATGCAGAAAGTAAAGATGAGTATGACAGAATTTTATTTTTATAAAACAGTATATTTTTTTGTTACAGTGGCATTGCAAAAAGATTTCACGACAGTTTCTACAAATACTCACTTTTTTTTCTAATGATAATTATTGATTATCATCTGTTTTCTGCAGTTTACCTGTTTTTCTTCTGTCACAGAAAAGGCTAAGACTAGTCTTGTTTCAATGTTTCTGTTAGAATGAGGTGCTTTTTGACAAGTAAATTATAAAAGGTTGCTAAAGTGTCAACAATGAGAAGTATTTGTGGGTGAATCTGCACCTTCCCTTGTTGAAAAATATGGAGCAGAATAGTGAAGTTCAAGAGGTAAAAAGTCAATAATTGATATGCACAGAAACACTGAAGTTCTGAAGTATATGATTATTTTTGTATTTCTTTTTGTTGATTTTTATCTTTTTGGAAAAAATAATTCTGGTAGGTTTCTCAGCCATAATACGATTACAAATTTGCAAATTATAATTGCAAAGAGTGGATGGTTTGATTGATTTGTGCTGACACACTCGTATTCTGCAAAATGTGGTGAAAAGCAACACACAGTATTTTGTCAATTGCATTTTTATTAGTACTTTTTAATCAGGTTTTCAAAATACGGAGATGGCTTTGATTGAACACATCCGACGATGAAATCCCTCTCTGAATTTAAATTGATTTATTTTTTCGCTGTGCCTCTGGATATTGCAAGTCATGGTTATCTGAAATGACATGTTAATTAGTCTTTTTCTGCTTTTGTTCGTTTTTCTGTTATGGCTTGACTTAACATAAGATTTAGCTAAAAAGATATGTTATAACTTATTTAAATACAGCGTCAAATGAAGCTTTTGTTCAACATGCAAACTTTAAGCTGCCAACAGACGTTGCTGTGATATCATACCATCTCTGTGTCTTCTTCATGGTCTCATAGTCTACCTGTAATCCGTCTGTAAAACCTCACATCTCTTCAGATCTTTTCTGCTTTAAGAATAGTTCTCCTTTGACTTGTGGTTTACAGGGAAGCTCCTTCTGGCACATATGGATCTATTTTCCGGCTTGTTGTATAACTGCAGTGAGCTTGATCCATAGTCCCTTGGCGGATGTATTTCTGTTAGATAACTAAATAATGAGTAGGCAAAAGATTCAGCAATGAGACTCTGGAGTTTGTTGGGTTGAATTGAGTCATTTTCTTATTTCAGCTCGGATAGTTATTGCTGCAGTGGCCTGATGAACTGTTTCAGGTTACAGCATTGTTGACAGTGGAGAGAGGACCTGCACAGCAGCCAACACCAAAGCTCTGCCTAATCGATAATGAACGCTCCCTAGCGCAAAAGAGAGTCAATAATTAATGAGCTGAATATCATGTTCTGCCTCAAGTAGAGAGGCGTTTTTGTTTATGAATCTCTGCTGCTACTTTGTGTTTGGAAAAACACCAAAAAAAGTTGGTGAGAAAAATGTCACTGTTGTGTTAGAAATGTGTGCTTTAGTTCACATTCCCGTCACATGTCTAGGTTGGCCTTTTTTCTGAACACGAAAGGCTTATCAGTTACCAACAAGGTGCAGAACGTGTTTCCTCTGTATTGCATCATGGTGCAGACTCCTTGAGCACTGCAGTGTTTTGTTTAGGGACAGGTGTGTGAGCAGCATGTGTGTGCACATTTGTTGTGTCATTGCAATGAGAGGTTGAAAAAAAATCCAACACATGTACAGTAGCAGGTTCGTACACGTCACACCATTGCGCTGTACCTTCACCAGCAAGCGGCTCATGGAGAGGGATGTCTGGCTTGTGTGAGCGCCACTGTGCTGAGTCGACAGGAGGGGAACAATGGCCTCGCTGTGCTGCTTGTCTGTTTGGCCGCCTTCATGGAGCATTTCAGCAAGGGCCACCATCGGCTTTTGGCTCTGTGAGCCTTGTTGACCAGGCCTTTTGCCTGCTGGTCACTGACCCGTTGTGCCCACAGTGCCTGCAGCTTGTCAGGCCTCTGAGGGTTGCTGATTATCCCTCAGTAATTGGTGCCTGGGCTCTGCCTGATCAAAGGTGCCCAGCTGATTGTGGAGCCCTGGTAATTTTCCATTCTCTGATGCTCCGCTGTCCTTGCCTCCTTGCCTGTTCATCTGTCTTGCTGCGTGCTTGGCCGCTCATGCCCCGTCTTTGGACAAAGGGTAGAAAGGCCTGACGTCTGTCAGCTTAATTATGTCTGCTTTTCTCATAAGAAGTGACGGGGCTGGGCTGTACCTTCTTTGGTGCTTTTGAAAAACAGATAAATTGAGTTTATGAGGGTTGAAATTTGGGTTCAGCTTAAGTTTCTCAAATCAGTTCATGGAAAACCTAATTGAGAGCTCAAGTTGGGTTAGGTTCAAGCCCAGCAGTCATGTGACTTGGCAAAGCCTCTTTCAGAAAAACCAACACCTCCAACATGTGGCATGCGGGCTTTAAATTCTTCCTGACTCCATACTTTCTGCTTTTGCGGATTATCTTTGTCTCTACTTTACTGATGCAACAGCACCTGCTTTTACCTTCCGATGGAAAGAAAACTCTTATGTACCTGCGATCTTCATATTAACCCATTAAAACATTGCTTGTTCAGTAGTCTGCCTGTATGATAAAATGACATAACTTCTTTATGCTTTTTTTTTTTTGCCTCCATCTGTAGAAAGAGTCTGATTGCGTGAAAGCCGGGATTTGTGAAACAACATGGTGAAATAATTTCTTGTTTCCTCGTAAAGCCTTCTACTGTGGGGTGTTTTTTTTTTTTTTTTTTTTTTTTTTGAAAAAAAGGCTTAGAGTGCTGAATCATTGCTGGCATCGAGTTAAAATAGAACCATGGAATAAATTGTTTTTCATTTAGAGAACTTTGCTGGCATAATCATTACTTTTTGTTCAGCCAGAATGGCATGTTTTTGAGTGAACCTTCATATGTCATTTAATTCTTACTGACATTCCCGGAGTTAATAGCGTAGCTTCATATATGGCTGCCACATCCCTGACATGACTACAGCGTGAACATGATCCCTGTAAGTAAGTCCGACTGCCAAGAAACACAATGTAGTCTAAAATAAACAGACTAGCTGTAGATTTAAAGTGGAGCCCATCGATGTCAATTTGCTAAAGTCTATTTCTGAGCTGCTCCATAAATCTGCAGACTAAATTAACTGGCAGTTTGGCTTAATGAGTTGGATGATTTAGCAGTCATGCACTTCTTGACAAATAACCCAACCAGAAAACAAAGAGTGGAGCTCAGGTACGTCCTAAAAATGACTGAATTGACAATCTTGTTTACATTCAAGTTTAGTTGGCTTCCTGACATCAATGCAGCCTTGTTGTCAATGTGTGGACTCCTACTACCGTTCCTTTTCCCCACTGAATGGTAATGAAAGGTAGTTTAAATACTACTGACATAACGTTGGGGTTATTGGTATGTTCTATGGTGTCGGAATCTACCTAAAATGCAAGATTTTACAGGTGAATTTAATCATTTGTTTAATCTAAACTTTTGAATGCACATGTACAGTGTTTTTATGTTTATTGCACAACATGCTGTTTTCAAAGGAGGCAAAAAACACAAAAAGAACCACTAGATGTTCCGCTTTGCAAGGTGCTTTACATGGAGCACTTTTAATCTGATTGAATGCCTATCAGAATAAAGTTGCTTCATGTAAATACGTCAGCTGATTCCATCAAACTTGATTGGTAGGATTTTCTTGTCCAGTCACGACGAGTGGTTTAAACCAAGGGTGTCCAAAGTTGGTCCTCGAGGACCGATGTCCTGCAGGTGTTCCATGTATCCCTTTTCGAAAACACCTGGCTCACATTAAATGAATCCAACAACCAATGAAGTTCTGCACACTGACTGGTTCATTTGAGTCAGGTGTGTTAAAGCAGGGACGCATGGAAAACCTGCATGATTGTGACCCTCGAGGCCAGACGCTGGACACCCCTGGTTTAAACCTTTTCATGATTGGATAGGCAAGAAAAGTTGACCAAATGTACTGTAGTTCTGATCAATCCTGTGGTTGATGTGGTCTCTGTGTGTGCTTGAACCCAATGGGGGTTACATGAACTCAGAAAACGGATTTGGACTGTGTTTTTGCTAGAAATTTTTAAAGAATTAAGAATTATTTAGCATCTAGACGGTCTAAAGCACAGGTGTCGAACTCCAGTCCTCGAGGGCCGGTATCCTGAAGGTTTTTGTTGTCTCCATGCTCCAACACACCTGATCAAAACTTAAAAACAGGTTGACAAGAAACTGCTGGATGCATTTGATCTGAATCGGCTGCATTGGTAGAGGGAAACAACAAATCCTGCTGGATGCCGGCCCTCGAGGACTGGAGTTTGACACCCCTGGTCTAAAGGCTCAAAACGAGTTGTTCACGCTGGTATTTGAGAAAGGAAACTGGAATCCACTGAACTGTTAATCAAATAAAGAATCAACAATGTTACGGTTGTATTAAATCTTTTCTCCATGTAAACATGTAGCTGATCAGATCATTTCATGTGGAGTTGTCAGTCCTTTAACTAAAAATCTGCCAGTCCTTATTATGTTTTATTTTACTTTAATTTCCTTTGTTCGTGATATAAAATCCGTTTAGCATGAGGTTTAACATTTTCTATAAATGCCATCATAAAGTTGAATATTGTCCCATTTCGGCAAGTAATTTAGACTCAAAATAAAGTGCTTTTAGAAATGTGCTTTTGCTCTTATGTTGTCACAGTTCAGCCTGTTTTAAGCTGAGCTGAGCCAACCTGGAGGGCAGGCGAGGCGCAGCGAGGTGGACAGGAAAATATTTGTGTGTCTACTTTAAGCACGCTTGTGTTTTTGTGTCTCAGCCCGGTCTGACGGGCAGTGTAGCGATTTCATGTCTGTTCGCTCAGCAGGAAGTTCCTGTTCTACTCTATCCTCTCATCACTCACGCTGCTAGACAAATACTGCCACTGACTCACACACACACACATTGACACACAGACTGTTATTTACCAGATAAAAAGCAGTAGCTGACTCAGTACTTCTGTTCTTTATTTTCCATGTAACCTGATGTTTTATCTTTTTATAAAAGATAATTTTAACAAAGCTACCTTTTTCTTTTTTTTTTTAGCTGTCACTTGTCTTGGTATGTGTGTTGTCCTCTGTGCTCCTGTGTGTGTGTTTGGGTTCATCGAAGTGTCATGCATGTAATCCAGTGTTTATCTGATCTGTCGCAGCGTTGTAATGTTTGTCCAAGTCGGAAGCTTGTCATGCAGTCTAGATAGCCCTGTAAGAGTACATTTTCCCTTGCAGCATTTTCTAGACGATGATTGGGAAAGCTGTGAAGAGTGACAGGCCTTCATCACCCTGTGAACACAATGAGCATACATTCTGACACCATTCCTTTCTGGAGGGCGTTCATGGCTTCTTACATGCTGTGACAGCCCGCTCAAATGATTTTTCTGGGCACATAAATTAAAGTTATCTATATCACAAAGTACAAATTTTGTTTATAAATCTTCACCATTGCTGATTGAGTTTTTTTTCTTTTAGTTTACAGATTGGATCGTATTTATCATACGATGACAAAAATGTTAGTTAGTTCTTCAGCAGTTATCTGGATAGCATCATTAAGAAAGCATTTTTCTCTTGAATATTGGCCCAGACAGATCAATTTAACTTCCCTTACTGCATTAGCGCCACTGAAAATTAAAAAAAAAACCCCAAAAAAAACCATCCCAATGCAGCTAAATTCCTCCTGGATTGCTTCAGAGCTCATTTGGTTTGTTCATTAATTTCCTCTGATCCTTTCTCTTTTCTTTGTAGTTCTTCCTTCAATGCCTAACTTGACTTGTCTGATCACATAACAGCAACCAAGTAATCTATAAATGTTGATATTCACTGAACATCTGTCTGCAGCCTTGAGGCCATTTAATTTGCTGCTGGTCAAAACCCCATCATAACAGCTTCTTATTAGAGGTGGTGCCATTTGGAAGCTGCAGGGCAGAAATCTCCTCTGCGTCACCTTCATTAAAGCGAGGGTAGGGGCAGCCGATTAGTTTACTTTTCACCTGCAAGTCATCTCTTATAAAGAACAAGTAAATGTAAAAGCATTTAGCAGGTATAACGTGGTTAAAATATGAAAGCTCGCTGTCATTTCTTTCATCTTTAGCTGTTCTTTTGAGGTAATCTGACAAACGGTTTCAGTTTTTTCCTTTTTTTGTGCTTTGTTTTCGACTCTGCCCTTGAAAATCAAAATACATCTTAGGATTGGTGGTTGAATAGAAAGGATGTTTACCTTTTTAGATGCTGTCGCAGCTGATAGCAGCCTGTGTGTCAGTGGTAATGACAGTGATTCAAAAACCCATCTCTAGACTGTCACTTGTGGGTGAATCTGAAATGACAGTGCTGCTGGTGTGGTCTGTGGAAGATCTGAATGTCTAAGGTGAACACTTTGACCAGAAGATACAGATACCCCCACCCACAACTTGTATATTAAACTGGATTTATGCTATTTTGAGTAGGATCTAAAATCACCACCTGACCATATTAAAACACAGAACAGTATTTATTAGTAAAGTTTTAAATGCTGTTCATATATTTAGTTGAAAAAGCCTTGTATGGTATTCAGAAATGCTAGCACAGGATATCTAAATTCTTAATAGCAGAAACAGTGTTCTTGCACTGTTGCATTGACTTTATGTGTGAATTCAGTTGTTTCAACTGTCTTTTTAATTACATAGGATAGATGCTCCTATGGCTCTGGATTTGGAAACATTTGTCACAACATTCTAGCTTTTCTCATTCCCTTAAAGAAAGCAGTTCTTTGCTCTGTCCCAGCAAAGATCCTATGGTGTTGTACACCAGTGTTTAGAGCTGGAGGCAGTGGTTTAGTGGTCCAAATGGAAAAAATAAAGATTCACAGTAAGCACTGGCTCTAAAGCAGCTCTGGTTTAAAAGTCCCCCGGTCAGAATTGAACCTGGGTCAGCTGTAGAGAGGATTGAAGCACATGCTGTAAACGTAATGTTTTATAACATTGAAATGAGGCAGAGATCAACATTCATTTTCATTTCTACATTAAATTATAAGCCTGTTTAAATGTGGACACTACCTGACGATAAGTAGTGTCCATCTATTCTGATGTCCCTGCTTTGCATGGCAACTGGTATTTGATAGGACACAGGTTTAAGAGCTTTAGATTGCAAAGCAGCTAATTCGGTTTGTGGTTAAACTTGACTTGACCAGTCTAGCCCAGTGTATCCTGTGGTCTGATGCAAGTAAATGTTGCCACATGTGACCCAAACCAAAGCTTTGAGATCTGTCTGCTTTTACTCTCTAATCCACATAGTGCAAGGTTCTCTCAGATGGTCTAAGTTTGCTGATCCAGAAGTGGTGTGCTGTCTATTTTAAGTCAGTAGGGTTGTGCAGAATTAGTTTTTATTTTATACATCAGTATAGTCACAGACAGGATAAAAACTGCAAACCTGGATCAGCATTCTTCTTGTGAGACTCTGTAAATGTGCAATTGCTCATGTTTTAGTTGTGGGCCAACCACAGGCAGGATTAATAGATCATGTATTAACAGAACTTGAGCAGCTAGGTGAATGTGTAACGCTGGCAGTGTTTCCTCTGGTCAGTGGTGTGTGCAGAAAGAATACCCAGTGTGTGCAGTTTGGCCTGATTTCTCTACCTTGCTGAAACTCCTCTAATGGCAGTTTATTGCCCTCAAGAACACAGAAGCATAATGGAGCCATTTTGGCTTTGGGGCCTCGAGAAGCTGCAGTCATTTGTCTACCTTGTGGGTTTTTGTTTTATGAGTATTGTGTTAGTGCACCCTCTCTCCTGCTTGTGTGTTCTCTGTACTTCTCCTGAGGCTGTTTAGATTTATAAAATTATATCTGAGTAGTTTTTTTGCTGAGCAATGTTAGTTTATCAGACGAGTTTACTAAACTTGAGGTCAGTGTGTTAAATTTAGCTTAGAGCCTCTGTCTCAGATTTGAACACTTTTTTTTTCCTGGGGGGAAAAAAAGGAACAATAGTAATTGTGTCCAGCTGTAGGGGAAGAAGCTGCAGGCTGTTTTAGGTTAGGGCCGCTCGATTATGACAAAAATTATAATCACGATTGTTTTGACTGAAACTGACATCTCTATTATTTAACACAATTATCCAGTATTTTTAAACAATGCTGCGTGTTGTGTAGTTCTCAACTCCGTGTCACGTATAATAACCGTCTAATGAACGGTTCCGAGTTGTTTAATCTGCTTTCACCGCTTATAAAGGAACTATTTTAAGTTGGCCTGGATGTACATTTTATACCAAACAACCGCTGTCAGGCTGCAGCACGTTTCTCTCATTCACCTGTTAAAAGACGGCTGATCTGAACCAGCTGGTTAACGCGTTGCTATGGTAACGCCCCGTAACGGAGGGATATTACAGTGTTTAACTGGCCGAACTATGTATAGGAAAATAATGCAGCCAGTTGTCACTGACAATGGTATAAACTATGTTTAGGTGAACTTCCACAACCTACTGCAGTTATTCTACATTGACCTGCAGCCGGAGCCGACTGAGACTGGCCGCCTGGGAGTGCTTTAGGACGGGAGAGGCTCCCGCTGCTCCTTCCTTACAGTAACTGCAGAACAATATGTGTCTTCAAGTCAGTCGCCAAAACACCAGAAAAGTCTCTAATAACTCCAGTAAAAGCTGCTAGATTTGTCGCTTTTAACAAAAAAAAGTCTCCAGATTTAGCAAGAAAGTCTCCAAGTTGGCAACAGTGTCTGAATGAAAGCAAAGCGGCTGTGGGAGGAGTTTACAACACAGCGCTGCAACGCCAGAGACGCTCGATTAGTAGCTGAAGACAGCAGGAGAGGAAACTGTAGAGAGGAAAATAATCACACCCTTTTATTTTTTATCATCGTTGAAAACCCAGATCGTACTGAGATTAAAATCTGATTAATCGCCCAGACCTGTTTTAGGTTAGCCAGTATTTTATCTGGTGCACAAACTTGTTAGTTGCTACCTCTTTATAAAGATTTCTTCCCACAGCTGGCACATGACTGAGTGCTTATTGTATTCTCAGCAGCAGCTCACCATAAAGAGAGGCCAGGATTGATGGAGTTTGCTACTCAGGCCAGTACATCAAACCCTTCCTAGCAGGCCAGTGCTTTCACTCGGCAACCTCTCTGCAAGGCATGACCACCATGTTTTACAGCACAATTCAGTTAATTGAAATGCCATTCCATTAGGCATGCCATCTCCTCTGGCAGTATTTGTAAAAAAAACAAAAAAAAACAATCACAAAATGTAGTTTGGAGGAGAGGCAAGAGGAATAAATCTTGATGAAGTTGACGCTGTGATGGCCCGTGTTTGGAAAAAGGGCCAGACCCCCTAAATATTGATTCAGTCTCTGAATCATCACTGGGGCACGCCTGAGCGGAGATGATACAATGACAGTGATTTGCCACTCTCCAATGGCAGGGCACTGCCCTGGATGTTTAAATGTGGCCTCAGCTGTTGCCTAAAGTGATGTGTGGTGTTGAATGGTTGGCTGGCTGGTCAACTTGGTCTTCCTCTGGAGTCTGGACCCCATTAATACCACGCCTGACCGCTCCTATCAAACACAAGCATGACCACACACACATAGGTTGCTGTAGAGGAGGAGCAAAATATCAGCTGTGCAATGGTCTGGGCCATATTTTTTTCTGTCTCCACTCTAATCCCAGTCAGGCATGTGCACTCAGGAAACAGGGGTCATCGTGCCTTGCTAGGAGCAGGGAACAGATTGACTCTGAAAGGATTCAGTGGTAAACACGGAGCTTGTGAGGAGTACAAACAGGAGCCAGGACCCAGATTCCCACCGTTTACATCCTCTTTGGCGTTCAAACCCTCTATTACCATCATGTTCCCAGTCAATCACACTTTGTGGTCCCAATCTAGTGGTTTTTGCTGTAATTTGCAGGTAATTTTGTTCTTCACTTTAATTAGGAGGAATCTAAGGATCTCTTTTTGGTCATAGCTGCACCTGACAGCATGATTCAGAATTATAAGAGCGCTAATCGTAGAGCGTGTACCCATGATCAAAGTAATGAGTTGAACCTGTTCACTAACAGCCTGTTTTCCACCAGCTCTTACATTTAGTTAAGATCGCAGTTTTATTATTGAACTTTCTGTTCTTTTCTGCTTGTAATCTATGTTGACTTGTTTAAAATCAATTACTATGAAGGCAGGTGTGTCCTCACTTTTATCTTCATTACTGAGCCACGTATATTTAGTCATATTTGAAAATTACATAACCTATTGCATGAAAGCATATATCATATTTAGTGAAAGACACAATGCAACTAAACGTAATCAGTATTATGGACATTTAAAAAAATGTCAATAAAGTAAGATTATTTAACATGGATACACATATACATTTAGATTTAAAGAAATTTAATCGTTAAATTAAAAAATTGTACATATCAGGACATATTTTTAAAATGGGAAAAAAAACTGGTTAAAAAAAAAAAAGAACTGGCTAAAAAAACAGGGATTCAACATATCTATGATCGTATAGATTAACTGGTCAACAGTAGGTGCACGTGGCTTTATGAAAGTAGATGTTTTGGAAGTTTGCTGGTCTGCAGCATTCAAGTGTGTGTTAATACAGTGACATAACTGTTGCTGCTTATCAACCGGGGAAGAGTTTTTATGAACAGTGTGAAACAATTTAGAGTTGATCATTCTACAAGCCATTTTCTTATCTGCTTAGTCCAAGCCAAAGCTCGAACCAGGAACCTACTTGCTGTGAGGCCATGACGCTAACTGCTACACTGCAACGGTACAATGACATCATCCAAGTGTCTCAGAAAAAATTCAAGCGAGCCTTTCCTCTGTGAAAAGAACATGTCAGTACATTAAAGCCGGCAAAGTTGATTCTGACCAAACCAAAAGTCTTCCTTAGATTTATACAAACATGGCTAAAGTAGCAGCGTTTTGTCACAATGTACAGGACATGTTGGATGAAAGGAACACTGCTATATTGTGGTAGAAGTTGTATTTTTGAAGAGTTTTGTAGTCACTGAGGGCACGTTCACATCTGCCTTTTTGATTCAAATCTAGTCCGTTTGCTCGGAAAGTCTGCTTTGTGTGGAAGAATTTCAACCCAGACCACTAGGATCTGATGCAGCTCCTTATTTTCTTGCCTTTGGTAGAGTGAAAGAAGTTTTTTAAAGGTTCGGTTTGTTTTAGAAGTGCAGTGTAAACGCAATCTCTGAATAATGTTGCCCACCGCAGCAGACTGTCCTGATGTGAATGCACCCTGAGTTGGCCATAAACCTCTCTGTATACCAAAGTATTCTACATTAAAATGTCCATCTGTCTGAATACTAAAGCTTGAAGGGACTGCAATCCTGTCCTAACTTTAACATGATTGAAATGCTGTGATGTGATCTTATATGAATGCTTGCAAATCTCCATGAACTGAGTCAATGCTGTTAAAATGAGAGGACACAAGTCTGGCACAAGGACAAAAGAGACTGATAATATCATACAAACTTCAGGTTATTGCTGCTAAATGACATTAATGTTATTATCATGAATAATGAATGAAAAAATGTTTATTTCATGCTGCAAAATACATTTACCTTTTGGGATTAATAAAATAAAATTGTAATCTGTTTTATTCTAAAGATAGTTTCTGCAAGTTATTGATACATTTCAGTAAATGTTTGTTGAATGAATGACAATGGAGTTTAATGTCATAAGTTGCTCTTTAAGATCAAATTTAACTAACTTCAATCCTTATTAAATCAGCATTACTTTTCTGTTCTGTAAAAATGTCTTTAATATTTCTTAAGTAAAGCTGAATAATGAAATTCCCCTTAAGATGATTTATTTTCCCCTCTTCATGTTAGAGCCATACAAACACATTATGTACTAGACTGTCCTTTGTGGCTGGAGAGAAACCCAAGATATGTTGTGCTTTAGATGTACAGATACATGTTGTCACACATTGTAACATAATCAGCACTATTATATCTTATTTTGTATATTTTGCATACTATCCCTAAATGGAGCCATGCATTGACTCTTTCTGGGTCAAGCGTTGCTTGAACGGCAGTGTTTCATTCTGTAATTAATTCTATATGGTTGTTTGAGACCCAGAATATCACATTTAGTGGTTAGCAGTAATAAAGGGAGCAGCTGGTGCCCACTCAAGCTGTTTCTCTTGTGTATGAACTTTCGATATTGATGTTGGGCAGTTGTCATATCAGTTTCAGCCCTGAGACATTACGTCACATCTGTTGTGAAGTTCATTGAATCTGATTCTAATTTATGTGTAGTTGTTTTATAAACATTAGGAGCTAAGCTGACTGACTTGTTCCCATAATTATAAATGTAAAAACCCCAAACCCCACCTCTTTGAACTTTGACCCTGGTTTTAGTCTCTTACTTCCTCCTGAATGTTAGTTATTAGCGTTGTGTGTGTCTAGCTTGGCATTTTCTACTATTTTCCAAATTTTTCCCCCTATTTTTTTAAATATAAGCACGCCAAGCCGTAGACCAAAACCAGAAAATTGGATTATCATGCTAACTGTATTTTTTGGATTCTCTCTTCATAAAGCCACAGGGGAGTAAAACAGAGACACTATCACCTCAAGCTGACCAGCTCCCTGATAACAGGGTTTGGTAGATATGCTTGCAGGCGGGATTTGCATCACAAATCGCTGGCGGATATTCTGTCTTATTATTGCTCTCCACACTATAAATGGACTGTAAGCGTGCATAACATGAAATTCCTCGAGCAGAGCGGTATAAAACAGGATAAAGAGTGTCGGCTGGCACAGAGGTGGAGCAAGTCATGAAAGAAGACAGTTGGGCCTTATTTATTTATTTATTTTTGTCTTGAACTGCCCGTTCTCCCTGCTTTCTCTTTTTCTTGGTCTCACGCTCACTCCCTCTCCTAACCTCTCCCTCCCTCCCTCCCTGCCTCAGTCCTGCTGTACTCATCCCTAGGATCCTTCTGCAAGGATTAATCAGTTTTTTCATTCCTGGAGAGATTATTTAAATACTGTTACATCTACTGCTGCACTCCCACCCTCCTTCCAGCGCAGCACCCACTGAGGGGGAGATTTTTGCTTTTCTTCCCTTCATTTTTTTTTATTTTTTTATTTTTTTATTTTTTAGTTTAGTTTTCTAATTGTTTGCTGGAAAATTAACAAGAGATATTAGAACAATTAGAACAATCAGATTGAAGATATTGCCAATAACTCTAATATAGTGTCTGTATATATGAATACAGAGTGAGTATAAATGTTCTTGTGTTGTCGTTCTCATTATTACTGGTAGGAGAGGAACCAGAGGTCCTCATGGTACCAGACTGTAGGAGCTGTGACAGCTCCAGCAGGGTTCAGATTCTGACCTCGACACAAAGCCTGTACCTCTCTGCAGCCTTGTCTCAAAAGTCCCTCCCATACCTTTTTCAGCTGCAGTTGCTGTTTTATTTTTTACGCTCCAAAAGTTGCTTTTTGACATGGTTGAGACAGTTGTGTTTAATTGCTGTCTAGAAGCAAAAATATTCTTTTAACATCTGATGATCACACCCTGTTGGCTTGAAAGTACCCTATAAAAAGACGTGGTGTCATTTAGACTGTGAGGCTGTCCCTAAATGTCGGTGGGCAAGACATGTGAGAAGATATCGACATCAGTCAGAGCGGAAATGAATATTTGCTAAGACAGTTATTTCTCCTAGATTAGGAAGTGCTGATTAGTTTTCTTTGTGGAAAAAAACATCCATCTGTGAACAGGAAGATTTGGTTTAATCAGTGTAAAGCATGCAGCAGCACAGTAAAGTCAGACTTTTTTCTTTATGCTGGAAAAGAATAAAATGTTAGTGAATGGTTTGGTAGATGCTATTTCTTGCACCTAAATCAGTATAACTGTAAATCAGTTGTAAAAGATGGTGTTAAAATCTTACTAATATGGAATAGAAGTGGATGCAACCCTAATTCTTGGTAATATTTCCACTAATGAACTCAGCCCAGTGATATTATGTTCCAACATGGAGAAATAATTGCTGTACTGACTCCTTTATTCCCTCTCTTATCAGGCTATTAGATCTTTGGAATGGAACATGTCTGTCTCCGGCATCCTGTTGACCTGATTGCTGTCATTGTCAAGTTTCCCTTGATTTACTCTGGTATTCATCATCTCTTGCCCTTATTCAGATTAGGGTTAGATTGTATTATTGGATGAGCTCTGACATAAAAGAAAGAACTTGCATCTATGGAGACAGTGAACTTTGGCTGTTGTACTGAACACTCCTGCAGATTGATATAAATTCCTAAAAATGTCCCTATTTTTAATGCACATGGAAAAAATGGAAACCTGAAAGAAGCTGTGGTGATTTTTGACTTTCTATTTAGTGTTTCTGTCCTGCTCTGTTATCTTCTGCTTGACCCGTACTTTGCTTTGCCCTTCCATCTTTCTTTCCTGCTCCTCCTTCTGCTCCTTCTGGCTGACGGCCAATCAAAGAACTAAATGTACCTCACATGACCCACACCTGCAGCTGCACAGCAGCTCTCTGCACCAAACACAGCCAGACTCTTCCTCCTTACCACTTAATCTCTGCTGCACTCCCTCTGGCTCGGATCTGCCTGGCCTCAATCCTCATTACCGCTCACCCTCCTGCCACCACTGTTTACATATGTACATATAAACTTTGCTGTCCCATCAGGGGTTCCACACTGATGTAATATAGTATATAATAATTATTATTATTGTATACTATATTATAATTATTATAATAATAATAATAATAATAATAATTATTATTATTACAAGATATTTTTAATATAATTTCATGTCATATTCCATAGCCACTTGTGTCATATCTGGAAAAAACGACTAGTTGTCTAGTTGTTGCTGTTCACACAGATCACTCTTAGCAAATTAAATCAATAGATTTAAAAAACAAGTAATTTTAAAAGCAGTGATCCTCTAAAGCAGGGGTCTCCAGTCCTCCACTCCAGGGCCGGTATCTGGCAGGTTTTTGTTGTGTCCCTGCAGCAGCACACCCGATTCAAATCAAATGGATCTTAGAGCTTGTTAGCTCTTGTCGTTCATTTTGGTCAGGTGTGTTAGACCTTTCTAAGGGTGCATTCACATCAGGATAGTCTGCTAGACTTGGTCTGATTGGGAACTCGGCTCAGTTGTAGGGGGTGTATCCATGCAGACTGACAATGCATTCACATAGTACTTTGGCCAATCCAGCCAAACCATTAGAATAATGGTTTCTCACCAAAGGTGATGTTGCACTGGCATTAAGCAAAAGAGAGGACAAGACCTGCATGAAGATGGAAACCATTTCTTCCACTTGCGAGTTAAACATGAAGACGAAACTGTTGCTGTTTTGGTTTTTTAATTTAGTCTCATACAAGTATTGTGCAGAAATTTACTGCAACAATGTTCGCAGTATAAACAAACGAGGAATAAGACTCTTAATGCCATCGCTATGTATTTACCCACAATGCAATGCTATGTCAAATGCAGCAAGTGACTTTTTTTTTTTTTTTTTTTTGTAGTCCACTTCCTGTATGTGGTCTGCTTGAAACGGGCTGAGACCTGCGTTTGTAGGCGGCCGAGTCCACTTCTTTGGTCTGAATCAGAATTTGTTTGGCGCATTTACATTTCCCCAAGCGAAGCAGTCGTTTGGAGCAAACGGACTCTGATTCGAATCAAAAGGGCTGATGTCAACGTGCCCTGAGAGCACATCCACATCAGCCCCTTTGATTCAGCTATACTGTGAATGTGCAAATGAATGATTTGAATCAAAGAAGCAGACTCGATCCGCCTGTGACTACAAAACAGTGCATCGTGGGTAAACACACTTGGACATACACATGTGTGGGATAGACGGATCTGGATGGAAGAAATGGCTCACAGGGAGGATGTGGAAGAGACGTGGAAGTTTGATCAACCAGTCTGTTATGACATGATGCCGCTGCATGTTTTCTTGCCTCTGGTGGAGGGTGAAACATGTTTTAAATGGTCTGATTTGTTTGAGAAGTGCAGTATGAATGCAATCTTGGTCTGGAATGATGTCCCCCCCCTTCCAACCGAGTCCCCAAATCAAACCGAGTGTAGCGGACTATCCTGCTGTGAATGCACCCTAAGCAGGAGTCCAATTATAGTGATGTAAAATACTCAAACAGAAGTAAACGTATTGCATAAAAAGTCTTTAATAAGTAAAAGCACTGAAGTGTTTACAGCAGATTATAGATGATTCTAAGTAGTTCTTATTTCCCTCCTCAGCCACAACGTTAAAACCACTGACAAGTTGAGTAAAGCTACTCAACTTGCTTTAATGCAGTCCGTTAAGAAAAGCTACATCTGGATGCTCACATGGTTACGTTGACATTTGCCACCTGTACAGACAGACATGTCACACCTTTCATTTGGAAACAACACATGTTTTCAGCCAGCTCCTAAACTGTTCAGATCTGATGGATCGGTTGGAATATATCCCAGTCAACAGAGACCCCATCCCACAATCCTCAGGCTCTGAGTGTTCCTCAGTTTCGGCCCTTGGGAGCATTACCCTCGAGGTTTTATACGTTCCCCTGCTTTAACACACCCCATTGTAATTAAACAGATCTCTTCAACAGCCTGTTATTAAAATTCGCACAAACCTGTTAACAAGCCATTAATTTGAGTCAAACGGGTTGAAGCAAGAACATATTTAAAACAAGGCAATATTCCCTGAGGACTGGAGTGGAAAACCATGAAATGAAGGATTTGTGTTGTGTCCTGGTTTTCCAGGACACCCCCCAGTTAGTTGGTGCAAAAGAGGGAAACAAGAACAAACAAGTTTGATCCATAAATATTTTGCATATTGAACTTTATCTTAGTTTATTTTTGTTTGTGAAACATTGGATTGATTTGTTTATTAAAATATTTGTCAAAAGAAAAACAAAACAGAAAAATATACATGTGAAAAGTACTTGTTTTGTAAGCTGTCCTGGGCGGGAGAGATTGGAGAAAACTGATTTAATCTTTAATTATATTTAGTCATTTGATGTTTATTACATTATTTCATATTCAAATTATTTAAAAAAAACAAATTAAGGTATTAAATATCTAATAGTGTATAAAGTACTAAATTCTCTTCAGAAGTGCTGTAAAGTTAAAGTAGAGTCTTACAAAAAGGAAATACTCAGGCGATGTGTGAGTAACTTATCTGCAGTGACTCAAGTAAAGTAACTGGACACTGTTTTTTTCCGTTTACTGACTTCTTTTCCATGCTCCGTGCTTCTTCAAACTGTATTTTAATACAACTTAATTCTTTATAAAGCCCTCCTTCGTTATATGATTTTTTTTTTTTTTAAATAAAAAAAAACCAAACAGAACAAGTCCTGCCTGAAAACAGCATTTTTGGCTCGCTAATCTCATTGTGGGGAAAAGTGTTCATTTTGCCCCAATCAATATCCTGCCCAGCCCTACTATATATTTACTGACCAAATACTTTGTGGAGATAAATTTATTTATTAACATTTAAATCAACATGTGTTATTTAATTGATCTTGACAGTGAAAATGGAATATGTCATGTGTTTTATTATGAAGTAAAGTAACGGTTAGGAGTAAAGGCAGATAATCTGTGTGGGATTAGTCGATATCAGGCGCTATAAGGAAGACTGGCGAGAAGTATTTTACAGTAGAGTGTACAAGGGATGTGTTAGAGTAGGCTTGTACTGATGCTCCCCTTTGTATCTGGTGCTTTGCTGTGTATAAGAAATTGCTGGCTCAGACTACTGGCAAATGTGAATCCTTTCTGGGTCATTGCTCATATTGAAAGGGGTAAAAAAAAAAAAAAAAAAGGTTAAAGCACAAATAGTGGAAGTTTCAAGTTGGATTATTAAGAGCAGCAAGTAATAATGTGAAGTGGGGTTTTGATTTGCTCTCTCCAAACATATCATAGTTTAAGGCTTCTGATATCACACTGCTGAAAATGGTTACAGATATTGTGTCCTCATTTCTGAGCTGCCTGTGCCTGGCCGAACACCAGCGCTCTCCACATATATACATCCATAGCAAGTGTATGGTTTCTTTCCCACGCACATGAATAAACAGTCTATGTTTTCTCTTAAATTCCCCACTCAGTCCTTTTGTTGTCTGTTTTGGACACGGCAATCTGCAGGAGAGAATGTGTGTGGGTTTTCAGCTAGCAATGTGTGTTAAGTGACGAAGGTGAGTTTAGCAAGACATGATGAGATCAATTAGATATGTTGGAGCATTAAGATAAGCAATAAAAAAAAATGTTTTCTTAAGGTTACTGACCTGTCCCTCAACAACCTTCTCATACTAAGATTTTGTCGTAAAACATTGCATTGGCTGTGCATTGTGTCGTCATTTTGTTTTTGGAGCTCTAAACTCTTAAAAACAAGTCATACTTGTTCAGTAACTTTCAGTCATGAACTTTAACTTTTGACTTTTGACATGCGTTTTTTTTTTCTTTTTCTAAGCATTGCGATGTCTGACCTTGCGGTGAACTTGCTGCAACCTTCATTCATGAGAAGAATGGCAATTACCTTCATGGTTTTCCACCTGTGAACAATCCATCTCGCTGTAGAATTATGTAAATTGCTTCTCTAAGCTCACGCCTGTCATCTTTCTTTCTTGACACTGTATTAACACACCCCTAAATTATCCAAACTAGCGAACTGCCAAAACCTCTGTTTGTATCGAGGTGCTCACGCTTGCAGAGGATCAGTTAATCAAGTGCGTTTGATCTGCAGCTCCAGGCTGCTGCTTAACCTTTCAGTTCTTTGTGAAACTTGATTTATCGTTTATATTAAGTCCTGATATCTAAAATGTTTTTGGTAAATTACTTTGTAATTTCTTTTTGCACATGACTGCAGGGGATTATCAGTCACTTGCATCTACCTCGCCTTATTTGAATAAAATGTATATCTCATTACTGGATTCATCCAAAATGTGTTCAGTTATATAAATGTTTTTACTTTGTTGCAGCCGTTGATACAGACTGATCTCTTTTCGTGCCTCTCTTCTTCTGCACGCTGCAGTCTTGAAGCAGGCAGCCTGTCACTGACTCTGCAGTGAGCCCAAACATGATATGACCTAAATAAACGACTGATGGATGAAGCAGTTTTTTTTTTTTCTTTTACACTGATCTTCTTGTTTTCAAACACTCTTGTATGCAGGACGCAAGCATGAACCGTGGGTGTTAACTGAGGGTTTCATGTCACCTGCAGAAGCATTTGTTTGTCACAGCAGGTTCTTCTGGGCTTTTAAGCACCTGTTCTATGCTTTGGTAGCCATAAAATCTGCCTGATTTAAAGACTTTATGTGTCAGTTGTGTAGGTTTCAGGTTTTTACTTGTATATCATATATAATTCATCAAAAGTTCTTCAGTTTTATGGAAATCTTGCGCTTGCAAGGTAAATTAAGCTGTATTTGGTGTATAAACCTTTCTAGGAAACCTTTAACATAAATATACAAGAATGCATCACTTGAGGTTACTGTGAATGTTATTTTTTCCCCCCAAATGCATATAAAGTCCTGTCTAATGTGAAAGACTCGCATTGAAACAATCCGATCCGAGTCCTCCCCCCTCCCCCGCGCCTGTAGTGACAGTAGGAAGTTCAGTGTTTTTGTATGTGTGCTTTGGTGGCCTGTTCAGGGCTGAAAGTTTTATTGTTTGCTGCCTGCAGAGCTGAAGCCTGGCATAGACAGATAAGAGAGCCTCACCTCAAGCACACTTTCTGCTCCCAGCCATCACCGACTCACAGGACAGGTTTCATCATGCAAACAGACAGCTTAGGTTGTCTGTGTGTTTGTGTGACAACGTGGTTAAGTAGTAGCATACGTGTGTGATTGCTATGAGCGTGTGTGTGTTAGTGCATGCTGCTCTGTTGCTGTGTTTGTGGACAGTCAGCCCTCCTGGATTAAAGACCTTTAATCCAGACAGATCCTCATCAGCTCAGAAGTCGGTGGGTAGAACTTGTTAGAGCAGTATGGCTCTGCTCACGTGTTAAGTCAGAATTGCATGACTGAATGACTTCTGGTCCCTTGTCAGGAGCTGCTCTGGGAGACGTGAGTCGGGCTTTTGATGATGGATGCAGCTCTCAGTTCTACTTTGGATCAGCTATTTTTAATTGGGCCTTTGCTTTTATTTAGATGGTAATCCCTTCTCAGAGCTAAAAAGACATTCATGCACTGGCCGGTGAAGTACTTAACTTGGTTAATTGTTTTCTTGGATTTTAGATCATTAAACCTGTTGAACTTGTGAAGCGCTAGCAGTCTTGTATCCTACCTCTTCTCTGAGCTCTCTCCAGGAAGTAAAAGTCAGTGTGATGTTGACTCTTGTCTTATCTGTTGCTCTGTCCTGTTCTTTGTTTTTCTCTCTTCTTCCAATCGTGTTCTCCTGCATTTCCTTTCTGAATTAGCTTCGGCACATGTTCAGTGTTGTTGATAGCCAGTTGCTGGCCTGTGATGCACATAACAATCAAAGTTGACCAGTGTGGTTTCTTACCAAAATACAAAATAATTGTCACTGTGACCTCAAAAAAAAAAGTCAGAAACACACATTTTTAAGGCTGAAAGTTACACAATGCTGCTTTAGACCATTATAGAACACCAGGATTTTTTTTATTTGTCTTCATCTTCATCTTCAGCCGCTTATCCGGGGTCGGGTCGCGGGGGCAGCAGCGTAAGCAGGGAAGCCCAGACGTCCCTCTCCCCAGCCACATTTGCCAACTCTGCAGGGGGGATCCCGAGGCGTTCCCAGGCCAGCCGAGAGATATAATCCCTCCAGCGTGTCCTGGGTCTTCCCCGGGGTCTCCTCCCAGAGGGACGTGCCTGGAACACCTCACCAGGGAGGTCCAGGAGGCATCCTGACCAGATGCCCGAGCCACCTCAACTGGTTCCTCTCGATGCGGAGGAGCAGCGGCTCTACTCTGATCTCCTCCTGGATGACCGAGCTCCTCACCCTATCTCTAAGGGAGAGCCCGGCCACCCTGCGGAGGAAACTCATTTCAGCCGCCTGTATACGCGATCTCCTTCTTTCGGTCACGACCCACAGCTCATGACCATAGGTGAGGGTAGGAACGTAGATCGACTGGTAAATGGAGAGCTTCGCCTTCTGGCTCAGCTCCTTCTTCACCACGACAGACCGGCGCAGAGCCCGCATTACTGCAGACGCCGCACCGATCCGTCTGTCGATCTCGCGCTCCATCCTTCCCTCACTTGTGAACAAGACCCCGAGATATTTAAACTCCTCCACTTGAGGCAGGACCTGACTCCCGACCCGGAGAGGGCTATCCACCCTATTCCGGCTGAGGACCATGGTCTCAGATTTGGAGGTGCTGATTCCCATCCCAGCCGCTTCACACTCGGCCGCGAATCGCTCAAGCGAGAGCTGGAGATCACGACCAGATGAAGCCAACAGGACCACGTCATCTGCAAAAAGCAGGGACCCAATCCTGAGGCCACCAAGGCGGATCCCCTCAACACCTCGGCTGCACCTAGAAATTCTGTCCATATAAGTTATGAACAGAATCGGTGATAAAGGGCAGCCTTGGCGGAGTCCAACCCTCACCGGAAACGAATCCGACTTACTACCGGCAATGTGGACCAAGCTCTGACACCTGTCGTACAGGGACCGGACAGCTCGTACAAGGGGGTCCGGTACCCCATACTCCCGGAGTACCCCCCACAGGAGCCCCCGGGGGACATGGTCGAATGCCTTCTCCAGGTCCACAAAGCACATGTAGACTGGTTGGGCAAACTCCCATGCCCCCCCCCAGGACCCCAAAGAGGGTATAGAGCTGGTCCACTGTTCCGCGACCAGGACGAAAACCACACTGCTCCTCCTCAATCCGGGATTTGACTATCCGGCGGACCCTCCTCTCCAGGACCCCTGAATAGACCTTACCAGAGAGGCTGAGGAGTGTGATTCCCCTGTAATTGGAACACACCCTCCTGTCCCCCTTCTTAAAAAGGGGGACCACCACCCCAGTCTGCCAGTCCAGCGGCACTGTCCCCGATGTCCATGCGATGCTGCAGAGGTGTGTCAGCCAGGACAGCCCCACAGCATCCAGAGCCTTAAGGAACTCCGGGCGGATCTCATCCACCCCCGGGGCCTTGCCGCCAAGGAGCTTTTTGACCACCTCAGCGACTTCAGCCCCAGAGATAGGAGAGTTCACCCCTGAGTCCACCAGCTCTGCCTCCTCATCGGAAGACGTGTTGGTAGGATTGAGGAGGTCTTCGAAGTATTCCTTCCACCGACCCACTACGTCCCGAGTTGAGGTCAGCAGCTCCCCACCTCCACTGTACACAGTATTGATGGAGCACTGCTTCCCTCTCCTGAGCCGCCGGATGGTGGACCAGAATCTCCTCGAAGCCGTCCGGAAGTCTTTCTCCATGGCCTCGCCGAACTCCTCCCATGCCCGAGTTTTTGCCTCGGCAACGGCCGAAGCCGCATGCCGCTTAGCCTGTCGGTACCCATCAGCTGCCTCCAGAGTCCCACAGGCCAAGAAGGCCCGATAGGACTCCTTCTTCAGCTTGACGGTTTGCCTCACTGCTGGTGTCCACCAACGAGTCCTGGGATTACCGCCACGACAGGCACCAACGACCTTACAGCCACAGCTCCAGCTGGCCGCCTCAACAATAGAGGCACGGAACACAGCCCATTCGGACTCAATGTCCCCCGCTCGGGACATGGTTGAAGCTCTGCTGAAGGTGGGACTCAGCCAGACGTTCCCAGCAGACCCTCACAACCCGTTTGGGCCTGCCAGATCTGACCGGCTTCCTCCCCCACCATCTGAGCCAACTCACCACCAGGTGGTGATCAGTTGAAGCTCCGCCCCCCTCTTCACCAGAGTGTCCAAGGCATGTGGCCGCAGGTCCGACGATACGACTACAAAATCCATCATGGAACTGCAGCCCAGGGTATCCTGATGCCAGGTGTACATATGGACACTCTTATGCTGGAACATGGTGTTCGTTATGGACAATCCATGACGAGCACAGAAGTCCAATAACAAAACACCATTTGGGTTCAGAGGGGGGGGACCATGCCTCCCAATCACTCCCCTCCAGGTCTCACTGTCATTGCCCACGTGAGCATTGAAGTCCCCCAGCAGAACAATGGAGTCCCCAGAAGGAGCACCCTCCAGCACTCCCTCCAAGGACTCCAGAAAGGGTGGGTACTCTGAACTGCTGTTCGGTGCATAAGCACAGACAACAGTCACGACCCGTCCCCCCACCCGGAGGCGGAGGGAAGCTACCCTTTCATCCACCGGGGTAAACCCCAACATGCAGGCACCAAGCTGGGGGCTGATGAGAATGCCCACACCAGCTCGGCGCCTCTCACCATGAGCAACTCCAGAGTGGAAGAAGGTCCAGCCCCTCTCGAGGGTTCTGGTTCCAGAGCCCAAGCCATGCGTCGAGGTGAGTCCAACTATATCTAGCCGGAACCGCTCAACCTCGCGCACAAGCTCAGGCTCCTTCCCCACCAGAGAGGTGACGTTCCACGTCCCTAGAGCCAGCTTCTGCAGCCGGGGATCGGACCGCCAGGGTCCCCGCCTCTTGCTGCCGCCCAGCTCACACTGCACCCGACCCCTACGGCTCCTCCTGGAGATGGTGAGCCCACGGGAGGTGGGGCCCATGTAACCCTTTCGGGCTGAGCCCGACCGGGCCCCATGGGCGAAGGCCCGGCCACCAGACGCTCTCGTGTCCCCACTCCAGACCTGGCTCCAGAGCGGGGCCCCGGTGACCTGCGTCCGGGCAAGGGAACATTTCCGCCCATGGTCACCGTCATCATAGGGGTCTTTGAGCCGCACTTAGTCTGGTCCCTCCCCTAGAAACTTTTTTCCCAAGGGTGACCCTACCAGGGGCATAAAGCCCCCGACAACATAGCTGCTAGGATCTTCGGGACGCACAAACCCCTCCACCACGATAAGGTGGCGGCTCAAGGAGGGTTTTTTTTTTAATTTGTTTCATATCTAATTTTAATGACTTTATCCATTAAGCTGAAAGTCATGAAAATATTATGCACTGATTGGCTTAAATCTCGCAGTAGCATCCTTAAGGAGTAAATGGAGTAATAAATACTTTTGTTTCTATATTCATCTTAGTGTCTTAAGTTTCACACTTTTTCTTTTAAAGTTTAGACAAAATATAGACACCTTAAGTGCGTCTTATACTTCTTCATTACACAGGAAACTTTTTACAAATGGTCCAAAGTTGTGGGTGTATAAACTACCTTAGGTGTTGTTTTTGCAAGTAAGTGCACTTTTAAGTGATCACTTGGATGTAAATTAATGTAATTGACCTGGAGGTTTGCTTTTAGACTCACTGTTTATTGGACATCTGTTGTTACCTGCCTTACTTCGTGTATTTTAGCAGCATTGCCACTTTTCATAGATCTAACTTCTTGCACTTGTTGCATCAACTTCTAAAAGATTGCAGCATTAGCAAAACGGATGCAATCTGCAGCTACAAATCGAAATATGTTGAAATTAACATGCTGATCTTCATCCTAGATTTCAGTGGATTTAAGTTGTCACCAGAATGAAAATGAAAATGTGTTTTTTATTGAGCTTCAGTTCGTTCTCTCTTAGCGCACATTAACATCAGCCTTTTTTATTTGAATGAGTCTGTTTGCTCGGAAAGTCCGCTTCGTTTGGGGAGCTGTGAATGCGCCAAACGAATTCTGATTCCTCTGCCTCGTCTGTTGTTCACACTGTGAACATTGTATTTCTGCACATAGGACAAAACAAAAAACCCAAAACGGCAACAGTTTTGTCTCCATGTTTAACTCGCAACAGTTTTCTTCTTCACGCAGGTCTTGTCTTCTCTTTTGCTTAATACCAGTGCAATGTCACCTTTGGTGAGAAACCATTAGTCGAATGGTTTGGCTGGGTTGGGCAAAGTACAGCGTGAACGCAATGTCAGTCAGTCTACATGGATAGACCCCCTCCCTCCCCCTCCCCCCTCTTAAACTGAGCCGGTTACCCAATTGGACAGAGTCTTGCGGGCTATCCTGGCCTTAATAAAAGCAGTGCTTCTCCTTTTATTTGGTCAGGATATAGTTAAATAAATCCGACTCAAACTTACCAAAACTTGCAAAAATGCTTCATACTTTAAATATGTTGAGAAAAAAAATGCCTTGTGTCTGTGGAATGCTAATGCAACATTCGCATCACGTCAGAGTTTAAAAGTAATAACACACGAGTCATCAGGTCTGAATGGGTCAATATGTCTGACTAATCTGGTTTTTCCCCAGTATTTCTCCAACATTCAGCCAGTGCTCTGCCTTTCTTGTACTTTACTCTGTGATTAACAGCACCTCTCGCCCGTCACAGGGAGCTCAGCGATGAACAAGCTACGGCAGAGCTTCCGCCGGAAGAAAGACATCTACGTGCCGGAGTCGAGTCGGCCGCACCAGTGGCAGACAGACGAGGAGGCGGTCCGCAACGGCAAGTGCAGCTTCGCAGTCAAGGTGACTCTCCATTGTAGACAGACACAAATTACAAACACCATTTCAGTTCTGCACAAACTGCATGCAGTGCTGACCATGCTGTGGCACACTTAATACCTCTGAGAAACTTCTGCATGGTGTCTGCATCCCCAAGGACACGACTGTGATTTATCATAAGCATTCAGCACAGCTTTTATCTAGGTTGCAAGATTGTCTGCCTTCGCCTCCCAGCCCCTCACGTATGTGTGCACGATTGATTTCTGGTCTCAAAGACAATCAAAGCTTGATTGAAAGAAAAACATGAATGATTACAGGTAGTAATTGATTGATACTGACAACAGAAGGAAGACATGCATGAGAGCTGAACTTAGCGTGAGAAAGCCTTGTAATTTACAAACAAACGTGTAACGGTATGCTTCCTCTCATCACATGGGTCCAAAGCCTCACCGCTCAGCTGAAGAGGGAACTGAAGAATTACGTGTTATGAAAGAGATGGTTCTCTTTATGATGAGTAACGTTGTGGCGTTTAAGATGTTGAAAATTGTCTGTAATTGAATTTGAAGGTTTAAGTTTGATGATGGCTTTGTGTTGCGTTTTCTGGTTTATTATCAAAGCAAAGCAAAAAAAAGGATTTGAAAATGCAGTAACTGAGGAAGGCAGTGGGGAAGGGATCGCTGTGGACTACTTTATGGTTTTAGTCCAGAAGTCTTGCTCTGTTTCAGTTGTCTGAATCTGAGATTTCATGGGGGAGCAGGTGTGTGTTATTAGATTTAGGCTCAAATGTGATCATTTTTATTCATTGATTATAGATCCCAGATCTCCTAAAAAGCTTTCAAATGTCTTCCCGGCCTCCCCCACACAGCCTCCCACACTGCATTCAGAGCTACATCTATATTCTCTTATTGAAAATCACTCTTCCTTCTTTTTTTTATAGATCCATATGAGTATATTTATTCAGCAGTTTTTTCTGAAACAAACCAATGCAAATCACAACCCTAATTTTACATTAGAGATGTTATCGCATTAAAAAGTGGGTTTAAGACGTAATTCTACATTTAAAAATGTGCTGAATGAGTTTTTTTAAATACATTTTATATGAAATTTTTTTCTCTGTAGATCATCCTAGGATAGGCTCCAGCTTCCCACTGGATTGGACTAAGTGGTTAAGAAAATAGATGGAAGGATAGATCAGCCTTTTGGGTGTGGGACATCTCAAACAGGCTTAAATAGTTGGGGAGCCACTGCTGCAGATCTAAACACTCACCTGTTCAGGTGCCACGGTGAAGCTGAATGCTGGGACAATGAACACAAGCAACACACCAGATGGAAATATATTCAAGCCTTTTCCAACCACAGTTTAATGTAGACTTTACAGAGTCAATGATAATTACAGCCCCTGTTGTGAAATTTGTTGGCAAGGTTTAGAAACTTAGATTTAGACATTAGAACTGCTACACAGTAATTCTCTGACAGCTGAGTTCCAGTCATGTCAGACTTTAACTTTGTCTTTCTTCCATAGAAAATCATGGAAGTGATAAGTAATGCTACATTCATAGAAAAGGCTTGTCTTTATTTTTGATGAAAAATCTGTACATTTGAAGACATGCTTCAGACTTCTTTGGGCGGCTGTAGCTCAGGAGGAAGCGCAGTTGTCCTTCAACAGGTAAGTTGAGGGATCAATTCCAGGCTTCCCCTGAAATGCCGAAGTGTCCTAGGGCAAGACACTGCCCCCCAATGTGCCTATCAGGGAATGAGTGTGTAGAATGAGTGTGTGTGAATGGGTGAATGTGACAAGTAGTGTAAAGCACTTTGAGTGGTCTGTATGACTAGAAAAGCGCTATAGAAGTACAAGTCCATTTACCATTTACCATTTACTTCTTTCAAAGTTGAACTTATGAAAGCGATCAATAAACTTCTAGATTCATTTTCTTCCACATTTATCTTTCTAGTTCATTGGGTTTTATCTTAATCAGCCTGGATCACAGTTTAGTCATAAAAGTAGTCAAGTGGAAGCTGAGACACTGAAAAAAAGAAAAATATGCTTTGCTTTCTTTGAAACACTCGTGCAACCTGATTCGCTGCTCGTCAAGCAGTTTTTTTCTTTATTTCCAGTTTTATTGTGGCGGTGCAACCTACCATGCTACCTGCTCCTCTGTGTCTCTCCTCCCCCTTCCTGTTCCCTGTCTCCCTCTCCAGGTACCTCAGTGGAAACCAGTTGTGTGTAGGTTGGAGCTCTAGTGGTGTAATTATCTCTAACTACTGCGTTCAAGTAAGATGTAAATGCTTTGGAGAGGGTCTGCATGAGGGAAGACTGCCCCTAAGTATTGTGTAATTTACTGGGCCGTTGGCCGGCAATGTTGAGGTTTCACTCGCTGTTTAATAGCTCTTATAGGCATCAAAATAAGCCACAGTGACTTAGGTTTTTGCCTTGGTAGGTCATATTTATCAGCACTTTATTTTTTCAAGCTAAAGTTACCCAGTTACTTGTGATTTAAGGTGATTATCAAAATCATGAAAAGGTGGAAGTTGTCCATGAAAACGTCAATCTTGCGAGTCATCTGGAGGCTGCAGATGAAGATAAAAAGATGATATTAAATACAGAAAATATCATATGTTATTTGTTAACTGGTAGCACACATTTGGTAGAAAATTAATGCATTTGCTTTTTTTTCCTCTATTTTTTTAAACTTTTTTCTCTGCTGACAAACATTTATTTACACTGTTGAAATAAGTCGATTACGAAGACTTTTCTCAGCACATGCATAATTTTTTACCACCTTGCTTTGTCTCTGAACACCTTCCATTGCCAAAACATCAAATTAATTCAAAGCATCCCTCTGTGTTACATCCAGAGGATTTACCCCCCCACAAGATTTCCATTTAATTGCTGCTGATGTGACTTCCCTCCATCCTACCTCGTGCTGTCTCTACAGTGTTGGAGCTTTAGAGATTTCATGATTAATGTATAGAAGCCAGGCTTGTTTTTTTTGTTTTTTTTTTTTGTTTTCGGTCCTGCTGTTAAAAATTTCATATTTCCCTCACGGGCATGAGCCAAGTGTCAAACTCCTCTCTCAGAAAAGCAAAAGTTGTTAAAGTTTAAGAATTCCCTACAGGTTCAAGTGATCTTGAATTTTTAAGCACTCCTGGGCTTGTCATCACCAGTCAGGCTCTGTTTTTTTGTTTGTTTTTGTTTTTTTTAAATAAATAATCCCCGTGCTTATTATTCACTTCTATTGAGCTTCTTCAGTTAAATACAAAATGTAAGGATATATGAATAAATGTCACCATTATACTTCCTGTTTGTATTCTGTTATCTGTAGGGCTGTGACGATATGCTTTTGTCCCAATTCGATTCGATTTTGATTTTTTTCCGATTCGATCTAAATTGTGATTCTCACAATTCTTTGATATTGCTGATTTTTGCAGATTAAAAACAAGAAATTTGTTTAAAACTTTTCTGCTCGTCATTTTTCTTGATTTCAATGAGGGAAAAAAACAACTCAGTACCCAGATCATCATCTGCTGCTATAAAGCCCAAGAAGACTAGTAAAAAGATCAATAGAAATGACCAAAATTTTAGAATGGAATATTTTTATTTGGGAAAAAAATTGATTTTTTTTTTAACAAAAAATTGATTTTAAAATTGTGAAGCAAAAGAAATCCCGATTTTCGATTTTTTCGATTGATTTTTCCCTCCCATAGTTATCTGTACTAGCCTTTTACCCTCATGAAAACAACATTTGCAGAAAATAAATGCAGACATGTTGTAGCCAAGCGGCTTCTCTTCACAACCATTTGGAGGACTAGTTTGAAGTGAAGCTCACCCTAGAGGGGGTAAATACTAACATATTACAATGAAGCATCTATTATGACACTCGGAGTCCTCTACATTTGCTCGTCTCGCCTCTTCATCACCTCCCTGTTGATCCTCTGTTAGCAGCGCTGCTGCTTTCACCATCCACAGCTGCCTCCTCGCATCAGTATTGTCCTCAGCATCCTACATTCCTGCGTGCGACCTCATACGTAGACGCAGAAGCATGCACACGTGTGTTCTAATACAGCTGACAGTGTGACTCACAGCTGTTACGTCACTCTCCTAAAATAGCAGGGCCAGAGAGTGGGGTGACAGGCGTGGGTCAGCGACACTCGTTGTGTGCGTATCTGTAAGGAAAGGGTAAGGACTTCCTCTCTGGCCCAGCACGCACAATGGCTTCGGGGGAGGTCAGGGTTGTGGCTGGAGTGACACATAGCCGGGTGTGATGCTGCTTCGGGTCCAGGAGGAGGAAGGGAGGAAGAGGCCTGAGAAGTGAATCAAGGCTGGAGGCAGTCTTTTATTTCTGTATTCAGTGTCTGGATGTGTGTTGTAAAAACATCACTATTATGGATAATGAAATAGCCTCGTATTCTACGCTTGATGTGCTGTAAACAAAACTTCTCATGCGCTCCTCGTTTGAAATTTTGATTCACTAGAAGCAGCCATCTCCTGCTATAGAAAAACCTTTGCTGTGATCTGTTGTAACCCTTTACACTCCTCCAGATCAAAAAAACAAAAAAAAAACATCGCTCATATTTTCATAAATGTCTCAGGAATAGTAGTGTGTAACTCTGTGGAGTGAATTGTGATAAATAGCTTCCCTTTTAGGTGATTCACAGACATTTCCAGGCATTTCTTCCCCTCCAGGACGTTTACAATCCAGCTGCAAATTGTAGTGTTTATTCTGAGACTCCATATGGAAAATCCACAGTCATCCATGATAATCTATTTAGCACATTTTTGTAATAACAAATGAAAGAAAAATAAAATCAACTAATACTGTGTTGCCAAGAGAAATCTCTTTTTGACCCACAAATAATGATGAAAGCTCTTCCTGTCAAGCTTTTCTCTGATTAAATGGCTTCAATTGATGACAGTATTCAGTCAGGCTGTGACAATGTGCTTTTGTCCCGATTTAATTCCAATTTTTTGGGTGCAAATATCGATTTAAATTGCAATTCTCAAAATTCTTTGACATTGCAGATTTTTGTCAATTAAAAAACAAAAAAAAAAGCATTAAACTTTTTTTTGGTCATCATTTTTCTTGATTTCAATTAGGAAAAAACAACACAGTAGCCAGACCATCATCCTGCTGCTATAATGCCCACGATGACAAGTAAAAAGATCAATAAAAACTATAAAAATGAACATTTTTTTAATAATGGGTTATTTTTATTTTTGGGGGAAAAAAATTCATTAAAAAAATTTTAATTTAAAATTGTGAAGCAAATATATCCTGATTTTCAATTTTTCAATTCAATTTTCCCACCCCTAGTATTCAGTCAGGAGCAGCCAAAGATCAGAAAGTGTAAGAAAGGTACATTTCTGTCTGCGGGGGGGAAAAAAGCTGTAGAGCAAGAAGACATTTTCACGCTTGGTGGCATCAAAAACAAGCAGAGTTGGAGTAGAAGTGTGAAGAAGCTGCGAAAAGCAAAAAAATGTCTTGAGGAAAAAATTTGTTGTTTCTGTGTTTTAGTGCCAATATTTTTTTCCCCTACAATCCAAGAGTTGTGAGAGTGAAACACAAATGAGAAAAGGCTTTGTCACCGTTGAGCTCTGGCTTATTTGTACAAAACAATGTCAATTTAAAAAAATCTGTTAGTTTTTGGGGTTTTTTTTAAGTTGGCCTCTATTGACATTTTAAGTTTACCCAATTTCAGCCTCTAATCTGACAATTGTCTGTATGTTGACTGTGATTAAAAGGGTTGAGCTTCTATAAGCATGTTTACATAGAAAAAAACAGGCAGTCCAAAGATACCAAAATATAATTTGGAGTTTTAAGGATTAATGGTTTTTATAGTAAAGCACAAGTCTTGCAAATCTTCAGACCCTTCCCCTGCCTTTAGCTGATCTTTGCTACATCTAACCTCTTATATCTGGAACTGAGTGAAGCCAAGAATATAAGAAAAAAATCTAAATAAACCAAAACTCACTTGTATTTTTATCTCTGTGACTTTTAAATCTCATGTGGACTGTGGCTCAAACTTACTTTCTGCTTCAGAAACAAAATGTTTCTCTTTTAATTCGAGGAAGATTACATTTCTTGGTTTATTTTATTTAGTCTTTTCTTACTTTACCTAAGTTTTTACCTGCGATTGTGTCACATTTTGCGGGATTTGAAGGAAATAAAATGTGAAAATACTTAATATTCCCAGAGAAGAATTTAAACTTTGCCACGTTTTCTTGGCCTGCACTGTCTTGGAAGATCGTCGATCTTAATGGGACTTTACTGGTTAAAAACCAGAGTGGCATAAAGTAGAAGTCCTGCCATGTTTATGGATCTACCTGTGCATTTAGAACAGGTGTTTTCCTGTCAGGCTCTTTTACGTTGCAGTGGAGCTGAGCTAATTAAATCCTGCTGGTCTAGTGACTGGGTGGAACAGCTGCCGGACAGGACTTTTACTTTATGGTACCTAGATTAGACACCTCTGTTAAAGACTGGCCACAAATACATAAATAAGAATGAAACAAGCACAGAACTGTTTACGTTCTCCTTAGTGTGTCCTTTTCCTCACTGATTCACACATTTCCTCTTATACCTCTTGTTCATTTCGTTTTCTCAGGACAGGTTAGTGGGCGATGAAATAAAAAATCAACGAGGGACAAATTAAACTGCTATTGACCTTTCAAATAGTTGTTAATTATGTGCATAAATTGCCAGAAGATGTAAGATACGTGGACTCATTTACACACGAGCAGCACATTGTGGGTTCTGTTAAACTTTAGCACAGTTTGTCGAAGGCACTACTGACTCTGTTTCTGTCTCTTTTCTCTGTCTGCAGTATCTTGGGCATGTGGAGGTGGAAGAGTCCAGAGGCATGCACATCTGTGAGGACGCAGTGAAGCGGCTGAAGACGGTAAGTTTAACTAGAAACCCCGTCTGTGTTTCCAGGAATGAGGGTGCTGTATTGCAGGTGTCCCAGCTCCTCCTATTATCATTTCCTCTTAATTATTCCCCTCTTTTTTACCACCTTGTGTAATTTTTCTAACATCCATCTTTTTTCTTGTGTTTTGCCATCATTGTTTATCTCAGATTAGTTTTGTTCACACAAGTTTTTATTAGAGGCTTGAATGTGTCTGATAGTAACTATTTATCAGTGAGGTTTTCCACCTGAACTAGCTCTTCAGTAAACCAAGACATGATGGGTCAGCTTAAAGTCACACCCCCCCACACACACACTTTGACTCTACTGTATGCTCTCAACGGGAGCAGAGAGGTCAGCTCGTACTTCCTGCTGCTGCAGAATCCAGCTGAGTTACGCAAAACAGTAGCAAATTCCAGTTTGGTGAGCAGGAGGAGGGAAAGAGGGAAGCCATGGAGCAATTTCTTTTCCATGTTGTCAGTTGTTTGCCACGGGCCCCACCCAGGTCATAAACTCCTGTGGGTAGAAGGGTCTGATTCCCTGAAGTGTGGGCCAAACCTGAGCCGCAGCCGCCTGGCTCTTTGTATGATCAGCGCCTATCCAGGAGGATTAGCACCTCGTACCTGCGTCTCAGGACAGGCTTAAATTTACCTTTCTATGCCAACAAAGGTAATGAAAATCGTGCTCGTCGTGTTTGCTGTCAGGTTTCAGTTTCAGTTTGAGATGACTCAGACTAATACAAAATTCACACCCTGTCGCTCTCGTTATCAGTTCCTACTTTATTCACCTCGTAGTTGTGTAAAGAGGATTTAATCATGTCACATATTCTACTCAATGAACTGTCGCAGACTACTTGAGCTGCAAGAGCCGGTGTTGTCCTGAGGAGCATAATTCATGAGAACATTTAACAAACAGTAAAACACTCAGATCTGCGTGTGCCATTAAAATACAATACAGATAAAACACGACACTCACTTTAACATAAAGGCGCCTCTTTTCTCGCTTCTGCAGTCACACTGACAGGAAGACAAAAGAAAAACACAACCTTGCTTCTCAGCTGGTTCCAAAAGCTCCATAACACACAAACACTCAACATATTTTATTAGATCAGAAAAGGGTTTCTGAAACTACACACACACACACACACACACACACACACACACACACACACACACACACACACACACACACACACACACACACACACACACACGAAAGGGACGCAACACAACATGAACACGCTCGTGCTTTCATACACCGCTCATATCAGGTCACTCGTAGACTGTTGCCACCAGATATACACAGCAGCACTTTCACACGCTAAAAGCCACAGAAGAAGAAGGATTTCACCCCAAGGCACAGCAGACGTACTCTGTGTACACACAAAGGATGAACCAACGACAGCATGCACACACTTGCACTTGACGAGCTCACATGGCATACAGTCAAATGGAGACAACTCCAAAGAGAGGAGGTGCTTCTGCCTCCTGCAGGGCCTCCTCAGCCTCACAGCTTCAGTGTTTCTCAGTCCTCCTCTTTAAAATGTCCCTGAAAAGAAAACAAGAAGACCTTTGCAAGTGGAATTAAAATAAATGGAGCTGAATTAGATCGTGGTGATTTGGTTGATCAGATTTCTACCAGAACTTTGACCAGATTCTTCCACATTTTCCCCCGTGAGCGATTTCTTCATACACCATGCATCATCCCACACACACAAGTTTTGGTTATGTTTACCCGTGATGATGTGGGTAAAGTCTGTGTGTTTTGGAGTCCACTTCCTATATTTGGTCCGTTTAAAACTGAGTGAGACCTGCGTTTGCAGACAGACCGAACCCTCTTTGTTGACCCGACTCAGGATTAATCTTGGCGTATTCACATTTCCCCAAGCAAAATGGACTTTCCAAGGACTCGCGTTCGAATCCAAAAGGCTGACATGAATGTGCCCTAAATAATTACATTACATTTCAGGAGTTGTTGGATATATTAAAAGGAAGAAGTGATTTAATTTTGGTGGTGATCCGGATCCGTTTGCAGAGGTTTGTGCTCTCCGAGTCGTTTTTATATTTCGTAGCTCTTTCCACCAACGATTTTCTCTTTCTCGGCTGTTTAGCAGGAGGAGGCAAATAAACCGAGCCGGGTCGGGAAATCCTTCCTGCATTTTCTCAGCCACGTTTGCCTTCTGAGTTTCTTCTTCAATACTTTATATTTTCATCCTAACACTCTGTTTATATGCAGGGTGTTGCGATCAGGTATGCACTGCGGGAGGGGGAGGAGGGGAGCCGGGAGAAGAAGCTACGAAATATCAGAAATGAACAACTTCATTTCGGTCCGAATATTTGGATTGGTCAGAGTTTTTACAGATTTACAGTAAACTGAAGCCTCTAACTATATTGCTTATTGTTCATGATTACAGAATGTACAGACTACTATCAGGAGGAACCACTTCACCCAGAGTAAAAAGAAATGTCTCTGAGTAAGATTACCTACCCCAGCTTTAAACAGTTGTAGAGTCATTGATGTGGGCAGGAATTACTGCCTGCACACGAAAAAGCCTCTAAATGAAGAATTTCATTCTTAGACCACAATAATGTGTAAAAATACAACCAACATCATGGAAACTCAGAACACAGTTGCCTCCTTTTAGAATCACCATGATGGCATCATTCAAAGGCCTTCACCTGGAAACATAACAAGGCAAAGAGGTGACTGCGTTCATTGTAGGGTTTTTAGCCCGGACACACCACTTTAGCATGTCCTCACGTGCTGGTTTTACTGGAAATGCAAGAAAATGTTTCATTCCAGTGAAAGGATCAATCACACTGAAAACCGTCTCCCATCCTCCCCATACCCTGCCATGAGTGTGCTCTTTTTTTTCTGGTCTTATATGTATCTTTGGTGACAATCACAAAACAGGCTTTGGTGTTCAGCTTTGACTTGTTGCAGAGATTCACATTTTAAACTAAAGCACCCGCCATCAGACTCCAGTGTGAACAGTCTGAGGTCCTGAACACACAGAGGAAGATGTCATGGCTCAGGCAGCGCGCTGTGTTTGTGGATGCGTCACATTCTACTGTGTGTGCAAAAAGTTATGATGTACTGAAATCAGAACCTATGGAATTCTACTAAAATATTGTTCCGTCCATCGTTTACATTCAACATTACAGCGTGACGCCTGTAGCGGTGCAGAATTTTTATGTTTGTCTCACTTGAATGATGTAAAGGTTTAATGCTACATCTCCATTCAGACTCTGGTTGCTTTAGAAAACATGAAATATATATCTGATTTCGGACCACATATGAAAGAGGCCCACATGACGCTGTGATAAAAAGATGATGTATGTTTCACATATGGACAAGAAGCTCAGATTTAAGCCAATTAATCTAAGAGAGAATGTCACCTTTGTCCTCTTCTCACATCAAGGATGTGTAAGTCATTTTGGATCAGGGACAACATGCAGAGCAGTTTGATTAAAACTCCAAATCTGTCCCCACTTTTTTAGAAGAGAGAAGTACATTATCAATACATTACATTTATTCTACTGAACTATCCTTTTATATAAAAAAAAATTATGAACATTCAAAATGTATGTGTATTTTAATATGATATATTGAGACATTTTAGAACTTCATAAATAAATATTTGATATTTTATTTTTTATATATATATATATATATATATATATATATATATATATATATATATATATAGATACAATTGTTTTTTGTTTTTTTTTTGTTTTTTTCTTATTTGCATATTTTATTTATTTTGATGTTGACATAAGATGAAAATACAATAAGTTATCCTGTGTGGCTTTAAAATATTTTATATCCATCCATCCATCCATCTTCTGCCGCTTATCCGGGGTCGGGTCGCGGGGACAGCAGCCTAAGCAGGGAAGCCCAGACTTCCCTCTCCCCAGCCACATTTGCCAACTCTGCGGGGGGGATCCCGAGGCGTTCCCAGGCCAGCTGAGAGATATAATCCCTCCAGCGTGTCCTGGGTCTTCCCCGGGGTCTCCTCCCAGAGGGACGTGCCTGGAACACCTCACCAGGGAGGTCCAGGAGGCATCCTGACCAGATGCCCGAGCCACCTCAACTGGTTCCTCTTGATGCGGAGGAGCAGCAGCTCTACTCTGATCTCCTCCCGGATGACCGAGCTCCTCACCCTATCTCTAAGGGTGAGCCCGGCCACCCTGCAGAGGAAACTCATTTCAGCCGCCTGTATACGAGATCTCCTTCTTTCGGTCACGACCCACAGCTCATGACCATAGGTGAGGGTAGGAACGTAGATCGACTGGTAAATCGAGAGCTTCACCTTCTGGTTCAGCTCCTTCTTCACCACGACAGACCGGCGCAGAGTCCGCATTACTGCAGACGCTGCACCGATCCATCTGTCCATCTCACGCTCCAACCTTCCCTCACTCGTGTACAAAACCCCGAGATATTTAAACTCCTCCACTTGAGGCAGGACCTGACTCCCGACCCGGAGAGGGCTATCCACCCTATTCCGGCTGAGGACCATGGTCTCAGATTTGGAGGTGCTGATTCTCATCCCAGCCGCTTCACACTCGTCCGCGAATCGCTCAAGCGAGAGCTGGAGATCACGACCAGATGAAGCCAACAGGACCACGTCATCCGCAAAAAGCAGGGACCCAATCCTGAGGCCACCAAGGCGGATCCCCTCAACACCTCGGCTGCACCTAGAAATTCTGTCCATATAAGTTATGAACAGAATCGGTGATAAAGGGCAGCCTTGGCGGAGTCCAACCCTCACCGGAAACGAATCCGACTTACTACCGGCAATGTGGACCAAGCTCTGACACCTGTCGTACGGGGACCGGACAGCTCGTACAAGGGGGTCCGGTACCCCATACTCCTGGAGTACCCCCCACAGGAGCCCCCGGGGGACACGGTCAAATGCCTTCTCCAGGTCCACAAAGCACATGCCCCCTCCAGGACCCCAGAGAGGGTATAGAGCTGGTCCACTGTTCCGCGACCAGGACGAAAACCACACTGCTCCTCCTCAATCCGGGATTCGACTATCCGGTGGACCCTCCTCTCCAGGACCCCTGAATAGACCTTACCAGGGAGGCTGAGGAGTGTGATTCCCCTGTAATTGGAACACACCCTCCTGTCCCCCTTCTTAAAAAGGGGGACCACCACCCCAGTCTGCCAATCCAGCGGTACTGCCCCCGATGTCCACGCAATGCTGCAGAGGCATGTCAGCCAGGACAGCCCCACAGCATCCAGAGCCTTAAGGAACTCCGGGCGAATCTCATCCACCCCCGGGGCCTTGCCGCCAAGGAGCTTTTTGACCACCTCAGCGACTTCAGCCCCAGAGATAGGAGAGTCCACCCCTGAGTCCCCCAGCTCTGCTTCCTCATCGGAAGACGTGTTGGTAGGATTGAGGAGGTCTTCGAAGTATTCCTTCCACCAACCCACAACGTCCCGAGTTGAGGTCAGCAGCTCCCCACCTCCACTGTACACAGTGTTGATGGAGCACTGCTTCCCCCTCCTGAGCCGCCGGATGGTGGACCAGAATCTCCTCGAAGCCGTCCGGAAGTCTTTCTCCATGGCCTCGCCGAACTCCTCCCATGCCCGAATTTTTGCCTCGGCAACAGCCGAAGCCGCATGCCGCTTAGCCCGTCGGTACCCATCAGCTGCCTCCAGAGTCCCACAGGCCAAGAAGGCCTGATAGGACTCCTTCTTCAGCTTGACGGCATCCCTCACTGCTGGTGTCCACCAACGAGTCCTGGGATTACCGCCACGACAGGCACCAACGACCTTACAGCCACAGCTCCGGCCGGCCGCCTCAGCAATAGAGGCACGGAACACAGCCCATTCAGACTCAATGTCCCCCGCCTCACTCGGGACATGGTTGAAGCTCTGCTGAAGGTGGGAGTTGAAGCTCACTCTGACAGGGGACTCAGCCAGACGTTCCCAGCAGACCCTCACAACACGTTTGGGCCTGCCAGATCTGACTGGCTTCCTCCCCCACCACCTGAGCCAACTCACCACCAGGTGGTGATCAGTTGACAGCTCCGCCCCCCTCTTCACCCGAGTGTCCAAGGCATGTGGCCGCAGGTCCGACGATACGACTACAAAGTCGATCATTGAACTGCGGCCCAGGGAGTCCTGATGCCAGGTGTACATATGGACACTCTTATGCTGGAACATGGTGTTCGTTATAGACAATCCATGACGAGCACAGAAGTCCAATAACAAAACACCATTTGGGTTCAGAGGGGGGGGACCATGCCTCCCAATCACTCCCCTCCAGGTCTCACTGTCATTGCCCACGTGAGCATTGAAGTCCCCCAGCAGAACAATGGAGTCCCCAGAAGGAGCACCCTCCAGCACTCCCTCCAAGGACTCCAGAAAGGGTGGGTACTCTGAACTGCTGTTCGGTGCATAAGCACAGACAACAGTCAGGACCCGTCCCCCCACCCGGAGGCGGAGGGAAACTACCCTTTCATCCACCGGGGTAAACCCCAACGTGCAGGCACCAAGCTGGGGCTGATGAGAATGCCCACACCTGCTCGGCGCCTCCCACCATGAGCAACTCCAGAGTGGAAGAAGGTCCAGCCCCTCTCGAGGGTTCTGGTTCCAGAGCCCAAGCCATGCGTCGAGGTGAGTCCAACTATATCTAGCCGGAACCGCTCAACCTCGCGCACAAGCTCAGGCTCCTTCCCCACCAGAGAGGTGACGTTCCACGTCCCTAGAGCCAGCTTCTGCAGCCGGGGATCGGACCGCCAGGGTCCCCGCCCCTTGCTGCCGCCCAGCTCACACTGCACCCGACCCCTACGGCTCCTCCCGCAGATGGTGAGCCCACGGGAGGTGGGGCCCATGTAACCCTTTCGGGCTGAGCCCGACCGGGCCCCATGGGCGAAGGCCCGGCCACCAGACGCTCGCTCTCGTACCCCGCCTCCAGGCCTGGCTCCAGAGGGGGGTCCCGGTAACCCGCGTCCGGGCAAGGGAACATTCATGCCCAGGTTGGCCGTGCTCATAGACCCCTTCAATATTTTATATTGAAACATAACATAACAAAAAATTTCAATTAATGTAGTTTTTTACACGTACCAAATCCCTCCCCTGGGCCAAAGTGGACCGTCTGGTGGGGCAGATTTGGGTCCCTGTTGTACATTTACAGCTCTGCTTTATAATGACATCACACATGGAAATGGACTGAAAAGTCAGAATAGAATCATTTTAATATATTGATAACGAGGGACAGGACTAAAAACCTGGAGCCGTGGAGCAGAAAATGAGTCACGGTATCACTCTGCCTGTTGCCCCCCATCAGTTCTCTTTCCATTACAGTGACTTTTATATGAGAAGATAAAAGGGTTGGAACTTTTACAGCCTGACAGGCTCTGTCTGTAGGTCAGCGTTTGAGCCATTTAACAAAACAAAAACCTGACTTATTGACAGACAATTTTAGTTATAAACCTTTAGCCACGCCGTTCTTTGCAACTTTTTACAAGCAAAAAAGTCTCCTGTCATTGATCATTATCAAAGCAGAGATAGTCAGACAAGCTAATCCTTTAAACATTAGATCTCAGTATATTTTCATTGAGTCTTTAATAAGCTGACTGTTGCCTGGCAACTAATGCAGTTTCCACCAACAGAAAACATATGAGGTACTTTTCCGTGAACTCTATTTCCAGGAACTCATTGCTGAATTGGTCGGGAAGCAGGTTCTGTATCTGTAGGTACTTCAGTTTAGCTGTTAACGATGATGCTGATGACATTTCCTTAAATTCAGCTTTCATCAGGCAAAACAGCATCATCAACACAGCCGAGCAGTTTCAGCAGAAGGGAGTGTGTACTCTCTGCATCAGTAGAAAGAAGGGAATGTGTTGAGCATGTTGGTGGTCCGGCTGTCAATCAGTGCGTTTGTGTGGCAGCTGCAGCTCTGAGCTGACTCCCCTGTATTCTCAGCAGTCTGTGGGACGGTAATGAGAGTTTTCTCACAGCTCTGTGGCCCGTGACTCAGAGGAGGCGTGCCAAGTGGGAGGAGGCTGCACTGCGGCACCGTCAACCTCCAAACTGCCCTTTTTGTGACATCATTGTGATGTCACTTCCTGCTTTTTGTTGGCAGGTGGCCGGAGACAGAGGAGTGTTGTAAGTTTTAGTTGTGGGAGTGCTTTCTGCTGTTACTCGGGAGCTCATAGTGACCTGGGTGAGGCTTGCCACTTTCATGTATTGACAAGCTGGAAGAATTTCAGGGGGATATTTACTTAAAATGACGTCAGATAGAGATTTCTGAAATACCTGCTTATTTTAAAAAGCAATTTAAAAAAAAAAAACCCCACATGCTTTTAGAGTGAAATCTGTTGTAAAAGTTAGAATAAAGAAGATGCTTTGTTACCAGAAATCTCTGTCAAATTTGCAACAAAATGTTGAAGGGATTGAGAAGTTGCACAAAGTAGCTTAGTAACAGAATTTTCACAAGATTTGTGCATCGTTTTTGCATGTCCTGCCAATGTCGATGGCAGAATTACAAAAAGAAGCAAATCAATTTTCTGTTGTTTTTGGGCTGTCGAGCCAATTTTCCAGGCGAGACGACACGCATGACCCTGCCAAGATGGTGATTGTAGGAACCGCCCACCGAGCTTCAATTCAGCTCTTCAGAAACCTACGGCTGACGTCACGGAGGCTCCGCCCATCTCTTTATAGACAGTTTATGGTCTCGTCACATGACTCCATATCAGTTTTGGCAAAAAATTTAAGCATAAGATGGAGAATGGTGGACAAGCTGCAAAATGAGCAGAGATAAAACTTCCACCATCACATTTTAAGTCAAAAGTGTGGAAACAATTTGGATTTTTTGCTTTGAAGGGAAAAGCAGAGCTGAACATATTGAAAGCTGTTTGTAAACACTGTAATGCAGTGGCGTACTTCGGTAACATGACTAACGTTACTGCCCACCTAGCAGGACACCATCCTCAAGTAAATGTAGGGCTAATAGCCAAACGTAGCGCAGCAGCAAGCCAACAGACACTCAAACCAGCACTTTTATATGCAGTTCAAGCTTTTAAAACAAGAGTGTAAAATCAAACAGCTGCTTCAGATATATTCCTGCTGAATAAATCTTAAAAACTGACACATAGTTGATTTTTTTATTTTTATTTTTTTGGGAAAACAGGCTCGTGATATAGTCTGTGAACTTGGTCATCATGCAGTTTTTTTCACATGGTCTGCTGTTTAAAAAGCAAACTAAAAATCAGGAATACTGACAAATCGCAATTTAAATGGAATTGGCTCCCAAACAAATCGTTAAAAAAATCAATACCAAACCATACCGTGGAAATTATTTGTACTTCCTTCCCACATCATTGCTCTAATAAGCACAAATATCGCTCCAACAGCACTCATTAACTTTGTCTCTTCGACGTTGAGAAGCTCGACGGCAACATGGAAATGTAGACTTTAGTGTCTGATTGAAAACTGCTCACCAAAATTTGCTGTGCTGTTGCTTCTGGGATAAAATCCTGAGTCCCCTACCAGAAATTAGGGGGTCTGCTGTGATGCGCGTACTCTGCCACCAGGATACAGATAGTTCCACTCCCACTGCAACCATGATGGAGGGTCTACTTCTGGTATTTCAGTACAAACAAAGTTTGCTGTTTCATTTTTGTCTGCCCTGTTGTTTCTACTGACAAAGTTTTCCCCCTCTCATCTCCGTCTACACCATGAATACCTTGTTGTTGTCATACCATTTTTGTTGGTTTTATACTTTTTTTTTTTGTCTTTTTTAAGCAGGTTTTTATTGCAGAGATATGCCTTCAAACCCCACCCTTCCACACTCCCATTCTAGTTATCTGGAGTTGTTTCTCCCCCCTCTAACCGTAGCTTACTAACACTAGCTGTGCGGACAATTTTTCCACCTGCATGTCTGTTTGTTTCCCACAAACACACACATACACACTAACTAACAAGCGCTTAGCTCATTCCAAATGAATCTCCAGTGCTGGTTAACACGTTAAATCATGCATTAACATGGTGCTGGGAGTGCCGTCTCCAGCATGGCTGGGTAACAGGAGCAGAATGGCACTCCTTTTCACAGCTTATGGGAAGGAGAGGAACTCACAAGGAGCTGCGGGAAAAGGGGGATTAAAACTATGCCAGGCTGTCTGTGTGTGTGTGTGTGTGCGTTTTTTTATTGCCTTTTTCATCTTCTGTGGTTGCAGCAACCTAAACATGAACCCCTCGACAGTCACAGGCTTGACCCAGGGTTTGTTTTCTGTCTGTGGGAATCTGTTTCCGTCTGCTGAACAGCCATGGAAAGACCTCATCTCGGTCCAGGAGAAAGAATAAACTCGGATTTGGTGTTATCCCCTCTTTAGACACACACCTGAAGGTCTAACATCTTTATCTCCCGCGTTCAGGCTGCTTGGTGTGGTGTCCCAGCTGCTTGGGGTGTTATTGTGTTGTCTATGCTTATCCAAATCAAAAAAGGAAAAAAAAACCCAAAGCTGCTGTCAGTGGGATCTTCTGGGGACAGTTTTATCAGCTTTCTTTTGTGGTAGTACTAACAGCGATCATCCTCAACAAAGCGTAGCTCATCACAAGCTGTCATGAAATCATGAGGAGCTAACCGAGTCACCGCATCACTCATAACCCAGCTTCACCTTAAACTTCAAATCCTACCCATCCTGTGGACTCCAGTAAACATCTTAGGTAACATTTTCATGCCTTGTCCCCCCCCGTCTCCTCCTCCCCTCCTCTCACCCACCCTTCCTTTTACCACATCCACTTCCAGGACAGGAAATTCTTCAAAGGATTCTTTGCTAAAGTAAGTTATTGCTTTGTGTGTCTGAGTGTTTTTCTCCTTATTATCAGCGTTGTTGTTGCTGCTTCTCCTCTTAAACCTCACTGTGATCACTTCGGATGGCTGGAAGAAACACACACTCAGACCTGTCTGGAGAGAGATAGACACCGTGGTGTGTGTGTGTGTGTGTGTGTGTGAGCAGGTGGGGTGGTTTAGATAGGGGTGGGGCACACTTTGTTTGTGTTTTGTGTTAACAGGCGTGTCTTCTCTCCCTTCAGCCTTTCTTCCATGAACCAAGAATGGAACAATGAGCAGTTTGTGTGAATGAACGTTTCCCTTTTTTCATCATTGTTCTAACCATCGGGGTCGTCACTGCCGACTGCATCGGTGCACCAAATCTGTTTTCTTCTTCTTCTTCTTCTTCTTCTTCTCTCTCATCAAAACATAGCTCCTGCTGTGTGATGCAGTTCTGAGCAAACACCCTGACTTATTTCCTCTCTTTGGTTTTTTTACCAGCTGCTTTCTCTCTTATTTACAGGTGTGTGTGTGTGTGTGTGTGTGTGTGTGTGTGGTGGGTGGGGTGGGTTTTTATGATTAGGTGCCGAGGAATGGTACAAAGACAGAGTAATCTTGTGGGATATGGAAAGACCAGAAAGATTTCCTTGCTAACTCATTCCCATCTTGTTGTGTGTGTGTGTGTGTGTGTGTGTGTGTGTGTGTGTGTGTGTGTGTGTGTGTGTGTGTGTGTGTGTGTGTGTGTGTGTGTGTGTGTGTGTGTGTGTGTGTGTGTGTGTTCTCAGGCTGGAAAGAAGCCAGTGCGAGCTGTATTGTGGGTGTCGGCAGATGGTCTTCGTGTTGTCGATGACAAAACAAAGGTAATGAATTCTTTCAGTCCTCTAAGGCAAGCTGTGAAATGTTGAGATGAGAAAGAAAAGGACATATGTGGAAGCACGTTGTTTACAGGGTGGTAGATGCTGAGCTCCAGCTACTGAAGCTCAGGTGGGATGACCTCCAGTGAGCATGTGCACAGAGCACCTGCAGGGGTAGGTAGACAGAAGATGAGGGTCACACTGACGCCTGCTGGACATCTGTGGTACTACATCAGTTATATTGCACATCCTCACACCTGCTGTTTACATGACACCAAAAGCTTGTGAAATATTGCAGCTGTTTATGGATTATAAGTCATTTTAATATTGCTTTATGTTTATTTTGTAAGAAAAATCCAGAAGTTTAATCTCAGTTACATTAAAAAAAAAATTTTAACTGTGAGGGCACTTAAATCTGAACTGAAATAATAAACTTGTCTGTGCATAAAAATCTTGTCATATTAATAACTTGACCATCAACCATTTATTTTAGATAATTTTTTGTGTTTATTTTCTTTAGGCATAATCTTGTCTTTCAGTCAGAAACGCAAACTCGTATTCAGGTGTAAATTATGAATGAGAAATATTTTCCAAGTTGTAGATTCATATTTTAAAACTTAAATATTAATCTTGTAGGAGATGTCTGCTTTTTTTTTTTATTTAAGACATCTTGTTACAAGAAAATATTGAAGAACAACTTGTAGATTTGTAATGAATTTTTTAGTTTTTAGTCATATTTTTAAGAGCTATTGCTCTTTGTGAATTGTTTGAGTAAATTTCTCCTTTTTTTTTTATAAACAGCATGTTTAAATGAGATTTTTAAACACTCATTTCTGCTGAAATGGCCAAATAAATCCTATTCCTCTGCCAAGAGTTGCCTGTTTACCCTCTGTGCTGTTGGTGCTACAGTGTTTTCAGCCCAGTAACGACCATTACATCTCAGCTGATCAACCTGTAACTATGACAACGTGAAAGGACATTAAACCGAACTCCACAGGCTGTGTTGGATTCCAGTATATGATCAGTCGCCATTGCTTGCCCATGAGTTGTTGCGATTTGTTTCAGAACCTCCATGTGAGACGTTGAAACTGATGACTGCATGTCTCTATAAAGGGAAAGAGATGTGCAGAATCCTCGCCAAAGATCATCCAGACGCCGTTTCCCTTCAATGGTTGTTGCCTGTGACTGTGGCAGAATGTTTGACCCTGGATGAAAGCCAGTTCAACTCTCAAAAACGAGATGTTTTTCAGCTGTAAAAAGAGGTTAAAGTCTTTTTAAAAGCAAAGAAAAACATTGTGAACAATTTTCCTCCCTGAAGGAGGCGTTACTTTCCAGTGTCAGTCTGTGTCACGGTCAGAGGCAGGATTTGTGTCCCTGAAGCCACTTGACCCATTTTCTTTTAGATCTTCAGAGTGAATGTTTTTATGCAAATTCCTTTATTTTGAAATGACTTCAGTTCATTAAACTCCAGTCGACGCTGTTTATTTGCAGGACCTGATTCTGGACCAGACGATAGAGAAGGTGTCGTTCTGCGCTCCAGATAGGAACTTTGAGAGGGCGTTCTCTTACATCTGCAGAGACGGCACCACCCGGCGTTGGATCTGCCACTGTTTTATGGCAATTAAAGACTCTGTAAGAAATCTTTTCATCAATACAGCATTTATCATTTACTTTTTAACATTATTGATGAAAGGCAGCTCAGTTGAGGCAAAACCTCTGGACAGATTATAGATTAACAAGCGGTTTTGCCTATCTTTCCTTATTTTTAAGGTCTTTCTAAACGTATATTGACACAGCGATATAATGAACTCTTCGGATGAGACTTTGATCATTGGCGGGGTGCTTTTCAGGGCGAGCGTCTCAGTCACGCTGTGGGTTGTGCATTCGCCGCTTGTCTGGAGCGGAAACAGAAGCGGGAGAAGGAGTGTGGGGTCACAGCAACCTTTGATGCCAACAGAACCACTTTCACTCGGGAGGGCTCTTTTCGGGTTACTACGGCAACAGAGGCAGCAGAGCGGGAGGAAATCATGAGGCAGCTACAGGATGCTAAGAAGGGTTTGTATGAAATTCTGGACCTGTCATTGAGTGAAGTAGCTGCTGTTGTTTTCCACGGAGCGCCGCTGACTTATTGTCGTCCTTCTCCGAACAGCAGAGACAGATGTGAAGATTACCGGGAACTCGGCCAATAGTATGACGAACTCTGCATACCAGACGGGAGGCTCCCCGTCCCCCTCCTCTTCCCCGCCTCTCTCCATTCCCACGCTGGGACCCCAGGCGATACCCCGCAGACACGCGCCGGTCGAAGCCCTGGCCAGGCAGGGCTCCTTCAGAGGCTTCCCAGTCCTCAGCCAGAAGACGTCTCCGTTCAAACGACAGCTGTCACTACGCATGAACGAGCTGCCGTCCACCATGCAGCGCAAATCTGACTTCCCCATGAAAAACACAGGTGACGGTTTGAACACAGAGACAGTTTGATGCACAGACGAAGCTATCCTCATCCATACGTAGGAAAATGCTGCAGCAGACGTCTTTTATTACTGTCTCATGTCTGAGTTTCAGATGCAAATGTCTTCATCAGTAGAGAACATGAGGAGTCATGGTTACCATGCAGTCACGGTTGTGAAACCTGCATTGTCTGAAAGCCTCCATGGAAACGTGTTTAAGTTCAGCGCTGAAACACGTCCCTGGAACAGAAATCTCTTCTCTGTTTAACCTCAGCGCCTTTTTTCTGTTTTCATTTTCCTCTTCCAGTCCCGGAGGTCGAAGGAGAAGGCGATAGCATCAGCTCGCTGTGTACTCAGATCACCACGGCTTTCAGCGGCCCCTCCGAGGACCCTTTCTCCTCCGCCCCGATGCCCAAACCGGCTTCATCTCCACAGTCTCCTGTGGCACCAGGTACAAACTCGTCTTCTGCAGCTCGTTTGTCGATGGATCCCTGCATGCTGTTCTCTGGTGTAAAATAGGTTTAAAGGTTGTGTTTGTGTTTAGTAAACGGCTCTGGTTCCACAGTGCTGATGGTAGAGCGCTTGTTATGTAGCATTACGAGTCAATATGTCCTGTTTTCAGTAGTTGATACAATTTCATGGGTAAATATCACATCAGCTGCTTAAACAATAGACTTCACTGACACTTCAGACTAAGTCATAGACCCATTGCTTGTACAGACTCCTTATTTTAGTTGTCAGGAATTCTGACTGTATATTCATTAATAAATGAGAAATTAATATTTTCTAACATTCAAAGTGAGGTAAAACCCTTTTAACAGGGACATGAAGTAAAAAATGGAGCTAACTGTACAACTGCTGCTAGGATTTAGCTGTTAAAGCCGATAAAAAGTAAGAGTTTGTCGGTTGAAGTGGAAAGTTCAGTGAACGCAGCATGTTTTGTACTAGATATTCTTTGAGATTAATAAACGAGGAGGCTGGGTTGAGCTGGGAGACTGATGCACGTTTCTCCCGCAAACATGAACTTTTCACTGCATAAGATATTTTCATACCTGGGGGTCCCTAAACAACAGCCTCTGGGTTTGTTTTTTTAATTTTGCAATGACATTAAATATTGAAATACGTCCTCTAAAGTGTTTTAATAGTTTAGAATAACAGATAAATAACTGATCAGAGTCTACATGACCTGCAGTTTGGCTGAATTCCCCACCCGACAGCGTGTGCCTGCTTTAGTTTGACCACATCTGAGTTTATAACCCTGGTTTTATAGTTGTGGTTTACACGTTCAGACTGCTCCTTCCCTGCATGGCGACCTTGTGCACGTCTAACTAAAGATCGCTTTGCATCTTCCAATCCACATGCTCGATATAGCAGCTCTTATCTCTTATGTGCTTATAGTGAATGGCACAACACCTGCCTTCTCTGCTGCTGCTGCTCCTGCTAACCCCCCAGTCCTGCCCCCTGCTCTGCCTGCTCGAGAAACTAACCCCTGGGCTCAGAACCCAGCAGGGGCTCCAGCCTCTGCACAGCCAGGTAAGACCCTCCTGAAAGAGGCCGACTTGGATTAAATCCACAGCAGAAGAGTTTTTCCTCATGTCTACGTTAAATGCTAAGCATTCACCTTGCCGTCCACCTTCACTCTGTTCTTTCTCCTGACAGGAAGTGACTGGTCGTCGACTGCACCGGTGATTGTCGTCCCTCCCAATTCTTCTCCATCCATGTCGTCCCACAAGCGCACGCCGTCAGAAGCAGACCGATGGTTAGACGAAGTCACCAAATCTGTCCGAGCCCCGCAGCCCAACCCAATCATCACAGGAGTCCCCCCTCCCCCACAACCCTTCACCGGCCCAGTCTCGGTCCCAATGCCCATGGCTCCGGTCCCTCCTGTCCCCCAGGTGGGCTTCATGCCTTCTCTACCCCCAGCCGTGCCCATGTTGCCCCCTCGCCAGCCTGCTTTCCATGCCCAGGCTCCCACCTCCTACCCGGTGTCCAACGGGTTGCCGTTTCCTCAGCCTAGCGTCCCCGTGTTCGGCATCACCCCCTCGCAGATGGTTGCCAACGTGTTCGGTTCTGCCACGCAGCCCCAGCCGTTCCCCGCCCCAGCCTCCACGACTCCGCAGCATGACGCTCAGATCATCAGTAACGTCAGCCCCTTCATCAAACCTCCTCCGCCCGTCACAGTAATCCCCGCCCCCCTGCAGCCCTCCAATGGCAGCGTCACCTTTAACGGCGCCGACAACTGGGCCGCTCCATCTCAGATCGCTCCATCCTCCCCGTCTACCCTGCCGCCCCCTCCGCAGGAAGATGCTTTTGAAGCCCAGTGGGCAGCGCTGGAGAGCCGCTCCCATCAACGCACTACACCCTCCCCCACCAATCCCTTCTCCACCGAGCTGCAGAAAACCTTTGAGATCCAGCTCTGAGGACTGCAACCAGAAAGTTCTGGACTAGAAAAAGACTGGCACGAACAGTTGGGAGATCCCTCCTGCCTTCCCGAGTTTTACTGGACCCATTCAGCAGGGGGAGAGCGGAACTGGGAGATGATGACTCAGCAGGGAGCGCAACTCTGCACAGCGCTGAAAGAATAAAAAAAGAAACAAAAAACAACAAAGCAGGTTGCTGTGAAGGGTGCAGCTCTCCAGGCATCTCATTAGCATTGTCTGTATTGTTTTGTTTGTGCTTCTGAGCGCAAGGTTGTCATTTCCCTGTGGAGCATCTGCAACGAGTCACGCCCTGCCCAGCCCCCTGCGCTCCCCGTAGGCAGGGCGAGGCCTCCCTCACCCGGCAGAGGAATTCGCAGCACTGAGAGAACTCGGCTTCCCGATGAGAAGTTCTCATTAATAACTTCCGGATCATAAGAATAGTGAGACGATGCCAAAATCTTTATTTTTATGCATTAAGTATATTTTAAATAGCTTGGAAATCTTAACAGAAGAGTTGTAAGTAATCTTGCCAAAGGCACAGGCTAGCTACGATGAAAGGTTTATGTTCATGTATACAAGAAATGATCGTATATATTATACATAGATATATATGTATATATATATATATATATATATATCTATAAAGAATCTATACTGTACAAAGCTCACAGCAGTGCTAATTTTTAATGTGATGTAAAGAGATTTTTGTGAAGGGACAGCTGCTTAATCTTTTTTTTTTCCTCCATTTTTGAAAAAACAAACAAATAAACAAAAAAAAAAAAACCTCTTTATTGCGGTGTTGCATCCTATGATTGGATGTGGAGCGTCTCATCAGAAATAAGGTATCTTTGCAGCAACAATCAATGTGGACCTAGCATTGGTGGCGGTGCCTAAATGGTTGCCTCTATTTTACCTGTACTTAGATTTTAATAGTTTAGTACAAATCAGTACTTAACATTTTACTTTGTGTGTGTGTGTGTGGTAACAATCTATTTTTTTAATTATTATTATTTAACACAGTGGGATGCAACAATCCTGTTTCACCGCCTTTTTTTTTTTTTTTTTTTTTTTTCCTAAGTAGTTCATTTTTATTTTTATTTTGCACAAGCACTAAAATAGATTATTTAACCTCACAGGTGATCTTGATCAACATGGGTTAGTCAGTTGTGGTGCTTCAGTAGCTGAGAAGCTGCATGCTGATCTGGCCAGACATCTGTTAGACTGCTGTGGTTAAAACAGGCAGCAGAAAACTGCAGGGAGAGAAAAACAGCTTCATCTCTCACTTTCTTACTTCATTCTGTCTTTTTTTTTTCTTCTTTTTTTTAAACCGAACCTGTGAATATGATTCGTTCTCTGATCTATTTTTTCCATTTTGTAACTATTTCATTTCTTTATTCCAAAACTTTGGAGAAATACTGAAGCTCAAAGATTGAATAAATTCATTATGGTAGAGGAAAACTGTCTTTGTTTTTTATTTAAATACACAACTCCTTAAGTCTGATTATTTTTCTTTAAATGGTTCATTTAAATGTTTTAAGGATTTCTAGAATAAACAATTTCTTGCTAAATTTTTTTAAGGATTTCTAGAATATTTGCTTGCTAAATGTTTTCAGGATATCTAGAGCAAACAATTGTTTTGCTAATTGTTTATTGTTTTATAAAATTGTGAAGTAATTTTCAATATGAATTGCAGTGTAAATAGATGATAAAAAAGCTAAATATTGTGTGGAGGTGGTGGGTTTAAGTAGAATGCAGACAAGCTCTCTTTCTCACAAAACTGTGCTCTTAACATCAACAGTGCAGTCTTCCTCTACATGCACTGAAAGAACATTAACGGCATTGGCAGTCTCACTCGCGGTGCAACCTGGAAAAACTCCACCCAAACATACAATATTTAACTTTCCAGATGCATGTAAGATTTTTTTTAATTTTTTTTTTTAAAGGGCGAGCGTCACTAAAAATAAATAATAAAAAAAAAATGCATGTAAGATTAAAACACAAAGCAAACAAAAGAAAGCAAACTTTTAAAAGGGTGATGTGCTCTTGGTGGCCTTTAGTCCGTCCCTCCAGCAGGTGGCGCTGGCGGCAGACCTCCCCGCTGCAGCACAGTGGTTATAAATGCAGCACGAAAGCCATGGATCAGTTCTGCAAACAAGTGTACATGTGTGTGATAGTGGCGTTTTGTTGGGTGGAAACGTGAAGGTAAGGTTTTGTACCAGACCATACTTTCAGGAACTTTTTGGGGTTTTTTTAGCTTAAGTGTCACCACTGCGGTTTTAAGAGGTGTTAGCAGATGAGTTAATGAGTTAGCGAGGTAGCCAGCTAACTGTTAGAGCTAGCTATGCTAATGTCAGCTCAACAAAAACAGACCAGAGAAGCTTTAAAACTCAGCCTTTCTACCATCTAACCTGGAGACAAATATCAATTTTAATTCAAATACACTCGTGTCGACTGACATGTTTCAGCTTCCGATAAAAACCACTGCTCGCTAGCTGTTTTCAGTGACAGCTGGATGCTAAGTTAAGCCAGAGAAACTGTTAAACAGTGATGGTTTGACGTGTGACTTCTGTCTGTCGTCATACAGGGATAACTAAACATCTGTCTTTGTTTATGTAAGGAGGTATGGTATTATGCACGAGTGTTCAGCTACTTCTCATTCTTTACACTTTGTTTCCAAGCAGCCAGATTGATCTGCAAAATCCCTGAAGCTCTTTCCAAGTTTTTATTTTAACATTGGAAAACATTTAAAATTCAGTCTTTGCTTCATGTTCAGATTCATGTTTTTTGTTGTTGTTTTCTCGTTTGTTTTAAATATACTTTTTGAGTCATTAATGCACAGTAAAGGTACCAATCAAAGTATAAACTGAAGTTATATAACAATTGGCTAAAGAATCACGTTTCAATTGTACCTGAAAGCATCTTGTCACAAAGTCGCTTCATTTGCTGACATTTACAGTTGTGCTCATATTTATTCATACCCTTTCACTAAAGAAAGAAAGAAAGACAGCTGCCTGTAAAATAAGCTGAGATTGACTAAAGTAGTAATAAATAAACATTTTCTGAAAATCATATTTTCTAATTCATGTTCAATAAAAATATTTTTTTTAAAAAGCAAACAAATAAGATAATTTATTACATATTACATCACTCATAAACTACTATTTAGTTGAACAATCCTTTAATGTTTCCGCTCCAGTCAGGTGTTTTCTGTTCCTCTCAGTCAGACTTCTGCACCTGTTGACAGGTATTTTGTCCCACTGTTCATCAGAAAAGTCTCTCATTTGTCCAGGACCAGTTTGTTTCTGTTTTTTTTTTTCTTTCTTCAACTAAATTAAATGAAAAAACAGTGTCTTATATTACTAGATTATATTCTTGCAAATTTTTAGTCATTGTTCCTTTTTTAAATTCAATTTAATGTAACTTTATTTGTACAGCGCCACTTCACAACAATGTTGTCACAGGGCACTTTACATCCACGGATCAACATCCACATCATTTCCAGACAGTTCATACATATCCTATAATAGAAACCAACTGATTGCATCGAGTCATGACTTGGATCCAATCCTCCATCCTGAGCTGCACGAGGCGACAGTGGGAAGGAAAAAACTCTCCTTTAACAGGAAGAAAACCTCCGGCAGAACCCGGCTCAGGGAGGGCATCCATCTGCCTCGACTGGTTGGGGTGGAGAGGACAGGAAAGACAGATCAACATGTACAACTGCACTTATTCAGGAAGACCTGCGGAAAAAAGGAGGAATAAGTTAGAGACGGCAATATCGGCATATATTTATACATTAATATATTAGAGAAATAGAGCGAGGTACTTCTCAGTGCATCAGGTAACATCCCCATTGCTACATAAGTAATGGATGGCTAGACTACCCATAACTATAAGAGCAAAGAGCAGAACCTGGACAGTTGGGTCCCGTACATGCAGACTCCAACTCAGGAGATGCTCATATCCTAACTATAAGAATCATGGAAAAGGAAGGTTTTCAGCTCCATCTTAAAGGTGTGGAGGGAGTCTGCCTCCCGAACCCACGGTGGGAGCTGGTTCCATAAGAGAGGAGCCTGATAGCTAAAGGCCCTTCCTCCCATAGGACTCTTTGAGACTCTGGGAACCACCAGTAAACCTGCAGTCTTAGAGCCAAGTGCTCTATTTGGAATATATGGAACTATAAGATCTTTTATGTACAATGGAGCTTGGTCATGGAGAGCTTTATATGTGAGGAGAAGAATTTTAAACTTTATCCTGGATTTAACAGGGAGCCAGTGTAGAGAGGCTAAAACTGGTGAAATATGATCTCTCCTGCTAGTCCTCATCAGAACCCTCGCTGCAGCATTTTGGATCAGATGGAGACTTTTCAGGACATATTTGGGACAACCTATAAATAAGGAATTGCAGTAATCCAGTCTGGAAGTAATAAAGGCATGGACTCATTTTTCTGCATCTTTCTGAGACAAGATGCTCCTAATTTTTGCAATATTACGCCGGTGGAAGAAGGCGGTTCTAGAAATGTTTTAAATGTGAGCTAAAAGGCAAGATAAGTTTTAAGTCTCCAGTTATCTGAGTGACAGTTGTAAATTCAGACTTTTCTTTGATGAGAGGGTATGAATACATAAGAGCACAGCTGTAAGTTTTATCTACAAAAAAATTCTGAACACTGAAAACCTGACACATCTAAATCTGATGTGCCATGTCCTTAAAAACAGTAGAGAAAACACATGAAGAGTATAGCTGAAAGAAATCCAGCAAAGATCTGACTCAGGAACTGAGAGATGCAGTTGGAACTTAAGCCTCATCAGAAATACTTTTTAAAATGGAAGTGTGGATGTCAACAAGCCGCTAAGGAAGGGTCACAGAGAGGGGAAGGATTAAGTTTGTGACTATAGCTAATCTAGCTTTGGATCGCCAAATAGTTCCAGTGCTTAAGGTGATTTTGGCCACAGCTTTCCTGTATTTTTCCACAGGAAGCATTTGTTAACCTGTTTCTGAGTAGCTGACATGAAAGCAGCAACATTAAAGCTTTATTTTTCTGTGAAACAATGCACCTATCTTCTATACAGAAATGCCCGGAACCCGTCAAGGTGACAGAACCAGCAGGGTTTGCATGGAGTCTTGTTGACACAAAGACAGTAAGATGCAGAATTTGGCCGTTTGCAGCGTTTATCTTTCCACATATTAACCATTGTGTTTCTCTTCTCTAGATTTGAAATTTTCAGTCTGTTTTAAAAAAAAAAAAAAAAAAAATCACCGCAAGTTAGCATGTCTCACCGAGGGCCTTTGACCGCCGTCATCACTACGGTACTAGGGGCAACCTTGGGAGGGCTCCTCATATGGCGGGTGTATCGAACCAAAAGAAAGAAGCTGCCTTCCGTCCAGAAGGTGGCTGACTCTGTCGAGGCTCCGTCTCCAGTCGAGAAGGAATTCCCAGCAGTAGAGTTTCAGTACATCCGGCCCCCACGTACCGCAGAAAAAGAATCAAAGACCGTGGAGTGTCAGACCACAAAAGTGCCCCCTCCTGTCCAGATCCCGTCGTCTGACCAGTTGCTGGGGGTGAAACCAGTCATGGTCAGCTGTGAGCAGGAGTGGCAGCAGCTGTGGCCTCTAATGCAAAAGGAGCTATCAGTCTTACCTGTGCTGGGGTTTGACTGTGAATGGGTAAAGATCGACGCCGTAAGAAATACCTTTTGCATGTTTGTAGAATTGAAAAGAAAAATTCCCCTGAAATGAACAGATTTGGCTTTGAAATTGGACCAAAAAACCGCTGCCATCGCAGCACCGTTATCTGGATATGTTAACAGTAAAAACAAACTGGGTGGAATTTTCCTTTAAACACGTTCCTCCCATTTCAGATGTCTCCTTCCGTTCTGACCCGGCCGCTGCTTTCTGTCGCAGGTGTCGATGAAAGGTCGAGCCTGTGCCGTGTCCCTGCTGCAGATGGCCACCTACTCGGGTCTGTGTGTGCTGGTGAGGCTGTTGGCGTTTCGTGACGGCCAGCAGCAGTTTCCTCTCAGCCTGGTCGAAGTTCTCAGAGACCCACAGGTTTTAAAGGTCGGCGTCGGTTGTGATGAAGACGGGAAGCGGCTGACGCGCAACTACGGCTTTTCTCTGACGTGCACGGTCGACCTGCGTTACCTTGCCTTAAGAAAGAGGTAGAATTTGCCAGAATAATGAAATGAGTATTAAATGATCTGAATTTTGTGTCATATTTATGATCATTTCCCTACTTTCAGGCAGTCTTCTGTAAACAACGGTCTCAGCCTGAAGTCTTTGGCTTCAGATCTGTTGAACGTATCTTTAGATAAATCTTTGGAGTTGCGCTGCAGTGACTGGGAAGCAGATCAGTTGACACTAGAGCAAGTAAAGACTTAATTTTTATTATGTATTCTAATCAAAATGATTAATTTTGCATGCAACATGGAAGACGGTATGAAGGAATGAGATATTACAGGCTTGTAAATTTGCTGTCGTTCCAGATAAACTACGCCGCCAGGGATGCTCAAGTTTCCATCGCGCTCTTTCTCCACCTCCTCGGCCTCCAGTCTGAAGCTGGTCCCTCCTTTCCCAGTGGGAGCTCCTTCTCTGAGCTGGCGTCCCGCTGTCAGGGTCTGGTAGATGTTCCTTTCAGGGGCCGAAGAGACGGAGATGACGGGGCGGTGGAGGGAGAGAGGAGGCGGCGGACACGGAAACTGGCAGTGAATGAAAGCCCAGAGTCTGGAGATCAGCAAGTCCCAGACCCTCGAAAAAATAACAAGAGGAAGCCGCTGGGTGTCGGCTATTCTGCCAGGTGAGCAGAGCCTGAACGTTACTGGAGGCGGAGAGGAAACGAGCTAAAAGATGTCTGTGTTGAATCGGTAGTTAAATGCTTCTCTGTCTTGAACAGGAAGTCTCCTCTGTATGATAACTGCTTCCTGTATGCACCGGATGGCCAGCCTCTGTGTACCTGTGACAAGAAGAAAGCCAAGTGGTACCTCGATAAAGGGATTGGAGGTAAACTGTTTAATAAAATCAATGAGTTGTGGTCATTTAGCTTTAATTGCAGCAGTTATTATTATTATTATTAAAGATGAAAGGTCAGACAACCACCACTTCCCCTCAATCACACATGGAGTCGTGTGACTTAGGAATTTGATGGCATAAAATATTTACTGCATCCATATCCATAAGTGAGATGGGATGATCATGTATTCCATTTCTTCTTGTATATTCCTCTTCTCCTCGGTCAAATCATCTGATCTTTACTCAGTTTTTATCATTTGCATTTGATGATTTCTGTGAATCTTCAGCCCAAAATGGTAATAAAGTAGGTAAAGTTGTGCTGGAAAAAAGATACCAAATAGTTTTTTTGTTTTTTTTGTTTTAAAAGCAAAATGAAAAGTATTTTATGGCCAACATGGTATAGGGATTCTAAGGGTTAATACTGGCTAAATACTGCCACAGGAAAAATGACTCATAATGTGACTATTTATTAAGTGAGTTGTATGAAAAAGCTCAGATTCTCCAGAATTCAGGATCTCTTTGAGCCATTTTCAGCTGCAATAACTCCGAGTAGTCACTTCTAAACGACATTGGTGTCTCGTATTGATGTGGAAGATTGATTTCCCCTTCTTCACAACATTTGCAGAAATGTGTTTATACGCAGCTTTTTCAAGCTCCTGCTGCAGCTTTGTGATCCGTTCCAGCTCTGGACTTTAAGAGCCCTGATTGTTTTCTTCTTCTGTCGTTCTGGTCTGGATTTTCTGCTGTTTTAGGTCATTGTTGTGTTGCCCGATTGTTTAGATGAGCTTTGATTTGGTTGTGGGAAGTCCAAACCATCAGTTTGGGCTGTTATGCTGTTTTTTTGTGTTTTGTTTTCCAAATGTGATATTCTGTATTGTAGTTTTGATCAAGCGTGAAGTTGCTAGACATTGCCTCTTTATTTGTAGTAATTTGGGATATTTTATCTGTGCTCCTGCCACCTTTTCCTGCTGTTTTTGTTGTGCATGGTTTAAAAAAATGGCTTAAACTGAGGACACGTGTGTGTGTGTGTGTGTGTGTGTGTGTGTGTGTGTGTGTGTGTGTGTGTGTGTGTGTGTGTGTGTGTGTGTGTTGCTGCAGTGCTTCAGAGCGAAGATCCTTTCGTTGTGCGGCTGCTGTTTGAACCGTCAGGACGTCCCGACTCGCAGCAGGACTACTATCTGACGGCCAAGGAGAATCTTTGTGTCGTCTGTGGCAAAGCTGATTCCTACATCAGGTTTTAAAGCCTCCGTCTTTTCCTGTCAGGACGTTTCGCTCCGTCTGAAGGTGTGGAGTCATTTACTCTGATTCTCCTCGGTCCAACAGGAAAAACATCGTTCCACACGAGTACAGACGACACTTCCCCACCGAGATGAAGGACCACAACTCGCACGACATCCTGCTGCTCTGCACGAGCTGCCACGCCGCTTCCAACGTGCACGACGGCTTCCTGAAGCAGCAGCTGGCCGAAGAATTTGCCGCCCCTCAGGGCTGCGAGGAGGGAGTCCGGCTGCTGGAGGACTCGGACCGCCGGCGAGTGCGTTCGGCGGCGCGGGCTCTGCTCAGTGCCGGAGAGGGACTGCCGGAGCCGCGGCGAGAGGAGCTGCAGGTTCTGATCAAGAACTTCATGAACATAAAGGAGGAGCAGAAGCTGCCGATGGAGGTGCTGCAGCAGGCGGCCAGTCTGGAGACCAGGTGGGCTTCTGCACTTCGTTTCTACCTGTAATCCCTCCATCTGAGGTAGCACGTACAGGCGGTCTTCTGTTTACGAATCCGTGCCATTCCTACCGCTGCAACGTAACCTGAAGTTCCGCATGAGTCAGATTTAAACCCTAAATAATGATCTAAATACACGTATTACACATCATATTAATAGAAAAACAGCACAGGCAACTATTATACGCACTGAGGCGTCGTCTCAGCCTCTGTGTCACACGTCCTAAGAGTTTATATCGACCCTCGTAACTTTGAAACTTGCTTTATTTTTTATTTACTGAGCGTCGTAAAGTCGAGAAGCGCGTAACCCGAGGACCGCCGGTACTCTGTTGATTACATCTTTTTTTTTTTTTTCATGTTAAAGCTGAATTACTTGAAGCTTTTGAGACTTCAGCTGATTCTTTTTCTTCAATTGTTTTTGGTATAAATGGATCAAATGAAATATTTAAGACAAGAAAGCCCAAAATTTCCAGTCTGGAAATATTTTTAAAGCTTTATTTTTTCCTGTTTCACCAAACAACAAGTTTTAGATCTGAGCTTTAATTTTAAACACTATGATTACAGACTGTAATCTATGTTTGGTGTTTGTGAGAATTTCAGCTGTGTTTATAAAGAGCAAGTATTGTTTTTATTTGTGAGGTCAGACTGGTGTCCATCAAACGCTGTAGCTTTGTGCAAAGAGCTGCACCTCTGCTTCTCATGAGGCAAGGCGCCTTTCAAGACGATTCAAAGTGAAACAAATGCGAAACATTAAAAGCTTTACAGATGGTGTAAAACAGACAGAAAAAAGGATAAATGTGCTTTAACCTGGATTCTCCATGTTTAGTCTGGACTCTGGTCTGGACTCTGGTCTGGTCTGGTCTCTGGTCTGGTCTTTGGTCTGGACTCTGGTCTGGTCTGGTCTCTGGTCTGGTCTTTGGTCTGGACTCTGGTCTGGACTCTGGTCTGGTGTGGTCTCTGGTCTGGTCTGGTCTTTGGTCTGGCCTGGACTCTGGTCTGGTCTGGTCTCTGGTCTGGACTCTGGTCTGGTCTGGTCTCTGGTCTGGACTCTGGTCTGGTCTGGTCTGGTCTCTGGTCTGGACTCTGGTCTGGTCTTTGGTCTGGTCTCTGGTCTGGTCTGGACTCTGGTCTGGACTCTGGTCTGGACTCTGGTCTGGACTCTGGTCTCTGGTCTGGACTGGTCTCTGGTCTGGTCTGGTCTTTGGTCTGGTCTGGACTCTGGTCTGGACTCTGGTCTGGTCTGGACTCTGGTCTGGTCTCTGGTCTGGTATGGACTCTGGTCTGGACTCTGGTCTGGTCTAGTCTCTGGTCTGGTCTGGTCTTTGGTCTAGTCTGGACTCTGGTCTGGTCTCTGGTCTGGTCTCTGGTCTGGACTCTGGTCTGGACTCTGGTCTGGTCTCTGGTCTGGTCTGGACTCTGGTCTGGACTCTGGTCTCTGGTCTCTGGTCTTTGGTCTGGTCTGGACTCTGGTCTGGTCTGGACTCTGGTCTGGTCTGGTCTCTGGTCTGGTCTGGTCTTTGGTCTGGTCTCTGGTCTGGTCTGGTCTTTGGTCTGGACTCTGGTCTGGTCTGGTCTTTGGTCTGGTCTTTGGTCTGGACTCTGGTCTGGACTCTGGTCTGGTCTCTGGTCTGGTCTGGTCTGGTCTTTGGTCTGGCCTGGACTCTGGTCTGGTCTGGTCTGGTCTTTGGTCTGGTCTCTGGTCTGGTCTGGACTCTGGTCTGGTCTGGTCTCTGGTCTGGTCTGGACTCTGGTCTGGTCTGGTCTTTGGTCTGGTCTCTGGTCTGGTCTGGACTCTGGTCTGGACTCTGGTCTCTGGTCTGGACTGGTCTCTGGTCTGGTCTGGTCTTTGGTCTGGTCTGGACTCTGGTCTGGACTCTGGTCTGGTCTGGTCTCTGGTCTGGTATGGACTCTGGTCTGGACTCTGGTCTGGTCTAGTCTCTGGTCTGGTCTGGTCTTTGGTCTAGTCTGGACTCTGGTCTGGTCTCTGGTCTGGTCTCTGGTCTGGACTCTGGTCTGGTCTCTGGTCTGGACTCTGGTCTGGACTCTGGTCTGGTCTGGACTCTGGTCTGGTCTGGACTCTGGTCTGGACTCTGGTCTGGACTCTGGTCTGGTCTGGACTCTGGTCTGGACTCTGGTCTGGTCTCTGGTCTGGACTCTGGTCTGGACTCTGGTCTGGACTCTGATCTGGACTCTGGTCTGGACTCTGATCTGGACTCTGGTCTGGTCTCTGATCTGGACTCTGGTCTGGACTCGGTCTGGTCTGGACTCGGTCTGGTCTGGACTCTGGTCTGGTCTCTGGTCTGGTCTCTGGTCTGGTCTGGACTCTGGTCTGGACTCTGGTCTGGACTCTAGTCTGGACCCTGGACCTGGTCTGGACTCTGGTCTGGACTCTGGTCTGGTCTGGTCTGGTCTGGTCTCTGGTCTGGACCCTGGACCTGGTCTGGACTCTGGTCTGGACTCTGGTCTGGACCTGGTCTGGACCCTGGACCTGGTCTGGACTCTGGTCTGGTCTCTGGTCTGGACTCTGGTCTGGACTCTGGTCTGGACTCTGGTCTGGACCCTGGACCTGGTCTGGACTCTGGTCTGGACTCTGGTCTGGACTCTGGTCTGGACTCTGGTCTGGTCTCTGGTCTGGACCCTGGACCTGGTCCGGACTCTGGTCTGGTCTCCGGTCTGGTCTGGTCTGGTCTGGTCTCTGGTCTGGACCCTGGACCTGGTCTGGACTCTGGTCTGGACTCTGGTCTGGACCCTGGACCTGGTCTGGACTCTGGTCTGGACCTGGTCTGGACCCTGGACCTGGTCTGGACTCTGGTCTGGACCTGGTCTGGACCCTGGACCTGGTCTGGACTCTGGTCTGGACCTGGTCTGGACCCTGGACCTGGTCTGGACTCTGGTCTGGACCTGGTCTGGACTCTGGTCTGGTCTGGTCTGGTCTCTGGTCTGGACCCTGGACCTGGTCTGGACTCTGGTCTGGACCCTGGACTCTGGTCTGGACTCTGGTCTGGACTCTGGTCTGGTCTCTGGTCTGGACTCTGGTCTGGACCCTGGACTCTGGTCTGGACCCTGGACTCTGGTCTGGTCTGGTCTCTGGTCTGGTCTGGTCTGGACTCTGGTCTGGACCTGGTCTGGACCCTGGACCTGGTCTAGACTCTGGTCTGGACTCTGGTCTGGACTCTGGTCTGGACCCTGGACCTGGTCTGGACTCTGGTCTGGTCTCTGGTCTGGACTCTGGTCTGGACCCTGGACTCTGGTCTGGACCCTGGACTCTGGTCTGGTCTGGTCTCTGGTCTGGTCTGGTCTGGACTCTGGTCTGGACCTGGTCTGGACCCTGGACCTGGTCTAGACTCTGGTCTGGACTCTGGTCTGGACCCTGGACCTGGTCTGGAGTCTGGTCTCTGGTCTGGACTCTGGTCTGGACCCTGGACCTGGTCTGGACTCTGGTCTGGTCTCTGGTCTGGTCTGGTCTCTGGTCTGGACCCTGGACTCTGGTCTGGTCTCTGGTCTGGACCCTGGACCTGGTCTTGACTCTGGTCTGGACCCTGGACCTGGTCTGGACTCTGGTCTGGACCCTGGACCTGGTCTGGACTCTGGTCTGGACCTGGTCTGGACCCTGGACTCTGGTCTGGACTCTGGTCTGGACCTGGTCTGGACTCTGGTCTGGTCTGGTCTCTGGTCTGGACCCTGGACCTGGTCTGGACTCTGGTCTGGACTCTGGTCTGGACCCTGGACCTGGTCTGGACTCTGGTCTGGTCTCTGGTCTGGACTCTGGTCTGGTCTCTGGTCTGGTCTGGACTCTGGTCTGGTCTGGACTCTGGTCTGGTCTGGTCTCTGGTCTGGTCTGGTCTTTGGTCTGGTCTGGACTCTGGTCTGGTCTGGTCTCTGGTCTCTGGTCTGGTCTCTGGTCTGGTCTCTGGTCTGGTCTTTGGTCTGGTCTTTGGTCTGGTCTGGTCTGGTCTCTGGTCTGGTCTCTGGTCTCTGGTCTGGTCTCTGATCTGGACTCTGGTCTGGACTCTGGTCTGGACTCTGGTCTGGTCTCTGGACTCTGGTCTGGACTCTGGTCTGGTCTGGTCTTTGGTCTGGTCTGGACTCTGATCTGGTCTGGTCTCTGATCTGGACTCTGGTCTGGACTCTGGTCTGGACTCTGGTCTGGACTCTGGTCTGGTCTCTGATCTGGACTCTGGTCTGGACTCTGGTCTGGTCTCTGATCTGGACTCTGGTCTGGACTCTGGTCTGGACTCTGGTCTGGACTCGGTCTGGTCTGGACTCTGGTCTGGTCTGGACTCTGGTCTGGACTCTAGTCTGGACCCTGGACCTGGTTTGGACTCTGGTCTGGACTCTAGTCTGGACCCTGGACCTGGTCTGGACTCTGGGCTGGTCTCTGGTCTGGTCTCTGGTCTGGACTCTGGTCTGGACCTGGTCTGGACTCTGGTCTGGACCTGGTTTGGACTCTGGTCTGGACCTGGTCTGGACCCTGGACCTGGTCTGTACTCTGGTCTGGACCCTGGACCTGGTCTGGACTCTGGTCTGGACCCTGGACCTGGTCTGGACTCTGGTCTGGACTCTGGTCTGGACTCTGGTCTGGTCTCTGGTCTGGACTCTGGTCTGGACCCTGGACCTGGTCTGGACTCTGGTCTGGTCTCTGGTCTGGTCTGGTCTCTGGTCTGGACCCTGGACTCTGGTCTGGTCTCTGGTCTGGACCCTGGACCTGGTCTTGACTCTGGTCTGGACCCTGGACCTGGTCTGGACTCTGGTCTGGACCTTGGACCTGGTCTGGACTCTGGTCTGGACCTGGTCTGGTCTTTGGTCTGGTCTCTGGTCTGGTCTGGACTCTGGTCTGGTCTGGTCTCTGGTCTGGTCTGGACTCTGGTCTGGTCTGGTCTTTGGTCTGGTCTCTGGTCTGGTCTGGACTCTGGTCTGGACTCTGGTCTCTGGTCTGGACTGGTCTCTGGTCTGGTCTCTGGTCTGGTCTGGACTCTGGTCTGGTCTGGTCTCTGGTCTGGTCTGGACTCTGGTCTGGTCTGGTCTTTGGTCTGGTCTCTGGTCTGGTCTGGACTCTGGTCTGGACTCTGGTCTCTGGTCTGGACTGGTCTCTGGTCTGGTCTGGTCTTTGGTCTGGTCTGGACTCTGGTCTGGACTCTGGTCTGGTCTGGTCTCTGGTCTGGTATGGACTCTGGTCTGGACTCTGGTCTGGTCTAGTCTCTGGTCTGGTCTGGTCTTTGGTCTAGTCTGGACTCTGGTCTGGTCTCTGGTCTGGTCTCTGGTCTGGACTCTGGTCTGGTCTCTGGTCTGGACTCTGGTCTGGACTCTGGTCTGGTCTGGACTCTGGTCTGGTCTGGACTCTGGTCTGGACTCTGGTCTGGACTCTGGTCTGGTCTGGACTCTGGTCTGGACTCTGGTCTGGTCTCTGGTCTGGACTCTGGTCTGGACTCTGGTCTGGACTCTGATCTGGACTCTGGTCTGGACTCTGATCTGGACTCTGGTCTGGTCTCTGATCTGGACTCTGGTCTGGACTCGGTCTGGTCTGGACTCGGTCTGGTCTGGACTCTGGTCTGGTCTCTGGTCTGGTCTCTGGTCTGGTCTGGACTCTGGTCTGGACTCTGGTCTGGACTCTAGTCTGGACCCTGGACCTGGTCTGGACTCTGGTCTGGACTCTGGTCTGGTCTGGTCTGGTCTGGTCTCTGGTCTGGACCCTGGACCTGGTCTGGACTCTGGTCTGGACTCTGGTCTGGACCTGGTCTGGACCCTGGACCTGGTCTGGACTCTGGTCTGGTCTCTGGTCTGGACTCTGGTCTGGACTCTGGTCTGGACTCTGGTCTGGACCCTGGACCTGGTCTGGACTCTGGTCTGGACTCTGGTCTGGACTCTGGTCTGGACTCTGGTCTGGTCTCTGGTCTGGACCCTGGACCTGGTCCGGACTCTGGTCTGGTCTCCGGTCTGGTCTGGTCTGGTCTGGTCTCTGGTCTGGACCCTGGACCTGGTCTGGACTCTGGTCTGGACTCTGGTCTGGACCCTGGACCTGGTCTGGACTCTGGTCTGGACCTGGTCTGGACCCTGGACCTGGTCTGGACTCTGGTCTGGACCTGGTCTGGACCCTGGACCTGGTCTGGACTCTGGTCTGGACCTGGTCTGGACCCTGGACCTGGTCTGGACTCTGGTCTGGACCTGGTCTGGACTCTGGTCTGGTCTGGTCTGGTCTCTGGTCTGGACCCTGGACCTGGTCTGGACTCTGGTCTGGACCCTGGACTCTGGTCTGGACTCTGGTCTGGACTCTGGTCTGGTCTCTGGTCTGGACTCTGGTCTGGACCCTGGACTCTGGTCTGGACCCTGGACTCTGGTCTGGTCTGGTCTCTGGTCTGGTCTGGTCTGGACTCTGGTCTGGACCTGGTCTGGACCCTGGACCTGGTCTAGACTCTGGTCTGGACTCTGGTCTGGACCCTGGACCTGGTCTGGACTCTGGTCTGGTCTCTGGTCTGGACTCTGGTCTGGACCCTGGACCTGGTCTGGACTCTGGTCTGGTCTCTGGTCTGGTCTGGTCTCTGGTCTGGACCCTGGACTCTGGTCTGGTCTCTGGTCTGGACCCTGGACCTGGTCTTGACTCTGGTCTGGACCCTGGACCTGGTCTTGACTCTGGTCTGGACCCTGGACCTGGTCTGGACTCTGGTCTGGACCCTGGACCTGGTCTGGACTCTGGTCTGGACCTGGTCTGGACCCTGGACTCTGGTCTGGACTCTGGTCTGGTCTCTGATCTGGACTCTGGTCTGGACTCGGTCTGGTCTGGACTCGGTCTGGTCTGGACTCTGGTCTGGACTCGGTCTGGTCTGGACTCTGGTCTGGTCTCTGGTCTGGTCTCTGGTCTGGTCTGGACTCTGGTCTGGACTCTGGTCTGGACTCTAGTCTGGACCCTGGACCTGGTCTGGACTCTGGTCTGGACTCTGGTCTGGTCTGGTCTGGTCTCTGGTCTGGACCCTGGACCTGGTCTGGACTCTGGTCTGGACTCTGGTCTGGACCTGGTCTGGACCCTGGACCTGGTCTGGACTCTGGTCTGGTCTCTGGTCTGGACTCTGGTCTGGACTCTGGTCTGGACCCTGGACCTGGTCTGGACTCTGGTCTGGACTCTGGTCTGGACTCTGGTCTGGTCTCTGGTCTGGACTCTGGTCTGGACCCTGGACCTGGTCCGGACTCTGGTCTGGTCTCCGGTCTGGTCTGGTCTGGTCTGGTCTCTGGTCTGGACCCTGGACCTGGTCTGGACTCTGGTCTGGACTCTGGTCTGGACCCTGGACCTGGTCTGGACTCTGGTCTGGACCTGGTCTGGACCCTGGACCTGGTCTGGACTCTGGTCTGGACCTGGTCTGGACCCTGGACCTGGTCTGGACTCTGGTCTGGACCTGGTCTGGACCCTGGACCTGGTCTGGACTCTGGTCTGGACCTGGTCTGGACTCTGGTCTGGTCTGGTCTTGTCTCTGGTCTGGACCCTGGACCTGGTCTGGACTCTGGTCTGGACCCTGGACCTGGTCTGGACTCTGGTCTGGACTCTGGTCTGGTCTCTGGTCTGGACCCTGGACTCTGGTCTGGACCCTGGACTCTGGTCTGGTCTGGTCTCTGGTCTGGTCTGGTCTGGACTCTGGTCTGGACCTGGTCTGGACCCTGGACCTGGTCTAGACTCTGGTCTGGACTCTGGTCTGGACCCTGGACCTGGTCTGGAGTCTGGTCTCTGGTCTGGACTCTGGTCTGGACCCTGGACCTGGTCTGGTCTCTGGTCTGGTCTGGTCTCTGGTCTGGACCCTGGACTCTGGTCTGGTCTCTGGTCTGGACCCTGGACCTGGTCTTGACTCTGGTCTGGACCCTGGACCTGGTCTTGACTCTGGTCTGGACCCTGGACCTGGTCTGGACTCTGGTCTGGACCCTGGACCTGGTCTGGACTCTGGTCTGGACCTGGTCTGGACCCTGGACTCTGGTCTGGACTCTGGTCTGGACCTGGTCTGGACTCTGGTCTGGTCTGGTCTCTGGTCTGGACCCTGGACCTGGTCTGGACTCTGGTCTGGACTCTGGTCTGGACCCTGGACCTGGTCTGGACTCTGGTCTGGTCTCTGGTCTGGTCTCTGGTCTGGTCTGGACTCTGGTCTGGTCTGGACTCTGGTCTGGTCTGGTCTCTGGTCTGGTCTGGTCTTTGGTCTGGTCTGGACTCTGGTCTGGTCTGGACTCTGGTCTGGTCTGGACTCTGGTCTGGTCTCTGGTCTCTGGTCTGGTCTCTGGTCTGGTCTCTGGTCTGGTCTTTGGTCTGGTCTTTGGTCTGGTCTGGTCTGGTCTCTGGTCTGGTCTCTGGTCTGGTCTCTGATCTGGACTCTGGTCTGGACTCTGGTCTGGACTCTGGTCTGGTCTCTGGACTCTGGTCTGGACTCTGGTCTGGTCTGGTCTTTGGTCTGGTCTGGACTCTGATCTGGTCTGGTCTCTGATCTGGACTCTGGTCTGGACTCTGGTCTGGACTCTGGTCTGGTCTCTGATCTGGACTCTGGTCTGGACTCTGGTCTGGTCTCTGATCTGGACTCTGGTCTGGACTCTGGTCTGGACTCTGGTCTGGACTCGGTCTGGTCTGGACTCTGGTCTGGTCTGGACTCTGGTCTGGACTCTAGTCTGGACCCTGGACCTGGTTTGGACTCTGGTCTGGACTCTAGTCTGGACCCTGGACCTGGTCTGGACTCTGGGCTGGTCTCTGGTCTGGTCTCTGGTCTGGACTCTGGTCTGGACCTGGTCTGGACTCTGGTCTGGACCTGGTTTGGACTCTGGTCTGGACCTGGTCTGGACCCTGGACCTGGTCTGTACTCTGGTCTGGACCCTGGACCTGGTCTGGACTCTGGTCTGGACCCTGGACCTGGTCTGGACTCTGGTCTGGACTCTGGTCTGGACTCTGGTCTGGTCTCTGGTCTGGACTCTGGTCTGGACCCTGGACCTGGTCTGGACTCTGGTCTGGTCTCTGGTCTGGTCTGGTCTCTGGTCTGGACCCTGGACTCTGGTCTGGTCTCTGGTCTGGACCCTGGACCTGGTCTTGACTCTGGTCTGGACCCTGGACCTGGTCTGGACTCTGGTCTGGACCCTGGACCTGGTCTGGACTCTGGTCTGGACCTGGTCTGGACCCTGGACTCTGGTCTAGACTCTGGTCTGGACTCTGGTCTGGTCTGGTCTCTGGTCTGGACCCTGGACCTGGTCTGGACTCTGGTCTGGACTCTGGTCTGGACCCTGAACCTGGTCTGGACTCTGGTCTGGTCTCTGGTCTGGACTCTGGTCTGGTCTGGACTCTGGTCTGGTCTCTGGTCTGGTCTGGACTCTGGTCTGGTCTGGACTCTGGTCTGGACTCTGGTCTGGTCTGGTCTCTGGTCTGGTCTGGTCTTTGGTCTGGTCTGGACTCTGGTCTCTGGTCTGGACTGGTCTCTGGTCTGGTCTGGTCTCTGGTCTGGTCTTTGGTCTGGTCTTTGGTCTGGTCTGGTCTCTGGTCTGGTCTCTGGTCTGGTCTCTGATCTGGACTCTGGTCTGGACCTGGTCTGGACCTGGTCTGGACCCTGGACCTGGTCTGGACCTGGTCTGGACCCTGGACCTGGTCTGGACCTGGTCTGGACCCTGGACCTGGTCTGTACTCTGGTCTGGACCCTGGACCTGGTCTGGACTCTGGTCTGGACTCTGGTCTGGTCTATGGTCTGGACTCTGGTCTGGTCTCTGGTCTGGACTCTGGTCTTGTCTGGACTCTGGTCTGGTCTTTGGTCTGGTATGGACTCTGGTCTGGACTCTGGTCTGGTCTGGACTCTGGTCTGGTCTGGAGTCTGGTCTGGTCTCTGGTCTGGTCTGGTCTGGTCTGGAGTCTGGTCTGGACTCTGGTCTGGACTCTGGTCTGGACTCTGGTCTGGTCTTTGGTCTGGTCTTTGGTCTGGTCTGGACTCTGGTCTGGACTCAGGTCTGGTCTCTGATCTGGACTCTGGTTTGGTCTCTGGACTCTGGTCTGGTCTCTGGACTCTGGTCTGGACTCTGGTCTGGTCTGGTCTTTGGTCTGGTCTGGTCTCTGGTCTGGTTTGGTCTCTGGTCTGGTCTCTGGTCTGGTCTCTGGTCTGGACTCTGGTCTGGTCTTGACTCTGGTCTGGTCTCTGGACTCTGGTCTGGACTCTGGTCTGGACCCTGGACCTGGTCTGGACTCTGGTCTGGTCTCTGGTCTGGTCTCTGGTCTGGACTCTGGTCTGGTCTCTGGTCTGGTCTGGACTCTGGTCTGGTCTGGACTCTGGTCTGGTCTGGTCTCTGGTCTGGTCTGGTCTTTGGTCTGGTCTTGACTCTGGTCTGGTCTCTGGTCTGTGGTCTGGTCTCTGGTCTGGTCTTTGGTCTGGTCTTTGGTCTGGTCTGGACTCTGGTCTGGTCTCTGGTCTGGACCCTGGACCTGGTCTGGACTCTGGTCTGGACTCTGGTCTGGACTCTGGTCTGGACTCTGGTCTGGTCTGGACTCTGGTCTGGTCTCTGGTCTGGTCTGGACTCTGGTCTGGTCTGGACTCTGGTCTGGACTCTGGTCTGGTCTGGTCTCTGGTCTGGTCTGGTCTTTGGTCTGGTCTGGACTCTTGTCTGGTCTCTGGTCTCTGGTCTGGTCTGGTCTCTGGTCTGGTCTTTGGTCTGGTCTTTGGTCTGGTCTGGTCTCTGGTCTGGTCTCTGGTCTGGTCTCTGATCTGGACTCTGGTCTGGACTCTGGTCTGGTCTGGACTCTGGTCTGGTCTCTGGACTCTGGTCTGGACTCTGGTCTGGTCTGGTCTTTGGTCTGGTCTGGACTCTGATCTGGTCTGGTCTCTGATCTGGACTCTGGTCTGGACTCTGGTCTGGTCTCTGATCTGGACTCTGGTCTGGTCTCTGGTCTGGTCTCTGGTCTGGTCTCGACTCTGGTCTGGACTCTGGTCTGGACTCTAGTCTGGACCCTGGACCTGGTCTGGACTCTGGTCTGGACTCTGGTCTGGTCTGGTCTGGTCTGGTCTCTGGTCTGGACCCTGGACCTGGTCTGGACTCTGGTCTGGACTCTGTTCTGGACCTGGTCTGGACCCTGGACCTGGTCTGGACTCTGGTCTGGTCTCTGGTCTGGACTCTGGTCTGGACTCTGGTCTGGACCCTGGACCTGGTCTGGACTCTGGTCTGGACTCTGGTCTGGACTCTGGTCTGGTCTCTGGTCTGGACTCTGGTCTGGACCCTGGACCTGGTCCGGACTCTGGTCTGGTCTCCGGTCTGGTCTGGTCTGGTCTGGTCTCTGGTCTGGACCCTGGACCTGGTCTGGACTCTGGTCTGGACTCTGGTCTGGACCCTGGACCTGGTCTGGACTCTGGTCTGGACCTGGTCTGGACCCTGGACCTGGTCTGGACTCTGGTCTGGACCTGGTCTGGACCCTGGACCTGGTCTGGACTCTGGTCTGGACCTGGTCTGGACTCTGGTCTGGTCTGGTCTCTGGTCTGGACCCTGGACCTGGTCTGGACTCTGGTCTGGACCCTGGACCTGGTCTGGACTCTGGTCTGGACTCTGGTCTGGTCTCTGGTCTGGACCCTGGACTCTGGTCTGGACCCTGGACTCTGGTCTGGTCTGGTCTCTGGTCTGGACTCTGGTCTGGACCCTGGACCTGGTCTGGACTCTGGTCTGGTCTCTGGTCTGGACTCTGGTCTGGACCCTGGACCTGGTCTGGACTCTGGTCTGGTCTCTGGTCTGGTCTGGTCTCTGGTCTGGACCCTGGACTCTGGTCTGGTCTCTGGTCTGGACCCTGGACCTGGTCTTGACTCTGGTCTGGACCCTGGACCTGGTCTTGACTCTGGTCTGGACCCTGGACCTGGTCTTGACTCTGGTCTGGACCCTGGACCTGGTCTGGACTCTGGTCTGGACCCTGGACCTGGTCTGGACTCTGGTCTGGACCTGGTCTGGACCCTGGACTCTGGTCTGGACTCTGGTCTGGACTCTGGTCTGGTCTGGACTCTGGTCTGGACCCTGGACCTGGTCTGGACTCTGGTCTGGACTCTGGTCTGGACCCTGGACCTGGTCTGGACTCTGGTCTGGTCTGGACTCTGGTCTGGTCTCTGGTCTGGTCTCTGGTCTCTGGTCTGGTCTGGTCTCTGGTCTGGTCTTTGGTCTGGTCTTTGGTCTGGTCTGGTCTCTGGTCTGGTCTCTGGTCTGGTCTCTGATCTGGACTCTGGTCTGGACTCTGGTCTGGTCTGGACTCTGGTCTGGTCTCTGGACTCTGGTCTGGACTCTGGTCTGGTCTGGTCTTTGGTCTGGTCTGGACTCTGATCTGGTCTGGTCTCTGATCTGGACTCTGGTCTGGTCTCTGATCTGGACTCTGGTCTGGACTCTGGTCTGGTCTCTGATCTGGACTCTGGTCTGGACTCTGGTCTGGACTCTGGTCTGGTCTGGACTCGGTCTGGTCTGGACTCTGGTCTGGTCTGGACTCTGGTCTGGACTCTAGTCTGGACCCTGGACCTGGTTTGGACTCTGGTCTGGACTCTAGTCTGGACCCTGGACCTGGTCTGGACTCTGGGCTGGTCTCTGGTCTGGTCTCTGGTCTGGACCCTGGACCTGGTCTGGACTCTGGTCTGGACTCTGGTCTGGACTCTGGTCTGGACCTGGTCTGGACCTGGTCTGGACCCTGGACCTGGTCTGGACCTGGTCTGGACCCTGGACCTGGTCTGTACTCTGGTCTGGACCCTGGACCTGGTCTGGACTCTGGTCTGGACCCTGGACCTGGTCTGGACTCTGGTCTGGTCTCTGGTCTGGACTCTGGTCTGGACCCTGGACCTGGTCTGGACTCTGGTCTGGTCTCTGGTCTGGTCTGGTCTCTGGTCTGGACCCTGGACTCTGGTCTGGTCTCTGGTCTGGACCCTGGACCTGGTCTTGACTCTGGTCTGGACCCTGGACCTGGTCTGGACTCTGGTCTGGACCCTGGACCTGGTCTGGACTCTGGTCTGGACCTGGTCTGGACCCTGGACTCTGGTCTGGACTCTGGTCTGGACCTGGTCTGGACTCTGGTCTGGTCTGGTCTCTGGTCTGGACCCTGGACCTGGTCTGGACTCTGGTCTGGACTCTGGTCTGGACCCTGGACCTGGTCTGGACTCTGGTCTGGTCTCTGGTCTGGACTCTGGTCTGGTCTGGACTCTGGTCTGGTCTCTGGTCTGGTCTGGACTCTGGTCTGGTCTGGACTCTGGTCTGGACTCTGGTCTGGTCTGGTCTCTGGTCTGGTCTGGTCTTTGGTCTGGTCTGGACTCTGGTCTGGTCTCTGGTCTCTGGTCTGGTCTGGTCTCTGGTCTGGTCTCTGGTCTGGTTTCTTGTCTGGTCTCTGATCTGGACTCTGGTCTGGACCTGGTCTGGACCCTGGACCTGGTCTGGACCTGGTCTGGACCCTGGACCTGGTCTGTACTCTGGTCTGGACCCTGGACCTGGTCTGGACTCTGGTCTGGACTCTGGTCTGGACTCTGGTCTGGTCTATGGTCTGGACTCTGGTCTGGACTCTGGTCTGGTCTCTGGTCTGGACTCTGGTCTTGTCTGGACTCTGGTCTGGTCTTTGGTCTGGTATGGACTCTGGTCTGGACTCTGGTCTGGTCTGGACTCTGGTCTGGTCTGGAGTCTGGTCTGGTCTCTGGTCTGGTCTCTGGTCTGGACTCTGGTCTGGACTCTGGTCTGGTCTTTGGTCTGGTCTTTGGTCTGGTCTGGACTCTGGTCTGGACTCAGGTCTGGTCTCTGATCTGGACTCTGGTTTGGTCTCTGGACTCTGGTCTGGTCTCTGGACTCTGGTCTGGACTCTGGTCTGGTCTGGTCTTTGGTCTGGTCTGGTCTCTGGTCTGGTCTGGTCTCTGGTCTGGTCTCTGGTCTGGTCTCTGGTCTGGTCTCTGGTCTGGACTCTGGTCTGGTCTGGACTCTGGTCTGGTCTCTGGACTCTGGTCTGGACTCTGGTCTGGACCCTGGACCTGGTCTGGACTCTGGTCTGGACTCTGGTCTGGTCTGGACTCTGGTCTGGTCTCTGGTCTGGTCTGGTCTCTGGTCTGGTCTGGACTCTGGTCTGGTCTGGTCTCTGGTCTGGTCTGGTCTTTGGTCTGGTCTGGACTCTGGTCTGGTCTGGACTCTGGTCTGGTCTCTGGTCTGGTCTGGTCTGTGGTCTGGTCTCTGGTCTGGTCTTTGGTCTGGTCTGGACTCTGGTCTGGTCTCTGGTCTGGACCCTGGACCTGGTCTGGACTCTGGTCTGGACTCTGGTCTGGTCTCTGGTCTGGACTCTGGTCTGGTCTGGACTCTGGTCTGGTCTCTGGTCTGGTCTTTGGTCTGGTCTGGACTCTGGTCTGGACTCAGGTCTGGTCTCTGATCTGGACTCTGGTTTGGTCTCTGGACTCTGGTCTGGTCTCTGGACTCTGGTCTGGACTCTGGTCTTTGGTCTGGTCTGGTCTCTGGTCTGGTCTGGTCTCTGGTCTGGTCTCTGGTCTGGTCTCTGGTCTGGACTCTGGTCTGGTCTGGACTCTGGTCTGGTCTCTGGACTCTGGTCTGGACTCTGGTCTGGACCCTGGACCTGGTCTGTACTCTGGTCTGGACCCTGGACCTGGTCTGGACTCTGGTCTGGACTCTGGTCTGGACTCTGGTCTGGTCTATGGTCTGGACTCTGGTCTGGACTCTGGTCTGGTCTCTGGTCTGGACTCTGGTCTTGTCTGGACTCTGGTCTGGTCTTTGGTCTGGTATGGACTCTGGTCTGGACTCTGGTCTGGTCTGGACTCTGGTCTGGTCTGGAGTCTGGTCTGGTCTCTGGTCTGGTCTGGTCTGGACTCTGGTCTGGACTCTGGTCTGGTCTTTGGTCTGGTCTTTGGTCTGGTCTGGACTCTGGTCTGGACTCAGGTCTGGTCTCTGATCTGGACTCTGGTTTGGTCTCTGGACTCTGGTCTGGTCTCTGGACTCTGGTCTGGACTCTGGTCTGGTCTGGTCTTTGGTCTGGTCTGGTCTCTGGTCTGGTCTGGTCTCTGGTCTGGTCTCTGGTCTGGTCTCTGGTCTGGACTCTGGTCTGGTCTGGACTCTGGTCTGGTCTCTGGACTCTGGTCTGGACTCTGGTCTGGACCCTGGACCTGGTCTGGACTCTGGTCTGGACTCTGGTCTGGTCTGGACTCTGGTCTGGTCTCTGGTCTGGTCTGGTGTCTGGTCTGGTCTGGACTCTGGTCTGGTCTGGTCTCTGGTCTGGTCTGGTCTTTGGTCTGGTCTGGACTCTGGTCTGGTCTGGACTCTGGTCTGGTCTCTGGTCTGGTCTGGTCTGTGGTCTGGTCTCTGGTCTGGTCTTTGGTCTGGTCTGGACTCTGGTCTGGTCTCTGGTCTGGACCCTGGACCTGGTCTGGACTCTGGTCTGGACTCTGGTCTGGTCTCTGGTCTGGACTCTGGTCTGGTCTGGACTCTGGTCTGGTCTCTGGTCTGGTCTCTGGTCTGGTCTTTGGTCTGGTCTGGACTCTGGTCTGGACTCAGGTCTGGTCTCTGATCTGGACTCTGGTTTGGTCTCTGGACTCTGGTCTGGTCTCTGGACTCTGGTCTGGACTCTGGTCTTTGGTCTGGTCTGGTCTCTGGTCTGGTCTGGTCTCTGGTCTGGTCTCTGGTCTGGTCTCTGGTCTGGTCTCTGGTCTGGACTCTGGTCTGGTCTGGACTCTGGTCTGGTCTCTGGACTCTGGTCTGGACTCTGGTCTGGACCCTGGACCTGGTCTGGACTCTGGTCTGGTCTCTGGTCTGGACTCTGGTCTGGTCTGGACTCTGGTCTGGTCTCTGGTCTGGTCTGGACTCTGGTCTGGTCTGGTCTCTGGTCTGGTCTGGTCTTTGGTCTGGTCTGGTCTGTGGTCTGGTCTCTGGTCTGGTCTTTGGTCTGGTCTTTGGTCTGGTCTGGACTCTGGTCTGGTCTCTGGTCTGGACCCTGGACCTGGTCTGGACTCTGGTCTGGACTCTGGTCTGGTCTCTGGTCTGGACTCTGGTCTGGTCTGGACTCTGGTCTGGTCTCTGGTCTGGTCTGGACTCTGGTCTGGTCTGGACTCTGGTCTGGACTCTGGTCTGGACTCTGGTCTGGTCTGGTCTCTGGTCTGGTCTGGTCTTTGGTCTGGTCTGGTCTCTGGTCTGGTCTCTGGTCTCTGGTCTGGTCTGGTCTCTGGTCTGGTCTTTGGTCTGGTCTTTGGTCTGGTCTGGTCTCTGGTCTGGTCTCTGGTCTGGTCTCTGATCTGGACTCTGGTCTGGACTCTGGTCTGGTCTGGACTCTGGTCTGGTCTCTGGACTCTGGTCTGGACTCTGGTCTGGTCTGGTCTTTGGTCTGGTCTGGACTCTGATCTGGTCTGGTCTCTGATCTGGACTCTGATCTGGTCTCTGGTCTGGTCTCTGGTCTGGTCTCTGATCTGGACTCTGATCTGGTCTCTGGTCTGGTCTCTGGTCTGGTCTCTGATCTGGACTCTGGTCTGGACTCTGGTCTGGACTCTGGTCTGGTCTGGACTCTGGTCTGGTCTAGACTCGGGTCTGGTCTGGACTCTGGTCTGGTCTGGACTCTGGTCTGGACTCTAGTCTGGACCCTGGACCTGGTTTGGACTCTGGTCTGGACTCTAGTCTGGACCCTGGACCTGGTCTGGACTCTGGGCTGGTCTCTGGTCTGGTCTCTGGTCTGGACCCTGGACCTGGTCTGGACTCTGGTCTGGACCTGGTCTGGACTCTGGTCTGGACCTGGTCTGGACCCTGGACCTGGTCTGGACCTGGCCTGGACCCTGGACCTGGTCTGTACTCTGGTCTGGACCCTGGACCTGGTCTGGACTCTGGTCTGGACTCTGGTCTGGTCTATGGTCTGGACTCTGGTCTGGACTCTGGTCTGGTCTCTGGTCTGGACTCTGGTCTGGACTCTGGTCTGGTCTATGGTCTGGACTCTGGTCTGGTCTATGGTCTGGACTCTGGTCTGGTCTCTGGTCTGGTCTATGGTCTGGACTCTGGTCTGGACTCTGGTCTGGTCTCTGGTCTGGACTCTGGTCTGGACTCTGGTCTGGTCTTTGGTCTGGTATGGACTCTGGTCTGGTCTCTGGTCTGGTCTGGACTCTGGTCTGGTCTGGTCTCTGGTCTGGTCTGGTCTTTGGTCTGGTCTGGACTCTGGTCTGGTCTCTGGTCTCTGGTCTGGTCTGGTCTCTGGTCTGGTGTTTGGTCTGGTCTTTGGTCTGGTCTGGTCTCTGGTCTGGTCTCTGGTCTGGTCTCTGGTCTGGTCTCTGATCTGGACTCTGGTCTGGACTCTGGTCTGGTCTGGACTCTGGTCTGGTCTCTGGACTCTGGTCTGGTCTGGTCTTTGGTCTGGTCTGGACTCTGATCTGGTCTGGTCTCTGATCTGGACTCTGGTCTGGACTCTGGTCTGGTCTCTGATCTGGACTCTGGTCTGGACTCTGGTCTGGTCTGGACTCGGTCTGGTCTCTGGTCTGGACCCTGGACCTGGTTTGGACTCTGGTCTGGACTCTAGTCTGGACCCTGGTCCTGGTCTGGACTCTGGGCTGGTCTCTGGTCTGGTCTCTGGTCTGGACCCTGGACCTGGTCTGGACTCTGGTCTGGACCTGGTCTGGACTCTGGTCTGGACCTGGTCTGGACCTGGTCTGGACCTGGTCTGTACTCTGGCCTGGACCCTGGACCTGGTCTGGACTCTGGTCTGGACTCTGGTCTGGACTCTGGTCTGGTCTCTGGTCTGGACTCTGCTCTGGTCTGGACTCTGGTCTGGTCTGGTCTCTGGTCTGGTCTCTGGTCTGGTCTGGTCTTTGGTCCGGTCTGGTCTCTGGTCTGGTCTCTGGTCTGGTCTCTGGTCTGGTCTGGACTCTGGTCTGGACTCTGGTCTGGTCTCTGGTCTGGTCTTTGGTCTGGTCTGGACTCTGGTCTGGTCTGGTCTCTGGTCTGGTCTCTGGTCTGGTCTCTGATCTGGACTCTGGTCTGGACTCTGGTCTGGTCTGGACTCGGTCTGGTCTCTGGTCTGGACCCTGGACCTGGTTTGGACTCTGGTCTGGACTCTAGTCTGGACCCTGGTCCTGGTCTGGACTCTGGGCTGGTCTCTGGTCTGGTCTCTGGTCTGGACCCTGGACCTGGTCTGGTCTCTGGTCTGGACCCTGGACCTGGTCTGGACTCTGGTCTGGACCTGGTCTGGACCTGGTCTGGACCTGGTCTGTACTCTGGTCTGGACCTGGTCTGGACCTGGTCTGTACTCTGGCCTGGACTCTGGTCTGGACTCTGGTCTGGACTCTGGTCTGGTCTGGACTCTGGTCTGGTCTGGTCTCTGGTCTGGTCTCTGGTCTGGTCTGGTCTTTGGTCCGGTCTGGTCTCTGGTCTGGTCTCTGGTCTGGTCTCTGGTCTGGTCTGGACTCTGGTCTGGACTCTGGTCTGGACTCTGGTCTGGTCTCTGGTCTGGACTCTGGTCTGGTGTCTGGACTCTGGTCTGGACTCTGGTCTGGTCTGGTCTTTGGTCTGGTCTCTGGTCTGGTCTCTGGTCTGGTTTCTGGTCTGGTCTCTGGTCTGGACTCTGGTCTGGTCTGGACTCTGGTCTGGTCTCTGGACTCTGGTCTGGTCTCTGGACTCTGGTCTGGTCTCTGGACTCTGGTCTGGACTCTGGTCTGGACCCTGGACCTGGTCTGGACTCTGGTCTGGTCTCTGGTCTGGACTCTGGTCTGGTCTGGTCTCTGGTCTGGACTCTGGTCTGGTCTGGACTCTGGTCTGGTCTGGACTCTGGTCTGGTCTGGTCTCTGGTCTGGTCTGGTCTTTGGTCTGGTCTGGACTCTGGTCTGGTCTCTGGTCTGGTCTGGTCTCTGGTCTGGTCTCTGGTCTGGTCTGGTCTTTGGTCTGGTCTGGACTCTGGTCTGGTCTCTGGTCTGGTCTCTGATCTGGACTCTGGTCTGGACTCTGGTCTGGTCTGGACTCTGGTCTGGTCTCTGGACTCTGGTCTGGACTCTGGTCTGGTCTGGACTCTGGTCTGGGCTCTGGTCTGGTCTGGTCTGGTCTTTGGTCTGGTCTGGACTCTGATCTGGTCTGGTCTCTGATCTGGACTCTGGTCTCTGGTCTGGACTCTGGTCTGGTCTCTGGACTCTGGTCTGGACTCTGGTCTGGTCTGGACTCTGGTCTGGACTCTGGTCTGGTCTGGTCTTTGGTCTGGTCTGGACTCTGATCTGGTCTGGTCTCTGATCTGGACTCTGGTCTGGACTCTGGTCTGGTCTCTGATCTGGACTCTGGTCTGGTCTCTGATCTGGACTCTGGTCTGGACTCTGGTCTGGTCTGGACTCGGTCTGGTCTGGACTCTGGTCTGGTCTCTGGTCTGGTCTGGACTCTGGTCTGGACTCTAGTCTGGACCCTGGACCTGGTCTGGACTCTGGTCTGGACTCTAGTCTGGACCCTGGACCTGGTCTGGACTCTGGTCTGGTCTCTGGTCTGGTCTCTGGTCTGGACCCTGGACCTGGTCTGGACTCTTGTCTGGACTCTGGTCTGGTCTGGTCTGGTCTCTGGTCTGGACCCTGGACCTGGTCTGTACTCTGGTCTGGACCCTGGACCTGGTCTGGACTCTGGTCTGGACTCTGGTCTGGTCTATGGTCTGGACTCTGGTCTGGACTCTGGTCTGGACTCTGGTCTGGTCTGGAGTCTGGTCTGGAGTCTGGTCTGGTCTGGAGTCTGGTCTGGAGTCTGGTCTGGTCTCTGGTCTGGTCTGGTCTTTGGTCTGGTCTGGACTCTGGTCTGGACTCTGGTCTGGTCTTTGGTCTGGTCTGGTCTCTGGTCTGGTCTCTGGTCTGGTCTTTGGTCTGGTCTGGACTCTGGTCTAGACTCTGGTCTGGACTCTGGTCTGGTCTCTGATCTGGACTCTGGTCTGGACTCTGGTCTGGTCTCTGATCTGGACTCTGGTCTGGACTCTGGTCTGGTCTGGACTCTGGTCTGGTCTGGACTCTGGTCTGGTCTCTGGACTCTGGTCTGGACTCTGGTCTGGTCTGGTCTTTGGTCTGGTCTCTGGTCTCCGGTCTGGTCTCTGGTCTGGACTCTGGTCTGGTCTGGACTCTGGTCTGGTCTCTGGACTCTGGTCTGGTCTCTGGACTCTGGTCTGGACTCTGGTCTGGTCTGGTCTTTGGTCTGGTCTGGACTCTGATCTGGTCTGGTCTCTGATCTGGACTCTGGTCTGGACTCTGGTCTGGTCTCTGATCTGGACTCTGGTCTGGACTCTGGTCTGGTCTGGACTCTGGTCTGGTCTGGACTCGGTCTGGTCTGGTCTCTGGTCTGGTCTCTGGTCTGGTCTGGACTCTGGTCTGGTCTCTGGTCTGGTCTGGTCTCTGGTCTGGTCTTTGGTCTGGTCTGGACTCTGATCTGGACTCTGGTCTGGTCTCTGATCTGGACTCTGGTCTGGTCTGGACTCTGGTCTGGACTCTGGTCTGGTCTGGACTCTGGTCTGGACTCTGGTCTGGTCTTTGGTCTGGTCTGGACTCTGATCTGATCTGGACTCTGGTCTGGTCTCTGGTCTGGACTCTGGGCTGGTCTCTGATCTGGACTCTGGTCTGGACTCTGGTCTGGACTCTGGACTCGGTCTGGTCTGGACTCTGGTCTGGTCTCTGGTCTGGTCTGGACTCTGGTCTGGACTCTGGTCTGGACTCTAGTCTGGACCCTGGACCTGGTTTGGACTCTGGTCCGGACTCTAGTCTGGACCCTGGACCTGGTCTGGACTCTGGTCTGGTCTCTGGTCTGGACCCTGGACCTGGTCTGGACTCTGGTCTGGACTCTGGTCTGGACCCTGGACCTGGTCTGGACTCTGGTCTGGACTCTGGTCTGGTCTCTGGTCTGGACCCTGGACCTGGTCTGTACTCTGGTCTGGACCCTGGACCTGGTCTGGACTCTGGTCTGGACCCTGGACCTGGTCTGGACTCTGGTCTGGTCTCTGGTCTGGACTCTGGTCTGGTCTGGTCTCTGGTCTGGACTCTGGTCTGGTCTGGACTCTGGTCTGGTCTGGACTCTGGTCTGGTCTGGTCTCTGGTCTGGTCTGGTCTTTGGTCTGGTCTCTGGTCTGGTCTGGTCTCTGGTCTGGTCTGGTCTCTGGTCTGGTCTCTGGTCTGGTCTCTGGTCTGGTCTCTGATCTGGACTCTGGTCTGGACTCTGGTCTGGTCTGGACTCTGGTCTGGTCTCTGGACTCTGGTCTGGACTCTGGTCTGGTCTGGACTCTGGTCTGGACTCTGGTCTGGTCTGGTCTGGTCTTTGGTCTGGTCTGGACTCTGATCTGGTCTGGTCTCTGATCTGGACTCTGGTCTCTGGTCTGGACTCTGGTCTGGTCTCTGGACTCTGGTCTGGACTCTGGTCTGGTCTGGACTCTGGTCTGGACTCTGGTCTGGTCTGGTCTTTGGTCTGGTCTGGACTCTGATCTGGTCTGGTCTCTGATCTGGACTCTGGTCTGGACTCTGGTCTGGTCTCTGATCTGGACTCTGGTCTGGTCTCTGATCTGGACTCTGGTCTGGACTCTGGTCTGGTCTGGACTCGGTCTGGTCTGGACTCTGGTCTGGTCTCTGGTCTGGTCTGGACTCTGGTCTGGACTCTAGTCTGGACCCTGGACCTGGTCTGGACTCTGGTCTGGACTCTAGTCTGGACCCTGGACCTGGTCTGGACTCTGGTCTGGTCTCTGGTCTGGTCTCTGGTCTGGACCCTGGACCTGGTCTGGACTCTGGTCTGGACTCTGGTCTGGACCCTGGACCTGGTCTGGACTCTGGTCTGGACTCTGGTCTGGACCCTGGACCTGGTCTGGACTCTGGTCTGGTCTGGTCTGGTCTCTGGTCTGGACCCTGGACCTGGTCTGTACTCTGGTCTGGACCCTGGACCTGGTCTGGACTCTGGTCTGGACTCTGGTCTGGTCTATGGTCTGGACTCTGGTCTGGACTCTGGTCTGGACTCTGGTCTGGTCTTTGGTTTGGTCTGGAGTCTGGTCTGGAGTCTGGTCTGGAGTCTGGTCTGGTCTCTGGTCTGGTCTGGTCTTTGGTCTGGTCTGGACTCTGGTCTGGACTCTGGTCTGGTCTTTGGTCTGGTCTGGTCTCTGGTCTGGTCTCTGGTCTGGTCTTTGGTCTGGTCTGGACTCTGGTCTAGACTCTGGTCTGGACTCTGGTCTGGTCTCTGATCTGGACTCTGGTCTGGACTCTGGTCTGGTCTCTGATCTGGACTCTGATCTGGACTCTGGTCTGGACTCTGGTCTGGTCTGGACTCTGGTCTGGTCTGGACTCTGGTCTGGTCTGGACTCTGGTCTGGTCTCTGGACTCTGGTCTGGACTCTGGTCTGGTCTGGTCTTTGGTCTGGTCTCTGGTCTCTGGTCTGGTCTCTGGTCTGGTCTCTGGTCTGGACTCTGGTCTGGTCTGGACTCTGGTCTGGTCTCTGGACTCTGGTCTGGTCTGGTCTTTGGTCTGGTCTGGACTCTGATCTGGTCTGGTCTCTGATCTGGTCTGGTCTCTGGTCTGGTCTCTGGTCTGGTCTGGACTCTGGTCTGGTCTCTGGTCTGGTCTGGTCTTTGGTCTGGTCTTTGGTCTGGTCTGGACTCTGATCTGGACTCTGGTCTGGTCTCTGATCTGGACTCTGGTCTGGTCTGGACTCTGGTCTGGACTCTGGTCTGGACTCTGGTCTGGTCTTTGGTCTGGTCTGGACTCTGATCTGGTCTGGTCTCTGATCTGGACTCTGGTCTGGTCTCTGGTCTGGACTCTGGGCTGGTCTCTGATCTGGACTCTGGTCTGGACTCTGGTCTGGACTCTGGACTCGGTCTGGTCTGGACTCTGGTCTGGTCTCTGGTCTGGTCTGGACTCTGGTCTGGATTCTGGTCTGGACTCTAGTCTGGACCCTGGACCTGGTTTGGACTCTGGTCCGGACTCTAGTCTGGACCCTGGACCTGGTCTGGACTCTGGTCTGGTCTCTGGTCTGGACCCTGGACCTGGTCTGGACTCTGGTCTGGACTCTGGTCTGGACCTGGTCTGGACCCTGGACCTGGTCTGGACTCTGGTCTGGTCTGGTCTGGTCTCTGGTCTGGACCCTGGACCTGGTCTGTACTCTGGTCTGGACCCTGGACCTGGTCTGGACTCTGGTCTGGTCTATGGTCTGGACTCTGGTCTGGACTCTGGTCTGGTCTCTGTTCTGGACTCTGGTCTTGTCTGGACTCTGGTCTGGTCTTTGGTCTGGTCTGGACTCTGGTCTGGACTCTGGTCTGGTCTCTGGTCTGGTCTCTGGTCTGGTCTGGTCTTTGGTCTGGTCTGGACTCTGGTCTGGACTCTGGTCTGGTCTCTGGTCTGGTTTTTGGTCTGGTCTGGACTCTGGTCTGGTCTCTGGTCTGGTCTTTGGTCTGGTCTGGACTCTGGTCTGGACTCTGGTCTGGTCTCTGATCTGGACTCTGGTCTGGTCTCTGGTCTGGACTCTGGTCTTGTCTGGACTCTGGTCTGGTCTTTGGTCTGGTATGGACTCTGGTCTGGACTCTGGTCTGGTCTGGAGTCTGGTCTGGTCTCTGGTCTGGTCTGGTCTTTGGTCTGGTCTTTGGTCTGGTCTGGACTCTGGTCTGGACTCTGGTCTGGTCTGGACTCTGGTCTGGTCTCTGGTCTGGTCTTTGGTCTGGTCTGGACTCTGGTCTGGACTCTGGTCTGGACTCTGGTCTGGTCTCTGATCTGGACTCTGGTCTGGACTCTGGTCTGGTCTGGACTCTGGTCTGGTCTCTGGACTCTGGTCTGCTCTCTGGTCTGGTCTGGACTCTGGTCTAGTCTGGAGTCTGGTCTGGTCTCTGGTCTGGTCTGGTCTGGACTCTGGTCTGGACTCAGGTCTGGTCTCTGATCTGGACTCTGGTTTGGTCTCTGGACTCTGGTCTGGTCTCTGGACTCTGGTCTGGACTCTGGTCTGGTCTGGTCTTTGGTCTGGTCTGGTCTCTGGTCTGGTCTCTGGTCTGGTCTCTGGTCTGGACTCTGGTCTGGTCTGGACTCTGGTCTGGTCTCTGGACTCTGGTCTTGACCCTGGACCTGGTCTGGACTCTGGTCTGGTCTCTGGTCTGGACTCTGGTCTGGTCTGGACTCTGGTCTGGTCTCTGGTCTGGTCTGGACTCTGGTCTGGTCTGGTCTCTGGTCTGGTCTGGTCTTTGGTCTGGTCTGGACTCTGGTCTGGTCTCTGGTCTGGTCTGGTCTGGTCTGTGGTCTGGTCTCTGGTCTGGTCTTTGGTCTGGTCTTTGGTCTGGTCTGGACTCTGGTCTGGTTTCTGGTCTGGTCTTTGGTCTGGTCTGGACTCTGGTCTAGACTCTGGTCTGGACTCTGGTCTGGTCTCTGATCTGGACTCTGGTCTGGACTCTGGTCTGGTCTCTGGTCTGGTCTCTGATCTGGACTCTGATCTGGACTCTGGTCTGGACTCTGGTCTGGTCTGGACTCTGGTCTGGTCTGGACTCTGGTCTGGTCTCTGGACTCTGGTCTGGACTCTGGTCTGGTCTGGTCTTTGGTCTGGTCTCTAGTCTCTGGTCTGGTCTCTGGTCTGGTCTCTGGTCTGGACTCTGGTCTGGTCTGGACTCTGGTCTGGTCTCTGGACTCTGGTCTGGTCTCTGGACTCTGGTCTGGTCTGGTCTTTGGTCTGGTCTGGACTCTGATCTGGTCTGGTCTCTGATCTGGACTCTGGTCTGGACTCTGGTCTGGTCTCTGATCTGGACTCTGGTCTGGTCTGGACTCTGGTCTGGTCTGGACTCGGTCTGGTCTGGTCTCTGGTCTGGTCTCTGGTCTGGTCTGGACTCTGGTCTGGTCTCTGGTCTGGTCTGGTCTCTGGTCTGGTCTTTGGTCTGGTCTGGACTCTGATCTGGACTCTGGTCTGGTCTCTGATCTGGACTCTGGTCTGGTCTGGACTCTGGTCTGGACTCTGGTCTGGACTCTGGTCTGGTCTTTGGTCTGGTCTGGACTCTGATCTGGTCTGGTCTCTGATCTGGACTCTGGTCTGGTCTCTGGTCTGGACTCTGGGCTGGTCTCTGATCTGGACTCTGGTCTGGACTCTGGACTCGGTCTGGTCTGGACTCTGGTCTGGTCTCTGGTCTGGTCTGGACTCTGGTCTGGATTCTGGTCTGGACTCTAGTCTGGACCCTGGACCTGGTTTGGACTCTGGTCCGGACTCTAGTCTGGACCCTGGACCTGGTCTGGACTCTGGTCTGGTCTCTGGTCTGGACCCTGGACCTGGTCTGGACTCTGGTCTGGACTCTGGTCTGGACCTGGTCTGGACCCTGGACCTGGTCTGGACTCTGGTCTGGTCTGGTCTGGTCTCTGGTCTGGACCCTGGACCTGGTCTGTACTCTGGTCTGGACCCTGGACCTGGTCTGGACTCTGGTCTGGTCTATGGTCTGGACTCTGGTCTGGACTCTGGTCTGGTCTCTGGTCTGGACTCTGGTCTTGTCTGGACTCTGGTCTGGTCTTTGGTCTGGTCTGGACTCTGGTCTGGACTCTGGTCTGGTCTCTGGTCTGGTCTCTGGTCTGGTCTGGTCTTTGGTCTGGTCTGGACTCTGGTCTGGACTCTGGTCTGGTCTCTGGTCTGGTTTTTGGTCTGGTCTGGACTCTGGTCTGGTCTCTGGTCTGGTCTTTGGTCTGGTCTGGACTCTGGTCTGGACTCTGGTCTGGTCTCTGATCTGGACTCTGGTCTTGTCTGGACTCTGGTCTGGTCTCTGGTCTGGTCTTTGGTCTGGTCTGGACTCTGGTCTGGACTCTGGTCTGGTCTCTGGTCTGGACTCTGGTCTTGTCTGGACTCTGGTCTGGTCTTTGGTCTGGTATGGACTCTGGTCTGGACTCTGGTCTGGTCTGGAGTCTGGTCTGGTCTCTGGTCTGGTCTGGTCTTTGGTCTGGTCTTTGGTCTGGTCTGGACTCTGGTCTGGACTCTGGTCTGGTCTGGACTCTGGTCTGGTCTCTGGTCTGGTCTTTGGTCTGGTCTGGACTCTGGTCTGGACTCTGGTCTGGACTCTGGTCTGGTCTCTGATCTGGACTCTGGTCTGGACTCTGGTCTGGTCTGGACTCTGGTCTGGTCTCTGGACTCTGGTCTGCTCTCTGGTCTGGTCTGGACTCTGGTCTGGTCTGGAGTCTGGTCTGGTCTCTGGTCTGGTCTGGTCTGGACTCTGGTCTGGACTCAGGTCTGGTCTCTGATCTGGACTCTGGTTTGGTCTCTGGACTCTGGTCTGGTCTCTGGACTCTGGTCTGGACTCTGGTCTGGTCTGGTCTTTGGTCTGGTCTGGTCTCTGGTCTGGTCTCTGGTCTGGTCTCTGGTCTGGACTCTGGTCTGGTCTGGACTCTGGTCTGGTCTCTGGACTCTGGTCTTGACCCTGGACCTGGTCTGGACTCTGGTCTGGTCTCTGGTCTGGACTCTGGTCTGGTCTGGACTCTGGTCTGGTCTCTGGTCTGGTCTGGACTCTGGTCTGGTCTGGTCTCTGGTCTGGTCTGGTCTTTGGTCTGGTCTGGACTCTGGTCTGGTCTCTGGTCTGGTCTGGTCTGGTCTGTGGTCTGGTCTCTGGTCTGGTCTTTGGTCTGGTCTTTGGTCTGGTCTGGACTCTGGTCTGGTCTCTGGTCTGGACCCTGGACCTGGTCTGGACTCTGGTCTGGACTCTGGTCTGGTCTGGACTCTGGTCTGGTCTGGACTCTGGTCTGGTCTCTGGTCTGGTCTGGACTCTGGTCTGGTCTGGACTCTTGTCTGGTCTCTGGTCTGGTCTGGTCTCTGGTCTGGTCTTTGGTCTGGTCTTTGGTCTGGTCTGGTCTGGTCTCTGGTCTGGTCTCTGATCTGGACTCTGGTCTGGACTCTGGTCTGGTCTGGACTCTGGTCTGGTGTCTGGACTCTGGTCTGGACTCTGGTCTGGTCTGGTCTTTGGTCTGGTCTGGACTCTGATCTGGTCTGGTCTCTGATCTGGACTCTGGTCTGGACTCTGGTCTGGTCTCTGATCTGGACTCTGGTCTGGTCTCTGGTCTGGTCTCTGGTCTGGTCTGGACTCTGGTCTGGACTCTGGTCTGGACTCTAGTCTGGACCCTGGACCTGGTCTGGACTCTGGTCTGGACTCTGGTCTGGTCTGGTCTGGTCTCTGGTCTGGACCCTGGACCTGGTCTGGACTCTGGTCTGGACTCTGGTCTGGACCTGGTCTGGACCCTGGACCTGGTCTGGACTCTGGTCTGGTCTCTGGTCTGGTCTCTGGTCTGGACTCTGGTCTGGTCTCTGATCTGGACTCTGGTCTGGACTCTGGTCTGGTCTGGACTCGGTCTGGTCTGGACTCTGGTCTGGTCTCTGGTCTGGTCTGGACTCTGGTCTGGACTCTAGTCTGGACCCTGGACCTGGTCTGGACTCTAGTCTGGACCCTGGACCTGGTCTGGACTCTGGTCTGGTCTCTGGTCTGGTCTCTGGTCTGGACCCTGGACCTGGTCTGGACTCTGGTCTGGACTCTGGTCTGGTCTGGACTCTGGTCTGGACTCTAGTCTGGACCCTGGACCTGGTCTGGACTCTGGTCTGGACCCTGGACCTGGTCTGGACTCTGGTCTGGTCTCTGGTCTGGTCTCTGGTCTGGACCCTGGACCTGGTCTGGACTCTGGTCTGGACTCTGGTCTGGACCCTGGACCTGGTCTGGACTCTGGTCTGGACTCTGGTCTGGACCCTGGACCTGGTCTGGACCTGGTCTGGACTCTGGTCTGGTCTGGTCTGGTCTCTGGTCTGGACCCTGGACCTGGTCTGTACTCTGGTCTGGACCCTGGACCTGGTCTGGACTCTGGTCTGGACTCTGGTCTGGTCTATGGTCTGGACTCTGGTCTGGACTCTGGTCTGGACTCTGGTCTGGTCTTTGGTTTGGTCTGGAGTCTGGTCTGGAGTCTGGTCTGGAGTCTGGTCTGGAGTCTGGTCTGGTCTTTGGTCTGGTCTGGACTCTGGTCTGGACTCTGGTCTGGACTCTGGTCTGGTCTTTGGTCTGGTCTGGTCTCTGGTCTGGTTTCTGGTCTGGTCTTTGGTCTGGTCTGGACTCTGGTCTAGACTCTGGTCTGGACTCTGGTCTGGTCTCTGCTCTGGACTCTGGTCTGGACTCTGGTCTGGTCTCTGATCTGGACTCTGATCTGGACTCTGGTCTGGACTCTGGTCTGGTCTGGACTCTGGTCTGGTCTGGACTCTGGTCTGGTCTCTGGACTCTGGTCTGGACTCTGGTCTGGTCTGGTCTTTGGTCTGGTCTCTGGTCTCTGGTCTGGTCTCTGGTCTGGTCTCTGGTCTGGACTCTGGTCTGGTCTGGACTCTGGTCTGGTCTCTGGACTCTGGTCTGGTCTCTGGACTCTGGTCTGGTCTGGTCTTTGGTCTGGTCTGGACTCTGATCTGGTCTGGTCTCTGATCTGGACTCTGGTCTGGACTCTGGTCTGGTCTCTGATCTGGACTCTGGTCTGGTCTGGACTCTGGTCTGGTCTGGACTCGGTCTGGTCTGGTCTCTGGTCTGGTCTCTGGTCTGGTCTGGACTCTGGTCTGGTCTCTGGTCTGGTCTGGTCTCTGGTCTGGTCTTTGGTCTGGTCTGGACTCTGATCTGGACTCTGGTCTGGTCTCTGATCTGGACTCTGGTCTGGTCTGGACTCTGGTCTGGACTCTGGTCTGGACTCTGGTCTGGTCTTTGGTCTGGTCTGGACTCTGATCTGGTCTGGTCTCTGATCTGGACTCTGGTCTGGTCTCTGGTCTGGACTCTGGGCTGGTCTCTGATCTGGACTCTGGTCTGGACTCTGGACTCGGTCTGGTCTGGACTCTGGTCTGGTCTCTGGTCTGGTCTGGACTCTGGTCTGGATTCTGGTCTGGACTCTAGTCTGGACCCTGGACCTGGTTTGGACTCTGGTCCGGACTCTAGTCTGGACCCTGGACCTGGTCTGGACTCTGGTCTGGTCTCTGGTCTGGACCCTGGACCTGGTCTGGACTCTGGTCTGGACTCTGGTCTGGACCTGGTCTGGACCCTGGACCTGGTCTGGACTCTGGTCTGGTCTGGTCTGGTCTCTGGTCTGGACCCTGGACCTGGTCTGTACTCTGGTCTGGACCCTGGACCTGGTCTGGACTCTGGTCTGGTCTATGGTCTGGACTCTGGTCTGGACTCTGGTCTGGTCTCTGGTCTGGACTCTGGTCTTGTCTGGACTCTGGTCTGGTCTTTGGTCTGGTCTGGACTCTGGTCTGGACTCTGGTCTGGTCTCTGGTCTGGTCTCTGGTCTGGTCTGGTCTTTGGTCTGGTCTGGACTCTGGTCTGGACTCTGGTCTGGTCTCTGGTCTGGTTTTTGGTCTGGTCTGGACTCTGGTCTGGTCTCTGGTCTGGTCTTTGGTCTGGTCTGGACTCTGGTCTGGACTCTGGTCTGGTCTCTGATCTGGACTCTGGTCTGGTCTCTGGTCTGGACTCTGGTCTTGTCTGGACTCTGGTCTGGACTCTGGTCTGGTCTGGACTCTGGTCTGGTCTGGACTCTGGTCTGGACCTGGTCTGGACCTGGTCTGGACCTGGTCTGTACTCTGGTCTGGACCTGGTCTGGACCTGGTCTGTACTCTGGCCTGGACTCTGGTCTGGACTCTGGTCTGGACTCTGGTCTGGTCTGGACTCTGGTCTGGTCTGGTCTCTGGTCTGGTCTCTGGTCTGGTCTGGTCTTTGGTCCGGTCTGGTCTCTGGTCTGGTCTCTGGTCTGGTCTCTGGTCTGGTCTGGACTCTGGTCTGGACTCTGGTCTGGACTCTGGTCTGGTCTCTGGTCTGGACTCTGGTCTGGTGTCTGGACTCTGGTCTGGACTCTGGTCTGGTCTGGTCTTTGGTCTGGTCTCTGGTCTCTGGTCTGGTTTCTGGTCTGGTCTCTGGTCTGGACTCTGGTCTGGTCTGGACTCTGGTCTGGTCTCTGGACTCTGGTCTGGTCTCTGGACTCTGGTCTGGTCTCTGGACTCTGGTCTGGACTCTGGTCTGGACCCTGGACCTGGTCTGGACTCTGGTCTGGTCTCTGGTCTGGACTCTGGTCTGGTCTGGTCTCTGGTCTGGACTCTGGTCTGGTCTGGACTCTGGTCTGGTCTGGACTCTGGTCTGGTCTGGTCTCTGGTCTGGTCTGGTCTTTGGTCTGGTCTGGACTCTGGTCTGGTCTCTGGTCTGGTCTGGTCTCTGGTCTGGTCTCTGGTCTGGTCTGGTCTTTGGTCTGGTCTGGACTCTGGTCTGGTCTCTGGTCTGGTCTCTGATCTGGACTCTGGTCTGGACTCTGGTCTGGTCTGGACTCTGGTCTGGTCTCTGGACTCTGGTCTGGACTCTGGTCTGGTCTGGACTCTGGTCTGGGCTCTGGTCTGGTCTGGTCTGGTCTTTGGTCTGGTCTGGACTCTGATCTGGTCTGGTCTCTGATCTGGACTCTGGTCTCTGGTCTGGACTCTGGTCTGGTCTCTGGACTCTGGTCTGGACTCTGGTCTGGTCTGGACTCTGGTCTGGACTCTGGTCTGGTCTGGTCTTTGGTCTGGTCTGGACTCTGATCTGGTCTGGTCTCTGATCTGGACTCTGGTCTGGACTCTGGTCTGGTCTCTGATCTGGACTCTGGTCTGGTCTCTGATCTGGACTCTGGTCTGGACTCTGGTCTGGTCTGGACTCGGTCTGGTCTGGACTCTGGTCTGGTCTCTGGTCTGGTCTGGACTCTGGTCTGGACTCTAGTCTGGACCCTGGACCTGGTCTGGACTCTGGTCTGGACTCTAGTCTGGACCCTGGACCTGGTCTGGACTCTGGTCTGGTCTCTGGTCTGGTCTCTGGTCTGGACCCTGGACCTGGTCTGGACTCTTGTCTGGACTCTGGTCTGGTCTGGTCTGGTCTCTGGTCTGGACCCTGGACCTGGTCTGTACTCTGGTCTGGACCCTGGACCTGGTCTGGACTCTGGTCTGGACTCTGGTCTGGTCTATGGTCTGGACTCTGGTCTGGACTCTGGTCTGGACTCTGGTCTGGTCTGGAGTCTGGTCTGGAGTCTGGTCTGGTCTGGAGTCTGGTCTGGAGTCTGGTCTGGTCTCTGGTCTGGTCTGGTCTTTGGTCTGGTCTGGACTCTGGTCTGGACTCTGGTCTGGTCTTTGGTCTGGTCTGGTCTCTGGTCTGGTCTCTGGTCTGGTCTTTGGTCTGGTCTGGACTCTGGTCTAGACTCTGGTCTGGACTCTGGTCTGGTCTCTGATCTGGACTCTGGTCTGGACTCTGGTCTGGTCTCTGATCTGGACTCTGGTCTGGACTCTGGTCTGGTCTGGACTCTGGTCTGGTCTGGACTCTGGTCTGGTCTCTGGACTCTGGTCTGGACTCTGGTCTGGTCTGGTCTTTGGTCTGGTCTCTGGTCTCCGGTCTGGTCTCTGGTCTGGACTCTGGTCTGGTCTGGACTCTGGTCTGGTCTCTGGACTCTGGTCTGGTCTCTGGACTCTGGTCTGGACTCTGGTCTGGTCTGGTCTTTGGTCTGGTCTGGACTCTGATCTGGTCTGGTCTCTGATCTGGACTCTGGTCTGGACTCTGGTCTGGTCTCTGATCTGGACTCTGGTCTGGACTCTGGTCTGGTCTGGACTCTGGTCTGGTCTGGACTCGGTCTGGTCTGGTCTCTGGTCTGGTCTCTGGTCTGGTCTGGACTCTGGTCTGGTCTCTGGTCTGGTCTGGTCTCTGGTCTGGTCTTTGGTCTGGTCTGGACTCTGATCTGGACTCTGGTCTGGTCTCTGATCTGGACTCTGGTCTGGTCTGGACTCTGGTCTGGACTCTGGTCTGGTCTGGACTCTGGTCTGGACTCTGGTCTGGTCTTTGGTCTGGTCTGGACTCTGATCTGATCTGGACTCTGGTCTGGTCTCTGGTCTGGACTCTGGGCTGGTCTCTGATCTGGACTCTGGTCTGGACTCTGGTCTGGACTCTGGACTCGGTCTGGTCTGGACTCTGGTCTGGTCTCTGGTCTGGTCTGGACTCTGGTCTGGACTCTGGTCTGGACTCTAGTCTGGACCCTGGACCTGGTTTGGACTCTGGTCCGGACTCTAGTCTGGACCCTGGACCTGGTCTGGACTCTGGTCTGGTCTCTGGTCTGGACCCTGGACCTGGTCTGGACTCTGGTCTGGACTCTGGTCTGGACCCTGGACCTGGTCTGGACTCTGGTCTGGACTCTGGTCTGGTCTCTGGTCTGGACCCTGGACCTGGTCTGTACTCTGGTCTGGACCCTGGACCTGGTCTGGACTCTGGTCTGGACCCTGGACCTGGTCTGGACTCTGGTCTGGTCTCTGGTCTGGACTCTGGTCTGGTCTGGTCTCTGGTCTGGACTCTGGTCTGGTCTGGACTCTGGTCTGGTCTGGACTCTGGTCTGGTCTGGTCTCTGGTCTGGTCTGGTCTTTGGTCTGGTCTCTGGTCTGGTCTGGTCTCTGGTCTGGTCTGGTCTCTGGTCTGGTCTCTGGTCTGGTCTCTGGTCTGGTCTCTGATCTGGACTCTGGTCTGGACTCTGGTCTGGTCTGGACTCTGGTCTGGTCTCTGGACTCTGGTCTGGACTCTGGTCTGGTCTGGACTCTGGTCTGGACTCTGGTCTGGTCTGGTCTGGTCTTTGGTCTGGTCTGGACTCTGATCTGGTCTGGTCTCTGATCTGGACTCTGGTCTCTGGTCTGGACTCTGGTCTGGTCTCTGGACTCTGGTCTGGACTCTGGTCTGGTCTGGACTCTGGTCTGGACTCTGGTCTGGTCTGGTCTTTGGTCTGGTCTGGACTCTGATCTGGTCTGGTCTCTGATCTGGACTCTGGTCTGGACTCTGGTCTGGTCTCTGATCTGGACTCTGGTCTGGTCTCTGATCTGGACTCTGGTCTGGACTCTGGTCTGGTCTGGACTCGGTCTGGTCTGGACTCTGGTCTGGTCTCTGGTCTGGTCTGGACTCTGGTCTGGACTCTAGTCTGGACCCTGGACCTGGTCTGGACTCTGGTCTGGACTCTAGTCTGGACCCTGGACCTGGTCTGGACTCTGGTCTGGTCTCTGGTCTGGTCTCTGGTCTGGACCCTGGACCTGGTCTGGACTCTGGTCTGGACTCTGGTCTGGACCCTGGACCTGGTCTGGACTCTGGTCTGGACTCTGGTCTGGACCCTGGACCTGGTCTGGACTCTGGTCTGGTCTGGTCTGGTCTCTGGTCTGGACCCTGGACCTGGTCTGTACTCTGGTCTGGACCCTGGACCTGGTCTGGACTCTGGTCTGGACTCTGGTCTGGTCTATGGTCTGGACTCTGGTCTGGACTCTGGTCTGGACTCTGGTCTGGTCTTTGGTTTGGTCTGGAGTCTGGTCTGGAGTCTGGTCTGGAGTCTGGTCTGGTCTCTGGTCTGGTCTGGTCTTTGGTCTGGTCTGGACTCTGGTCTGGACTCTGGTCTGGTCTTTGGTCTGGTCTGGTCTCTGGTCTGGTCTCTGGTCTGGTCTTTGGTCTGGTCTGGACTCTGGTCTAGACTCTGGTCTGGACTCTGGTCTGGTCTCTGATCTGGACTCTGGTCTGGACTCTGGTCTGGTCTCTGATCTGGACTCTGATCTGGACTCTGGTCTGGACTCTGGTCTGGTCTGGACTCTGGTCTGGTCTGGACTCTGGTCTGGTCTGGACTCTGGTCTGGTCTCTGGACTCTGGTCTGGACTCTGGTCTGGTCTGGTCTTTGGTCTGGTCTCTGGTCTCTGGTCTGGTCTCTGGTCTGGTCTCTGGTCTGGACTCTGGTCTGGTCTGGACTCTGGTCTGGTCTCTGGACTCTGGTCTGGTCTGGTCTTTGGTCTGGTCTGGACTCTGATCTGGTCTGGTCTCTGATCTGGTCTGGTCTCTGGTCTGGTCTCTGGTCTGGTCTGGACTCTGGTCTGGTCTCTGGTCTGGTCTGGTCTTTGGTCTGGTCTTTGGTCTGGTCTGGACTCTGATCTGGACTCTGGTCTGGTCTCTGATCTGGACTCTGGTCTGGTCTGGACTCTGGTCTGGACTCTGGTCTGGACTCTGGTCTGGTCTTTGGTCTGGTCTGGACTCTGATCTGGTCTGGTCTCTGATCTGGACTCTGGTCTGGTCTCTGGTCTGGACTCTGGGCTGGTCTCTGATCTGGACTCTGGTCTGGACTCTGGTCTGGACTCTGGACTCGGTCTGGTCTGGACTCTGGTCTGGTCTCTGGTCTGGTCTGGACTCTGGTCTGGATTCTGGTCTGGACTCTAGTCTGGACCCTGGACCTGGTTTGGACTCTGGTCCGGACTCTAGTCTGGACCCTGGACCTGGTCTGGACTCTGGTCTGGTCTCTGGTCTGGACCCTGGACCTGGTCTGGACTCTGGTCTGGACTCTGGTCTGGACCTGGTCTGGACCCTGGACCTGGTCTGGACTCTGGTCTGGTCTGGTCTGGTCTCTGGTCTGGACCCTGGACCTGGTCTGTACTCTGGTCTGGACCCTGGACCTGGTCTGGACTCTGGTCTGGTCTATGGTCTGGACTCTGGTCTGGACTCTGGTCTGGTCTCTGTTCTGGACTCTGGTCTTGTCTGGACTCTGGTCTGGTCTTTGGTCTGGTCTGGACTCTGGTCTGGACTCTGGTCTGGTCTCTGGTCTGGTCTCTGGTCTGGTCTGGTCTTTGGTCTGGTCTGGACTCTGGTCTGGACTCTGGTCTGGTCTCTGGTCTGGTTTTTGGTCTGGTCTGGACTCTGGTCTGGTCTCTGGTCTGGTCTTTGGTCTGGTCTGGACTCTGGTCTGGACTCTGGTCTGGTCTCTGATCTGGACTCTGGTCTGGTCTCTGGTCTGGACTCTGGTCTTGTCTGGACTCTGGTCTGGTCTTTGGTCTGGTATGGACTCTGGTCTGGACTCTGGTCTGGTCTGGAGTCTGGTCTGGTCTCTGGTCTGGTCTGGTCTTTGGTCTGGTCTTTGGTCTGGTCTGGACTCTGGTCTGGACTCTGGTCTGGTCTGGACTCTGGTCTGGTCTCTGGTCTGGTCTTTGGTCTGGTCTGGACTCTGGTCTGGACTCTGGTCTGGACTCTGGTCTGGTCTCTGATCTGGACTCTGGTCTGGACTCTGGTCTGGTCTGGACTCTGGTCTGGTCTCTGGACTCTGGTCTGCTCTCTGGTCTGGTCTGGACTCTGGTCTAGTCTGGAGTCTGGTCTGGTCTCTGGTCTGGTCTGGTCTGGACTCTGGTCTGGACTCAGGTCTGGTCTCTGATCTGGACTCTGGTTTGGTCTCTGGACTCTGGTCTGGTCTCTGGACTCTGGTCTGGACTCTGGTCTGGTCTGGTCTTTGGTCTGGTCTGGTCTCTGGTCTGGTCTCTGGTCTGGTCTCTGGTCTGGACTCTGGTCTGGTCTGGACTCTGGTCTGGTCTCTGGACTCTGGTCTTGACCCTGGACCTGGTCTGGACTCTGGTCTGGTCTCTGGTCTGGACTCTGGTCTGGTCTGGACTCTGGTCTGGTCTCTGGTCTGGTCTGGACTCTGGTCTGGTCTGGTCTCTGGTCTGGTCTGGTCTTTGGTCTGGTCTGGACTCTGGTCTGGTCTCTGGTCTGGTCTGGTCTGGTCTGTGGTCTGGTCTCTGGTCTGGTCTTTGGTCTGGTCTTTGGTCTGGTCTGGACTCTGGTCTGGTTTCTGGTCTGGTCTTTGGTCTGGTCTGGACTCTGGTCTAGACTCTGGTCTGGACTCTGGTCTGGTCTCTGATCTGGACTCTGGTCTGGACTCTGGTCTGGTCTCTGGTCTGGTCTCTGATCTGGACTCTGATCTGGACTCTGGTCTGGACTCTGGTCTGGTCTGGACTCTGGTCTGGTCTGGACTCTGGTCTGGTCTCTGGACTCTGGTCTGGACTCTGGTCTGGTCTGGTCTTTGGTCTGGTCTCTAGTCTCTGGTCTGGTCTCTGGTCTGGTCTCTGGTCTGGACTCTGGTCTGGTCTGGACTCTGGTCTGGTCTCTGGACTCTGGTCTGGTCTCTGGACTCTGGTCTGGTCTGGTCTTTGGTCTGGTCTGGACTCTGATCTGGTCTGGTCTCTGATCTGGACTCTGGTCTGGACTCTGGTCTGGTCTCTGATCTGGACTCTGGTCTGGTCTGGACTCTGGTCTGGTCTGGACTCGGTCTGGTCTGGTCTCTGGTCTGGTCTCTGGTCTGGTCTGGACTCTGGTCTGGTCTCTGGTCTGGTCTGGTCTCTGGTCTGGTCTTTGGTCTGGTCTGGACTCTGATCTGGACTCTGGTCTGGTCTCTGATCTGGACTCTGGTCTGGTCTGGACTCTGGTCTGGACTCTGGTCTGGACTCTGGTCTGGTCTTTGGTCTGGTCTGGACTCTGATCTGGTCTGGTCTCTGATCTGGACTCTGGTCTGGTCTCTGGTCTGGACTCTGGGCTGGTCTCTGATCTGGACTCTGGTCTGGACTCTGGACTCGGTCTGGTCTGGACTCTGGTCTGGTCTCTGGTCTGGTCTGGACTCTGGTCTGGATTCTGGTCTGGACTCTAGTCTGGACCCTGGACCTGGTTTGGACTCTGGTCCGGACTCTAGTCTGGACCCTGGACCTGGTCTGGACTCTGGTCTGGTCTCTGGTCTGGACCCTGGACCTGGTCTGGACTCTGGTCTGGACTCTGGTCTGGACCTGGTCTGGACCCTGGACCTGGTCTGGACTCTGGTCTGGTCTGGTCTGGTCTCTGGTCTGGACCCTGGACCTGGTCTGTACTCTGGTCTGGACCCTGGACCTGGTCTGGACTCTGGTCTGGTCTATGGTCTGGACTCTGGTCTGGACTCTGGTCTGGTCTCTGGTCTGGACTCTGGTCTTGTCTGGACTCTGGTCTGGTCTTTGGTCTGGTCTGGACTCTGGTCTGGACTCTGGTCTGGTCTCTGGTCTGGTCTCTGGTCTGGTCTGGTCTTTGGTCTGGTCTGGACTCTGGTCTGGACTCTGGTCTGGTCTCTGGTCTGGTTTTTGGTCTGGTCTGGACTCTGGTCTGGTCTCTGGTCTGGTCTTTGGTCTGGTCTGGACTCTGGTCTGGACTCTGGTCTGGTCTCTGATCTGGACTCTGGTCTTGTCTGGACTCTGGTCTGGTCTCTGGTCTGGTCTTTGGTCTGGTCTGGACTCTGGTCTGGACTCTGGTCTGGTCTCTGGTCTGGACTCTGGTCTTGTCTGGACTCTGGTCTGGTCTTTGGTCTGGTATGGACTCTGGTCTGGACTCTGGTCTGGTCTGGAGTCTGGTCTGGTCTCTGGTCTGGTCTGGTCTTTGGTCTGGTCTTTGGTCTGGTCTGGACTCTGGTCTGGACTCTGGTCTGGTCTGGACTCTGGTCTGGTCTCTGGTCTGGTCTTTGGTCTGGTCTGGACTCTGGTCTGGACTCTGGTCTGGACTCTGGTCTGGTCTCTGATCTGGACTCTGGTCTGGACTCTGGTCTGGTCTGGACTCTGGTCTGGTCTCTGGACTCTGGTCTGCTCTCTGGTCTGGTCTGGACTCTGGTCTGGTCTGGAGTCTGGTCTGGTCTCTGGTCTGGTCTGGTCTGGACTCTGGTCTGGACTCAGGTCTGGTCTCTGATCTGGACTCTGGTTTGGTCTCTGGACTCTGGTCTGGTCTCTGGACTCTGGTCTGGACTCTGGTCTGGTCTGGTCTTTGGTCTGGTCTGGTCTCTGGTCTGGTCTCTGGTCTGGTCTCTGGTCTGGACTCTGGTCTGGTCTGGACTCTGGTCTGGTCTCTGGACTCTGGTCTTGACCCTGGACCTGGTCTGGACTCTGGTCTGGTCTCTGGTCTGGACTCTGGTCTGGTCTGGACTCTGGTCTGGTCTCTGGTCTGGTCTGGACTCTGGTCTGGTCTGGTCTCTGGTCTGGTCTGGTCTTTGGTCTGGTCTGGACTCTGGTCTGGTCTCTGGTCTGGTCTGGTCTGGTCTGTGGTCTGGTCTCTGGTCTGGTCTTTGGTCTGGTCTTTGGTCTGGTCTGGACTCTGGTCTGGTCTCTGGTCTGGACCCTGGACCTGGTCTGGACTCTGGTCTGGACTCTGGTCTGGTCTGGACTCTGGTCTGGTCTGGACTCTGGTCTGGTCTCTGGTCTGGTCTGGACTCTGGTCTGGTCTGGACTCTTGTCTGGTCTCTGGTCTGGTCTGGTCTCTGGTCTGGTCTTTGGTCTGGTCTTTGGTCTGGTCTGGTCTGGTCTCTGGTCTGGTCTCTGATCTGGACTCTGGTCTGGACTCTGGTCTGGTCTGGACTCTGGTCTGGTCTCTGGACTCTGGTCTGGACTCTGGTCTGGTCTGGTCTTTGGTCTGGTCTGGACTCTGATCTGGTCTGGTCTCTGATCTGGACTCTGGTCTGGACTCTGGTCTGGTCTCTGATCTGGACTCTGGTCTGGTCTCTGGTCTGGTCTCTGGTCTGGTCTGGACTCTGGTCTGGACTCTGGTCTGGACTCTAGTCTGGACCCTGGACCTGGTCTGGACTCTGGTCTGGACTCTGGTCTGGTCTGGTCTGGTCTCTGGTCTGGACCCTGGACCTGGTCTGGACTCTGGTCTGGACTCTGGTCTGGACCTGGTCTGGACCCTGGACCTGGTCTGGACTCTGGTCTGGTCTCTGGTCTGGTCTCTGGTCTGGACTCTGGTCTGGTCTCTGATCTGGACTCTGGTCTGGACTCTGGTCTGGTCTGGACTCGGTCTGGTCTGGACTCTGGTCTGGTCTCTGGTCTGGTCTGGACTCTGGTCTGGACTCTAGTCTGGACCCTGGACCTGGTCTGGACTCTAGTCTGGACCCTGGACCTGGTCTGGACTCTGGTCTGGTCTCTGGTCTGGTCTCTGGTCTGGACCCTGGACCTGGTCTGGACTCTGGTCTGGACTCTGGTCTGGTCTGGACTCTGGTCTGGACTCTAGTCTGGACCCTGGACCTGGTCTGGACTCTGGTCTGGACCCTGGACCTGGTCTGGACTCTGGTCTGGTCTCTGGTCTGGTCTCTGGTCTGGACCCTGGACCTGGTCTGGACTCTGGTCTGGACTCTGGTCTGGACCCTGGACCTGGTCTGGACTCTGGTCTGGACTCTGGTCTGGACCCTGGACCTGGTCTGGACCTGGTCTGGACTCTGGTCTGGTCTGGTCTGGTCTCTGGTCTGGACCCTGGACCTGGTCTGTACTCTGGTCTGGACCCTGGACCTGGTCTGGACTCTGGTCTGGACTCTGGTCTGGTCTATGGTCTGGACTCTGGTCTGGACTCTGGTCTGGACTCTGGTCTGGTCTTTGGTTTGGTCTGGAGTCTGGTCTGGAGTCTGGTCTGGAGTCTGGTCTGGAGTCTGGTCTGGTCTTTGGTCTGGTCTGGACTCTGGTCTGGACTCTGGTCTGGACTCTGGTCTGGTCTTTGGTCTGGTCTGGTCTCTGGTCTGGTTTCTGGTCTGGTCTTTGGTCTGGTCTGGACTCTGGTCTAGACTCTGGTCTGGACTCTGGTCTGGTCTCTGCTCTGGACTCTGGTCTGGACTCTGGTCTGGTCTCTGATCTGGACTCTGATCTGGACTCTGGTCTGGACTCTGGTCTGGTCTGGACTCTGGTCTGGTCTGGACTCTGGTCTGGTCTCTGGACTCTGGTCTGGACTCTGGTCTGGTCTGGTCTTTGGTCTGGTCTCTGGTCTCTGGTCTGGTCTCTGGTCTGGTCTCTGGTCTGGACTCTGGTCTGGTCTGGACTCTGGTCTGGTCTCTGGACTCTGGTCTGGTCTCTGGACTCTGGTCTGGTCTGGTCTTTGGTCTGGTCTGGACTCTGATCTGGTCTGGTCTCTGATCTGGACTCTGGTCTGGACTCTGGTCTGGTCTCTGATCTGGACTCTGGTCTGGTCTGGACTCTGGTCTGGTCTGGACTCGGTCTGGTCTGGTCTCTGGTCTGGTCTCTGGTCTGGTCTGGACTCTGGTCTGGTCTCTGGTCTGGTCTGGTCTCTGGTCTGGTCTTTGGTCTGGTCTGGACTCTGATCTGGACTCTGGTCTGGTCTCTGATCTGGACTCTGGTCTGGTCTGGACTCTGGTCTGGACTCTGGTCTGGACTCTGGTCTGGTCTTTGGTCTGGTCTGGACTCTGATCTGGTCTGGTCTCTGATCTGGACTCTGGTCTGGTCTCTGGTCTGGACTCTGGGCTGGTCTCTGATCTGGACTCTGGTCTGGACTCTGGACTCGGTCTGGTCTGGACTCTGGTCTGGTCTCTGGTCTGGTCTGGACTCTGGTCTGGATTCTGGTCTGGACTCTAGTCTGGACCCTGGACCTGGTTTGGACTCTGGTCCGGACTCTAGTCTGGACCCTGGACCTGGTCTGGACTCTGGTCTGGTCTCTGGTCTGGACCCTGGACCTGGTCTGGACTCTGGTCTGGACTCTGGTCTGGACCTGGTCTGGACCCTGGACCTGGTCTGGACTCTGGTCTGGTCTGGTCTGGTCTCTGGTCTGGACCCTGGACCTGGTCTGTACTCTGGTCTGGACCCTGGACCTGGTCTGGACTCTGGTCTGGTCTATGGTCTGGACTCTGGTCTGGACTCTGGTCTGGTCTCTGGTCTGGACTCTGGTCTTGTCTGGACTCTGGTCTGGTCTTTGGTCTGGTCTGGACTCTGGTCTGGACTCTGGTCTGGTCTCTGGTCTGGTCTCTGGTCTGGTCTGGTCTTTGGTCTGGTCTGGACTCTGGTCTGGACTCTGGTCTGGTCTCTGGTCTGGTTTTTGGTCTGGTCTGGACTCTGGTCTGGTCTCTGGTCTGGTCTTTGGTCTGGTCTGGACTCTGGTCTGGACTCTGGTCTGGTCTCTGATCTGGACTCTGGTCTGGTCTCTGGTCTGGACTCTGGTCTTGTCTGGACTCTGGTCTGGTCTTTGGTCTGGTATGGACTCTGGTCTGGACTCTGGTCTGGTCTGGTCTGGAGTCTGGTCTGGTCTCTGGTCTGGTCTGGTCTTTGGTCTGGTCTTTGGTCTGGTCTGGACTCTGGTCTGGACTCTGGTCTGGTCTGGACTCTGGTCTGGTCTCTGGTCTGGTCTTTGGTCTGGTCTGGACTCTGGTCTGGACTCTGGTCTGGACTCTGGTCTGGTCTCTGATCTGGACTCTGGTCTGGACTCTGGTCTGGTCTGGACTCTGGTCTGGTCTCTGGACTCTGGTCTGCTCTCTGGTCTGGTCTGGACTCTGGTCTGGTCTGGAGTCTGGTCTGGTCTCTGGTCTGGTCTGGTCTGGACTCTGGTCTGGACTCAGGTCTGGTCTCTGATCTGGACTCTGGTTTGGTCTCTGGACTCTGGTCTGGTCTCTGGACTCTGGTCTGGACTCTGGTCTGGTCTGGTCTTTGGTCTGGTCTGGTCTCTGCTCTGGTCTGGTCTCTGGTCTGGTCTCTGGTCTGGTCTCTGGTCTGGACTCTGGTCTGGTCTGGACTCTGGTCTGGTCTCTGGACTCTGGTCTTGACCCTGGACCTGGTCTGGACTCTGGTCTGGTCTCTGGTCTGGACTCTGGTCTGGTCTGGACTCTGGTCTGGTCTCTGGTCTGGTCTGGACTCTGGTCTGGTCTGGTCTCTGGTCTGGTCTGGTCTTTGGTCTGGTCTCTGGTCTGGTCTTTGGTCTGGTCTTTGGTCTGGTCTGGACTCTGGTCTGGTCTCTGGTCTGGACCCTGGACCTGGTCTGGACTCTGGTCTGGACTCTGGTCTGGTCTGGACTCTGGTCTGGTCTGGACTCTGGTCTGGTCTCTGGTCTGGTCTGGACTCTGGTCTGGTCTGGACTCTGGTCTGGTCTGGTCTCTGGTCTGGTCTGGTCTTTGGTCTGGTCTGGACTCTTGTCTGGTCTCTGGTCTGGTCTGGTCTCTGGTCTGGTCTTTGGTCTGGTCTTTGGTCTGGTCTGGTCTGGTCTCTGGTCTGGTCTCTGATCTGGACTCTGGTCTGGACTCTGGTCTGGTCTGGACTCTGGTCTGGTCTCTGGACTCTGGTCTGGACTCTGGTCTGGTCTGGTCTTTGGTCTGGTCTGGACTCTGATCTGGTCTGGTCTCTGATCTGGACTCTGGTCTGGACTCTGGTCTGGTCTCTGGTCTGGTCTCTGGTCTGGACTCTGGTCTGGACTCTGGTCTGGACCCTGGACCTGGTCTGGTCTCTGGTCTGGACTCTGGTCTGGACCTGGTCTGGACCCTGGACCTGGTCTGGACTCTGGTCTGGTCTCTGGTCCTGTCTCTGGTCTGGACTCTGGTCTGGACTCTGGTCTGGACCCTGGACCTGGTCTGGACTCTGGTCTGGACTCTGGTCTGGTCTCTGGTCTGGACTCTGGTCTGGACCCTGGACCTGGTCCGGACTCTGGTCTGGTCTCCGGTCTGGTCTGGTCTGGTCTGGTCTCTGGTCTGGACCCCAGACCTGGTCTGGACTCTGGTCTGGACCTGGTCTGGACCCTGGACCTGGTCTGGACTCTGGTCTGGACCTGGTCTGGACCCTGGACCTGGTCTGGACTCTGGTCTGGACCTGGTCTGGACTCTGGTCTGGTCTGGTCTGGTCTCTGGTCTGGACCCTGGACCTGGTCTGGACTCTGGTCTGGACCCTGGACCTGGTCTGGACTCTGGTCTGGACTCTGGTCTGGTCTCTGGTCTGGACCCTGGACTCTGGTCTGGACCCTGGACTCTGGTCTGGTCTGGTCTCTGGTTTGGTCTGGTCTGGACTCTGGTCTGGACCTGGTCTGGACCCTGGACCTGGTCTAGACAGAGACCAGACCAGAGACCAGACCAGAGACCAGACCAGACCAAAGACCAGACCAGAGACCAGACCAGAGACCAGACCAGACCAGAGACCAGACCAGAGTCCAGACCAGACCAGACCAGACCAGAGTCCAGACCAGAGTCCAGACCAGACCAGAGACCAGACCAGACTCCAGACCAGACCAGAGTCCAGACCAGACCAGAGTCCAGACCAGAGTCCATACCAGACCAAAGACCAGACCAGAGTCCAGACCAGAGTCCAGACCAGAGTCCAGACCAGAGACCAGACCAGAGACCAGACCAGAGTCCTGACCAGAGTCCAGACCATAGACCAGACCAGAGTCCAGACCATAGACCAGACCATAGACCAGACCAGAGTCCAGACCAGAGTCCAGACCAGAGTCCAGACCAGGGTCCAGACCAGGTCCAGGGTCCAGACCAGAGTACAGACCAGGTCCAGGGTCCAGGCCAGGTCCAGACCAGGTCCAGGGTCCAGACCAGGTCCAGACCAGAGTCCAGACCAGGTCCAGGGTCCAGACCAGAGACCAGACCAGAGACCAGCCCAGAGTCCAGACCAGGTCCAGGGTCCAGACTAGAGTCCAGACCAGAGTCCAAACCAGGTCCAGGGTCCAGACTAGAGTCCAGACCAGAGTCCAGACCAGACCCGAGTCCAGACCAGACCCGAGTCCAGACCAGACCCGAGTCCAGACCAGACCAGAGTCCAGACCAGAGTCCAGACCAGAGTCCAGACCAGAGTCCAGACCAGAGACCAGACCAGAGACCAGACCAGAGACCAGACCAGAGACCAGATCAGATCAGAGTCCAGACCAGACCAAAGACCAGACCAGACCAGAGTCCAGACCAGAGTCCAGAGACTGGTCTCTGGTCTGGTCTCTGTCTAGACCAGGTCCAGGGTCTTTGGTCTTTGGTCTTTGGTCTGGTCTGGACTCTGATCTGGTCTGGTCTCTGACCTTGACTCTGGTCTCTGGTCTGGACTCTGGTCTGGTCTCTGGACTCTGGTCTGGACTCTGGTCTGGTCTGGACTCTGGTCTGGACTCTGGTCTGGTCTGGTCTTTGGTCTGGTCTGGTCTGGTCTTTGGTCTGGTCTGGACTCTGGTCTTGTCTGGACTCTGGTCTGGTCTCTGGACTCTGGTCTGGACTCTGGTCTGGTCTGGTCTCTGATCTGGACTCTGGTCTGGACTCTGGTCTGGTCTCTGATCTGGTCTCTGGTCTGGTCTCTGATCTGGACTCTGGTCTGGACTCTGGTCTGGTCTGGACTCGGTCTGGTCTGGACTCTGGTCTGGTCTCTGGTCTGGTCTGGACTCTTGTCTGGACTCTAGTCTGGACCCTGGACCTGGTCTGGACTCTGGTCTGGACTCTAGTCTGGACCCTGGACCTGGTCTGGACTCTGGTCTGGTCTCTGGTCTGGTCTCTGGTCTGGACCCTGGACCTGGTCTGGACTCTGGTCTGGACTCTGGTCTGGACCCTGGACCTGGTCTGGACTCTGGTCTGGACTCTGGTCTGGACCCTGGACCTGGTCTGGACCTGGTCTGGACTCTGGTCTGGTCTGGTCTGGTCTCTGGTCTGGACCCTGGACCTGGTCTGTACTCTGGTCTGGACCCTGGACCTGGTCTGGACTCTGGTCTGGACTCTGGTCTGGACTCTGGTCTGGTCTATGGTCTGGACTCTGGTCTGGTCTTTGGTTTGGTCTGGAGTCTGGTCTGGAGTCTGGTCTGGAGTCTGGTCTGGAGTCTGGTCTGGTCTGGAGTCTGGTCTGGAGTCTGGTCTGGTCTCTGGTCTGGTCTGGTCTTTGGTCTGGTCTGGACTCTGGTCTGGTCTTTGGTCTGGTCTGGTCTCTGGTCTGGTCTCTGGTCTGGTCTGGACTCTGGTCTGGACTCTGGTCTGGACTCTGGTCTGGTCTCTGATCTGGACTCTGGTCTGGACTCTGGTCTGGTCTCTGATCTGGACTCTGGTCTGGACTCTGGTCTGGTCTGGACTCTGGTCTGGTCTGGACTCGGTCTGGTCTGGTCTCTGGTCTGGTCTCTGGTCTGGTCTGGTCTCTGGTCTGGTCTGGTCTCTGGTCTGGTCTTTGGTCTGGTCTCTGGTCTGGTCTCTGGTCTCTGGTCTGGTCTCTGGTCTGGACTCTGGTCTGGTCTGGACTCTGGTCTGGTCTCTGGACTCTGGTCTGGTCTCTGGACTCTGGTCTGGACTCTGGTCTGGACCCTGGACCTGGTCTGGACTCTGGTCTGGTCTCTGGTCTGGACTCTGGTCTGGTCTGGTCTCTGGTCTGGACTCTGGTCTGGTCTGGACTCTGGTCTGGTCTGGTCTCTGGTCTGGTCTGGTCTTTGGTCTGGTCTGGACTCTGGTCTGGTCTCTGGTCTGGTCTGGTCTCTGGTCTGGTCTCTGGTCTGGTCTTTGGTCTGGTCTGGACTCTGGTCTGGTCTCTGGTCTGGACTCTGGTCTGGACTCTGGTCTGGTCTGGACTCTGGTCTGGTCTCTGGACTCTGGTCTGGACTCTGGTCTGGTCTGGACTCTGGTCTGGACTCTGGTCTGGTCTGGTCTGGTCTTTGGTCTGGTCTGGACTCTGATCTGGTCTGGTCTCTGACCTTGACTCTGGTCTCTGGTCTGGACTCTGGTCTGGTCTCTGGACTCTGGTCTGGACTCTGGTCTGGTCTGGACTCTGGTCTGGACTCTGGTCTGGACTCTGGTCTGGTCTGGTCTTTGGTCTGGTCTGGACTCTGATCTGGTCTGGTCTCTGATCTGGACTCTGGTCTGGACTCTGGTCTGGTCTCTGATCTGGACTCTGGTCTGGTCTCTGATCTGGACTCTGGTCTGGACTCTGGTCTGGTCTGGACTCGGTCTGGTCTGGACTCTGGTCTGGTCTCTGGTCTGGTCTGGACTCTTGTCTGGACTCTAGTCTGGACCCTGGACCTGGTCTGGACTCTGGTCTGGACTCTAGTCTGGACCCTGGACCTGGTCTGGACTCTGGTCTGGTCTCTGGTCTGGTCTCTGGTCTGGACCCTGGACCTGGTCTGGACTCTGGTCTGGACTCTGGTCTGGACCCTGGACCTGGTCTGGACTCTGGTCTGGACTCTGGTCTGGACCCTGGACCTGGTCTGGACTCTGGTCTGGACCCTGGACCTGGTCTGGACCTGGTCTGGACTCTGGTCTGGTCTGGTCTGGTCTCTGGTCTGGACCCTGGACCTGGTCTGTACTCTGGTCTGGACCCTGGACCTGGTCTGGACTCTGGTCTGGACTCTGGTCTGGTCTATGGTCTGGACTCTGGTCTGGACTCTGGTCTGGTCTTTGGTTTGGTCTGGAGTCTGGTCTGGAGTCTGGTCTGGAGTCTGGTCTGGAGTCTGGTCTGGTCTGGAGTCTGGTCTGGAGTCTGGTCTGGTCTCTGGTCTGGTCTGGTCTTTGGTCTGGTCTGGACTCTGGTCTGGTCTTTGGTCTGGTCTGGTCTCTGGTCTGGTCTCTGGTCTGGTCTTTGGTCTGGTCTGGACTCTGGTCTGGACTCTGGTCTGGACTCTGGTCTGGACTCTGGTCTGGTCTCTGGTCTGGACTCTGGTCTGGTCTCTGATCTGGACTCTGGTCTGGACTCTGGTCTGGTCTGGACTCTGGTCTGGTCTGGACTCGGTCTGGTCTGGTCTCTGGTCTGGTCTCTGGTCTGGTCTGGACTCTGGTCTGGTCTCTGGTCTGGTCTGGTCTCTGGTCTGGTCTTTGGTCTGGTCTGGACTCTGATCTGGACTCTGGTCTGGTCTCTGATCTGGACTCTGGTCTGGTCTGGACTCTGGTCTGGACTCTGGTCTGGTCTGGACTCTGGTCTGGTCTTTGGTCTGGTCTGGACTCTGATCTGGTCTGGTCTCTGATCTGGACTCTGGTCTGGTCTCTGGTCTGGACTCTGGGCTGGTCTCTGATCTGGACTCTGGTCTGGACTCTGGTCTGGACTCTGGACTCGATCTGGTCTGGACTCTGGTCTGGTCTCTGGTCTGGTCTGGACTCTGGTCTGGACTCTGGTCTGGACTCTAGTCTGGACCCTGGACCTGGTTTGGACTCTGGTCCGGACTCTAGTCTGGACCCTGGACCTGGTCTGGACTCTGGTCTGGTCTCTGGTCTGGTCTCTGGTCTGGACCCTGGACCTGGTCTGGACTCTGGTCTGGACTCTGGTCTGGACCTGGTCTGGACCCTGGACCTGGTCTGGACTCTGGTCTGGTCTGGTCTGGTCTCTGGTCTGGACCCTGGACCTGGTCTGTACTCTGGTCTGGACCCTGGACCTGGTCTGGACTCTGGTCTGGACTCTGGTCTGGTCTATGGTCTGGACTCTGGTCTGGACTCTGGTCTGGTCTCTGGTCTGGACTCTGGTCTTGTCTGGACTCTGGTCTGGTCTTTGGTCTGGTATGGACTCTGGTCTGGACTCTGGTCTGGTCTGGAGTCTGGTCTGGTCTCTGGTCTGGTCTCTGGTCTGGTCTGGTCTTTGGTCTGGTCTGGACTCTGGTCTGGACTCTGGTCTGGACTCTGGTCTGGTCTCTGGTCTGGTCTTTGGTCTGGTCTGGACTCTGGTCTGGTCTCTGGTCTGGTCTTTGGTCTGGTCTGGACTCTGGTCTGGACTCTGGTCTGGTCTCTGGTCTGGACTCTGGTCTGGACTCTGGTCTGGTCTCTGGTCTTGTCTGGACTCTGGTCTGGTCTTTGGTCTGGTATGGACTCTGGTCTGGACTCTGGTCTGGTCTGGAGTCTGGTCTGGTCTCTGGTCTGGTCTGGTCTTTGGTCTGGTCTTTGGTCTGGTCTGGACTCTGGTCTGGACTCTGGTCTGGACTTTTGTCTGGTCTGGACTCTGGTCTGGTCTGGACTCTGGTCTGGTCTCTGGACTCTGGTCTGGACTCTGGTCTGGTCTGGACTCTGGTCTGGACTCTGGTCTGGTCTGGTCTGGTCTTTGGTCTGGTCTGGACTCTGATCTGGTCTGGTCTCTGATCTGGACTCTGGTCTGGTCTGGACTCTGGTCTGGTCTCTGGACTCTGGTCTGGACTCTGGTCTGGTCTGGACTCTTGTCTGGACTCTGGTCTGGTCTGGTCTTTGGTCTGGTCTGGACTCTGATCTGGTCTGGTCTCTGATCTGGACTCTGGTCTGGACTCTGATCTGGACTCTGGTCTGGTCTCTGATCTGGACTCTGGTCTGGACTCTGGTCTGGACTCTGGTCTGGTCTGGACTCGGTCTGGTCTGGACTCGGTCTGGTCTGGACTCTGGTCTGGTCTGGTCTTTGGTCTGGTCTGGACTCTGGTCTGGTCTCTGGACTCTGGTCTGGTCTCTGGTCTGGTCTGGTCTGGTCTCTGGTCTGGTCTCTGGTCTGGACTCTGGTCTGGTCTGGACTCTGGTCTGGTCTCTGGACTCTGGTCTGGACTCTGGTCTGGACCCTGGACCTGGTCTGGACTCTGGTCTCTGGTCTCTGGTCTGGACTCTGGTCTGGTCTGGTCTTTGGTCTGGTCTGGACTCTGGTCTGGTCTGGACTCTGGTCTGGTCTCTGGTCTGGTCTGGTCTCTGGTCTGGTCTTTGGTCTGGTCTTTGGTCTGGTCTGGACTCTGGTCTGGTCTCTGGTCTGGTCTCTGATCTGGACTCTGGTCTGGTCTGGACTCTGGTCTGGTCTCTGGACTCTGGTCTGGACTCTGGTCTGGTCTGGACTCTGGTCTGGACTCTGGTCTGGTCTGGTCTGGTCTTTGGTCTGGTCTGGACTCTGATCTGGTCTGGTCTCTGATCTGGACTCTGGTCTGGTCTGGACTCTGGTCTGGTCTCTGATCTGGACTCTGGTCTGGACTCTGGTCTGGTCTGGACTCTGGTCTGGACTCTGGTCTGGTCTGGTGTGGTCTTTGGTCTGGTCTGGACTCTGATCTGGTCTGGTCTCTGATCTCGACTCTGGTCTGCACTCTGGTCTGGTCTCTGATCTGGACTCTGGTCTGTTCTCTGATCTGGACTCTGGTCTGGTCTGGACTCGGTCTGGTCTGGACTCTGGTCTGGTCTCTGGTCTGGTCTGGTCTGGACTCTGGTCTGGTCTTTGGTCTGGTCTGGACTCTGGTCTTGACTCTAGTCTGGACCCTGGACCTGGTCTGGTCTCTGGTCTGGTCTCTGGTCTGGACCCTGGACTCTGGTCTGGACTCTGGTCTGGACTCTGGTCTGGACCTGGTCTGGACCCTGGACCTGGTCTGGACTCTGGTCTTGTCTGGTCTGGTCTCTGGTCTTGACCCTGGACCTGGTCTGTACTCTGGTCTGGACACTGGACCTGGTCTGGACTCTGGTCTGGACTCTGGTCTGGACTCTGGTCTGGACTCTGGTCTGGTCTATGGTCTGGACTCTGGTCTGGACTCTGGTCTTGTCTGGACTCTGGTCTGGTCTTTGGTCTGGTATGGACTCTGGTCTGGACTCTGGTCTGGTCTTTGGTCTGGTATGGACTCTGGTCTGGACTCTGGTCTGGTCTGGAGTCTGGTCTGGAGTCTGGTCTGGTCTCTGGTCTGGTCTGGTCTTTGGTCTGGTCTGGACTCTGGTCTGGACTCTGGTCTGGTCTTTGGTCTGGTCTGGTCTCTGGTCTGGTCTCTGGTCTGGTCTTTGGTCTGGTCTGGACTCTGGTCTGGACTCTGGTCTGGTCTCTGATCTGGACTCTGGTCTGGACTCTGGTCTGGTCTCTGATCTGGACTCTGGTCTAGACTCTGGTCTGGTCTGGACTCTGGTCTGGTCTCTGGACTCTGGTCTGGACTCTGGTCTGGTCTCTGATCTGGACTCTGGTCTTGACTCTGGTCTGGTCTGGACTCTGGTCTGGTCTCTGGACTCTGGTCTGGACTCTGGTCTGGTCTCTGGACTCTGGTCTGGTCTCTGGACTCTGGTCTGGACTCTGGTCTGGTCTGGACTCTGGTCTGGACTCTGGTCTGGTCTTTGGTCTGGTCTGGACTCTGATCTGGTCTGGTCTCTGATCTGGACTCTGGTCTGGTCTCTGGACGCTGGTCTGGTCTCTGGACTCTGGTCTGGACTCTGGTCTGGTCTGGACTCTGGTCTGGTCTGGTCTTTGGTCTGGTCTGGACTCTGATCTGGTCTGGTCTCTGATCTGGACTCTGGTCTGGACTCTGGTCTGGTCTCTGATCTGGACTCTGGTCTGGTCTCTGATCTGGACTCTGGTCTGGACTCTGGTCTGGACTCTGGTCTGGACTCGGTCTGGTCTGGACTCTGGTCTGGTCTCTGGTCTGGTCTTTGGTCTGGTCTGGACTCTGGTCTGGTCTCTGGACTCTGGTCTGGTCTCTGGTCTGGTCTGGTCTGGTCTCTGGTCTGGTCTCTGGTCTCTGGTCTGGACTCTGGTCTGGACTCTGGTCTGGTCTGGACTCTGGTCTGGACTCTGGTCTGGACCCTGGACCTGGTCTGGACTCTGGTCTGGACTCTGGTCTGGTCTGGACTCTGGTCTGGTCTGGTCTTTGGTCTGGTCTGGACTCTGGTCTGGTCTCTGATCTGGACTCTGGTCTGGTGTCTGGACTCTGGTCTGGACTCTGGTCTGGTCTGGTCTTTGGTCTGGTCTGGTCTCTGGTCTGGTCTCTGGTCTCTGGTCTGGTCTCTGGTCTGGACTCTGGTCTGGTCTCTGGACTCTGGTCTGGTCTCTGGACTCTGGTCTGGACTCTGGTCTGGACTCTGGTCTGGACCCTGGACCTGGTCTGGACTCTGGTCTGGTCTCTGGTCTGGTCTGGTCTCTGGTCTGGACTCTGGTCTGGTCTGGACTCTGGTCTGGTCTGGTCTCTGGTCTGGTCTGGTCTTTGGTCTGGTCTGGACTCTGGTCTGGTCTCTGGTCTGGTCTGGTCTCTGGTCTGGTCTCTGGTCTGGTCTTTGGTCTGGTCTGGACTCTGGTCTGGTCTCTGGTCTGGTCTCTGATCTGGACTCTGGTCTGGACTCTGGTCTGGTCTGGACTCTGGTCTGGTCTCTGGACTCTGGTCTGGACTCTGGTCTGGTCTGGACTCTGGTCTGGACTCTGGTCTGGTCTGGTCTGGTCTTTGGTCTGGTCTGGACTCTGATCTGGTCTGGTCTCTGATCTGGACTCTGGTCTGGTCTGGACTCTGGTCTGGTCTCTGGACTCTGGTCTGGACTCTGGTCTGGTCTGGACTCTGGTCTGGACTCTGGTCTGGTCTGGACTCTGGTCTGGTCTCTGATCTGGACTCTGGTCTGGACTCTGGTCTGGTCTGGACTCTGGTCTGGACTCTGGTCTGGTCTGGTGTGGTCTTTGGTCTGGTCTGGACTCTGATCTGGTCTGGTCTCTGATCTCGACTCTGGTCTGCACTCTGGTCTGGTCTCTGATCTGGACTCTGGTCTGTTCTCTGATCTGGACTCTGGTCTGGTCTGGACTCGGTCTGGTCTGGACTCTGGTCTGGTCTCTGGTCTGGTCTGGTCTGGACTCTGGTCTGGTCTTTGGTCTGGTCTGGACTCTGGTCTTGACTCTAGTCTGGACACTGGACCTGGTTTGGACTCTGGTCTGGACTCTAGTCTGGACCCTGGACCTGGTCTGGTCTCTGGTCTGGTCTCTGGTCTGGACCCTGGACCTGGTCTGGACTCTGGTCTGGACTCTGGTCTGGACCTGGTCTGGACCCTGGACCTGGTCTGGACTCTGGTCTTGTCTGGTCTGGTCTCTGGTCTGGACCCTGGACCTGGTCTGTACTCTGGTCTGGACACTGGACCTGGTCTGGACTCTGGTCTGGACTCTGGTCTGGACTCTGGTCTGGTCTATGGTCTGGACTCTGGTCTGGACTCTGGTCTTGTCTGGACTCTGGTCTGGTCTTTGGTCTGGTATGGACTCTGGTCTGGACTCTGGTCTGGTCTTTGGTCTGGTATGGACTCTGGTATGGACTCTGGTCTGGACTCTGGTCTGGTCTGGAGTCTGGTCTGGAGTCTGGTCTGGTCTCTGGTCTGGTCTGGTCTTTGGTCTGGTCTGGACTCTGGTCTGGACTCTGGTCTGGACTCTTGTCTGGTCTTTGGTCTGGTCTGGTCTCTGGTCTGGTCTCTGGTCTGGTCTTTGGTCTGGTCTGGACTCTGGTCTGGACTCTGGTCTGGTCTCTGATCTGGACTCTGGTCTGGACTCTGGTCTGGTCTCTGATCTGGACTCTGGTCTAGACTCTGGTCTGGTCTGGACTCTGGTCTGGTCTCTGGACTCTGGTCTGGACTCTGGTCTGGTCTGGTCTCTGGTCTGGACTCTGGTCTGGTCTGGACTCTGGTCTTCTCTCTGGACTCTGGTCTGGTCTCTGGACTCTGGTCTGGACTCTGGTCTGGTCTGGTCTTTGATCTGGTCTGGTCTCTGATCTGGACTTTGGTCTGGACTCTGGTCTGGTCTCTGATCTGGACTCTGGTCTGGACTCTGGGCTGGTCTGGACTCTGGTCTGGTCTCTGGTCTGGTCTGGACTCTGGGCTGGTCTGGACTCTGGTCTGGTCTCTGGTCTCTGGTCTGGTCTGGTCTCTGGTCTGGTCTTTGGTCTGGTCTGGACTCTGATCTGGACTCTGATCTGGACTCTGGTCTGGACTCTGGTCTGGTCTCTGATCTGGACTCTGGTCTGGTCTGGACTCTGGTCTGGTCTGGACTCTGGTCTGGACTCTGGTCTGGTCTGGACTCTGGTCTGGTCTTTGGTCTGGTCTGGACTCTGATCTGGTCTGGTCTCTGATCTGGACTCTGGTCTGGACTCTGGTCTGGTCTCTGATCTGGACTCTGGGCTGGTCTCTGATCTGGACTCTGATCTGGACTCTGGTCTGGACTCTGGTCTGGTCTCTGGTCTGGTCTTTGGTCTGGTCTGGACTCTGGTCTGGTCTCTGGTCTGGTCTCTGGTCTGGTCTTTGGTCTGGTCTGGACTCTGGTCTGGACTCTGGTCTTGTCTCTGATCTGGACTCTGATCTGGACTCTGGTCTGGTCTCTGGTCTGGACTCTGGTCTTGTCTGGACTCTGGTCTGGTCTTTGGTCTGGTCTGGACTCTGGTCTGGACTCTGGTCTGGTCTGGAGTCTGGTCTGGTCTCTGGTCTGGTCTGGTCTTTGGTCTGGTCTTTGGTCTGGTCTGGACTCTGGTCTGGACTCTGGTCTGGTCTGGACTCTGGTCTGGACTCTGGTCTGGTCTGGACTCTGGTCTGGTCTCTGATCTGGACTCTGGTCTGGACTCTGGTCTGGTCTGGACTCTGGTCTGGTCTCTGGACTCTGGTCTGGACTCTGGTCTGGTCTCTGGACTCTGGTCTGGACTCTGGTCTGGTCTGGACTCTGGTCTGGACTCTGGTCTGGTCTGGTCTGGTCTTTGGTCTGGTCTGGACTCTGATCTGGTCTGGTCTCTGATCTGGACTCTGGTCTGGTCTCTGGACGCTGGTCTGGTCTCTGGACTCTGGTCTGGACTCTGGTCTGGTCTGGACTCTGGTCTGGTCTGGTCTTTGGTCTGGTCTGGACTCTGATCTGGTCTGGTCTCTGATCTGGACTCTGGTCTGGACTCTGGTCTGGTCTCTGGTCTGGTCTCTGATCTGGACTCTGGTCTGGTCTCTGATCTGGACTCTGGTCTGGACTCTGGTCTGGACTCTGGTCTGGACTCGGTCTGGTCTGGACTCTGGTCTGGTCTCTGGTCTGGTCTTTGGTCTGGTCTGGACTCTGGTCTGGTCTCTGGACTCTGGTCTGGTCTCTGGTCTGGTCTGGTCTGGTCTCTGGTCTGGTCTCTGGTCTCTGGTCTGGTCTCTGGTCTGGTCTCTGGTCTGGACTCTGGTCTGGTCTGGACTCTGGTCTGGACCCTGGACCTGGTCTGGACTCTGGTCTCTGGTCTGGACTCTGGTCTGGTCTGGACTCTGGTCTGGTCTGGTCTTTGGTCTGGTCTGGACTCTGGTCTGGTCTCTGATCTGGACTCTGGTCTGGTGTCTGGACTCTGGTCTGGACTCTGGTCTGGTCTGGTCTTTGGTCTGGTCTGGTCTCTGGTCTGGTCTCTGGTCTCTGGTCTGGTCTCTGGTCTGGACTCTGGTCTGGTCTGGACTCTGGTCTGGTCTCTGGTCTGGACCCTGGACCTGGTCTGGACTCTGGTCTGGACTCTGGTCTGGACCCTGGACCTGGTCTGGACCTGGTCTGGACTCTGGTCTGGTCTGGTCTGGTCTCTGGTCTGGACCCTGGACCTGGTCTGTACTCTGGTCTGGACCCTGGACCTGGTCTGGACTCTGGTCTGGCCTATGGTCTGGACTCTGGTCTGGACTCTGGTCTGGACTCTGGTCTGGTCTTTGGTTTGGTCTGGAGTCTGGTCTGGAGTCTGGTCTGGAGTCTGGTCTGGTCTGGAGTCTGGTCTGGAGTCTGGTCTGGTCTCTGGTCTGGTCTGGTCTTTGGTCTGGTCTGGACTCTGGTCTGGACTCTGGTCTGGTCTTTGGTCTGGTCTGGTCTCTGGTCTGGTCTCTGGTCTGGTCTTTGGTCTGGTCTGGACTCTGGTCTCGACTCTGGTCTGGACTCTGGTCTGGTCTCTGATCTGGACTCTGGTCTGGACTCTGGTCTGGACTCTGGTCTGGTCTCTGATCTGGACTCTGGTCTGGACTCTGGTCTGGTCTGGACTCTGGTCTGGTCTCTGGACTCTGGTCTGGACTCTGGTCTGGTCTGGTCTTTGGTCTGGTCTCTGGTCTCTGGTCTGGTCTCTGGTCTGGTCTCTGGTCTGGACTCTGGTCTGGTCTGGACTCTGGTCTGGTCTCTGGACTCTGGTCTGGTCTCTGGACTCTGGTCTGGTCTGGTCTTTGGTCTGGTCTGGACTCTGATCTGGTCTGGTCTCTGATCTGGACTCTGGTCTGGACTCTGATCTGGTCTCTGATCTGGACTCTGGTCTGGACTCTGGTCTGGTCTGGACTCTGGTCTGGTCTGGACTCGGTCTGGTCTGGTCTCTGGTCTGGTCTGGACTCTGGTCTGGTCTCTGGTCTCTGGTCTGGTCTGGTCTCTGGTCTGGTCTTTGGTCTGGTCTGGACTCTGATCTGGACTCTGGTCTGGTCTCTGATCTGGACTCTGGTCTGGTCTGGACTCTGGTCTGGACTCTGGTCTGGTCTGGACTCTGGTCTGGTCTTTGGTCTGGTCTGGACTCTGATCTGGTCTGGTCTCTGATCTGGACTCTGGTCTGGTCTCTGGTCTGGACTCTGGGCTGGTCTCTGATCTGGACTCTGGTCTGGACTCTGGTCTGGACTCTGGACTCGGTCTGGTCTGGACTCTGGTCTGGTCTGGACTCTGGTCTGGACTCTAGTCTGGACCCTGGACCTGGTTTGGACTCTGGTCCGGACTCTAGTCTGGACCCTGGACCTGGTCTGGACTCTGGTCTGGTCTCTGGTCTGGTCTCTGGTCTGGACCCTGGACCTGGTCTGGACTCTGGTCTGGACTCTGGTCTGGACCTGGTCTGGACCCTGGACCTGGTCTGGACTCTGGTCTGGTCTCTGGTCTGGACCCTGGACCTGGTCTGTACTCTGGTCTGGACCCTGGACCTGGTCTGGACTCTGGTCTGGACTCTGGTCTGGTCTATGGTCTGGACTCTGGTCTGGACTCTGGTCTGGTCTCTGGTCTGGACTCTGGTCTTGTCTGGACTCTGGTCTGGTCTTTGGTCTGGTATGGACTCTGGTCTGGACTCTGTTCTGGTCTGGAGTCTGGTCTGGTCTCTGGTCTGGTCTCTGGTCTGGTCTGGTCTTTGGTCTGGTCTGGACTCTGGTCTGGACTCTGGTCTGGTCTCTGGTCTGGTCTTTGGTCTGGTCTGGACTCTGGTCTGGTCTCTGGTCTGGTCTTTGGTCTGGTCTGGACTCTGGTCTGGACTCTGGTCTGGTCTCTGATCTGGACTCTGGTCTGGACTCTGGTCTGGTCTCTGGTCTGGTCTCTGGTCTGGACTCTGGTCTTGTCTGGACTCTGGTCTGGTCTTTGGTCTGGTATGGACTCTGGTCTGGACTCTGGTCTGGTCTGGAGTCTGGTCTGGTCTCTGGTCTGGTCTGGTCTTTGGTCTGGTCTTTGGTCTGGTCTGGACTCTGGTCTGGTCTGGACTCTGGTCTGGACTCTGGTCTGGTCTCTGGTCTGGACTCTGGTCTGGACTCTGGTCTGGTCTCTGATCTGGACTCTGGTCTGGTCTTGACTCTGGTCTGGACTCTGGTCTGGTCTGATCTGGTCTTTGGTCTGGTCTGGACTCTGATCTTGTCTGGTCTCTGATCTGGACTCTGGTCTGGTCTGGACTCTGGTCTGGTCTCTGGACTCTGGTCTGGACTCTGGTCTGGTCTGGACTCTTGTCTGGACTCTGGTCTGGTCTGGTCTTTGGTCTGGTCTGGACTCTGATCTGGTCTGGTCTCTGATCTGGACTCTGGTCTGGACTCTGATCTGGACTCTGGTCTGGACTCTGATCTGGACTCTGGTCTGGACTCTGGTCTGGACTCTGGTCTGGACTCTGGTCTGGTCTGGTCTGGTCTTTGGTCTGGTCTGGACTCTGATCTGGTCTGGTCTCTGATCTGGACTCTGGTCTGGTCTGGACTCTGGTCTGGTCTCTGGACTCTGGTCTGGACTCTGGTCTGGTCTGGACTCTTGTCTGGACTCTGGTCTGGTCTGGTCTTTGGTCTGGTCTGGACTCTGATCTGGTCTGGTCTCTGATCTGGACTCTGGTCTGGTCTCTGATCTGGACTCTGGTCTGGACTCTGGTCTGGACTCTGGTCTGGTCTGGACTCGGTCTGGTCTGGACTCGGTCTGGTCTGGACTCTGGTCTGGTCTGGTCTTTGGTCTGGTCTGGACTCTGGTCTGGTCTCTGGACTCTGGTCTGGTCTCTGGTCTGGTCTGGTCTGGTCTCTGGTCTGGTCTCTGGTCTGGTCTCTGGTCTGGACTCTGGTCTGGTCTGGACTCTGGTCTGGTCTCTGGACTCTGGTCTGGACTCTGGTCTGGACCCTGGACCTGGTCTGGACTCTGGTCTCTGGTCTCTGGTCTGGACTCTGGTCTGGTCTGGACTCTGGTCTGGTCTGGTCTTTGGTCTGGTCTGGACTCTGGTCTGGTCTCTGGTCTGGTCTGGTCTCTGGTCTGGTCTTTGGTCTGGTCTTTGGTCTGGTCTGGACTCTGGTCTGGTCTCTGGTCTGGTCTCTGGTCTGGTCTCTGATCTGGACTCTGGTCTGGTCTGGACTCTGGTCTGGTCTCTGGACTCTGGTCTGGACTCTGGTCTGGTCTGGACTCTGGTCTGGACTCTGGTCTGGTCTGGTCTGGTCTTTGGTCTGGTCTGGACTCTGATCTTGTCTGGTCTCTGATCTGGACTCTGGTCTGGTCTGGACTCTGGTCTGGTCTCTGGACTCTGGTCTGGTCTCTGGTCTGGACTCTGGTCTGGTCTGGACTCTGGTCTGGTCTGGTGTGGTCTTTGGTCTGGTCTGGACTCTGATCTGGTCTGGTCTCTGATCTGGACTCTGGTCTGCACTCTGGTCTGGTCTCTGATCTGGACTCTGGTCTGGTCTCTGATCTGGTCTCTGATCTGGACTCTGGTCTGGACTCGGTCTGGTCTGGACTCTGGTCTGGTCTCTGGTCTGGTCTGGACTCTGGTCTGGACTCTGGTCTGGTCTCTGGTCTGGTCTGGACTCCAGTCTTGACTCTAGTCTGGACCCTGGACCTGGTTTGGACTCTGGTCTGGACTCTAGTCTGGACCCTGGACCTGGTCTGGTCTCTGGTCTGGTTTCTGGTCAGGACCCTGGACCTGGTCTGGACTCTGGTCTGGACCCTGGTCTGGACCTGGTCTGGACCCTGGACCTGGTCTGGACCTGGTCTGGACTCTGGTCTGGTCTGGTCTAGTCTCTGGTCTGGACCCTGGACCTGGTCTGTACTCTGGTCTGGACACTGGACCTGGTCTGGACTCTGGTCTGGACTCTGGTCTGGTCTATGGTCTGGACTCTGGTCTGGACTCTGGTCTTGTCTGGACTCTGGTCTGGTCTTTGGTCTGGTATGGACTCTGGTCTGGACTCTGGTCTGGTCTTTGGTCTGGTATGGACTCTGGTCTGGACTCTGGTCTGGTCTGGTCTTTGGTCTGGTCTGGACTCTGGTCTGGACTCTGGTCTGGACTCTGGTCTGGTCTTTGGTCTGGTCTGGTCTCTGGTCTGGTCTCTGGTCTGGTCTCTGGTCTGGTCTGGACTCTGGTCTGGACTCTGGTCTGGACTCTGATCTGGACTCTGGTCTGGACTCTGGTCTGGTCTCTGATCTGGACTCTGGTCTAGACTCTGGTCTGGTCTGGACTCTGGTCTGGTCTGGTCTCTGGTCTGGTCTGGTCTTTGGTCTGGTCTCTGGTCTCTGGTCTGGTCTCTGGTCTGGTCTCTGGTCTGGACTCTGGTCTGGTCTGGACTCTGGTCTGGTCTCTGGACTCTGGTCTGGTCTCTGGACTCTGGTCTGGACTCTGGTCTGGTCTGGTCTTTGATCTGGTCTGGTCTCTGATCTGGACTTTGGTCTGGACTCTGGTCTGGTCTCTGATCTGGACTCTGGTCTGGACTCTGGTCTGGTCTGGACTCTGGTCTGGACTCTGGTCTGGTCTCTGGTCTGGTCTCTGGTCTGGTCTGGACTCTGGTCTGGTCTGGACTCTGGTCTGGTCTCTGGTCTCTGGTCTGGTCTGGTCTCTGGTCTGGTCTTTGGTCTGGTCTGGACTCTGATCTGGACTCTGATCTGGACTCTGGTCTGGACTCTGGTCTGGTCTCTGATCTGGACTCTGGTCTGGTCTGGACTCTGGTCTGGTCTGGACTCTGGTCTGGACTCTGGTCTGGTCTGGACTCTGGTCTGGACTCTGGTCTGGTCTTTGGTCTGGTCTGGACTCTGATCTGGTCTGGTCTCTGATCTGGACTCTGGTCTGGACTCTGGTCTGGTCTCTGATCTGGACTCTGGGCTGGTCTCTGATCTGGACTCTGATCTGGACTCTGGTCTGGACTCTGGTCTGGACTCTGGTCTGGTCTCTGGTCTGGTCTGGACTCTGGTCTGGTCTCTGGTCTGGTCTCTGGTCCTGTCTTTGGTCTGGTCTGGACTCTGGTCTGGACTCTGGTCTTGTCTCTGATCTGGACTCTGGTCTGGACTCTGGTCTGGTCTCTGGTCTGGACTCTGGTCTTGTCTGGACTCTGGTCTGGTCTTTGGTCTGGTATGGACTCTGGTCTGGTCTGGAGTCTGGTCTGGTCTCTGGTCTGGTCTGGTCTGGTCTTTGGTCTGGTCTTTGGTCTGGTCTGGACTCTGGTCTGGACTCTGGTCTGGTCTGGACTCTGGTCTGGTCTCTGGTCTGGACTCTGGTCTGGTCTCTGATCTGGACTCTGGTCTGGACTCTGGTCTGGTCTGGACTCTGGTCTGGTCTGGACTCTGGTCTGGTCTCTGGACTCTGGTCTGGTCTGGACTCTGGTCTGGTCTGGTCTGGTCTTTGGTCTGGTCTGGACTCTGATCTGGTCTGGTCTCTGATCTGGACTCTGGTCTGGTCTGGACTCTGGTCTGGTCTCTGGACTCTGGTCTGGACTCTGGTCTGGTCTGGACTCTTGTCTGGACTCTGGTCTGGTCTGGTCTTTGGTCTGGTCTGGTCTTTGGTCTGGTCTGGTCTCTGATCTGGACTCTGGTCTGGTCTCTGATCTGGACTCTGGTCTGGTCTCTGGTCTGGACTCTGGTCTGGACTCTGGTCTGGACTCTGGTCTGGTCTGGACTCGGTCTGGTCTGGTCTCTGGTCTGGTCTTTGGTCTGGTCTGGACTCTGGTCTGGACTCTGGTCTGGTCTCTGGACTCTGGTCTGGTCTCTGGACTCTGGTCTGGACTCTGGTCTGGACTCTGGTCTGGACTCTGGTCTGGTCTGGACTCGGTCTGGTCTGGACTCGGTCTGGTCTGGTCTCTGGTCTGGTCTTTGGTCTGGTCTGGACTCTGGTCTGGACTCTGGTCTGGTCTCTGGACTCTGGTCTGGTCTCTGGTCTGGTCTGGTCTTTGGTCTGGTCTGGTCTGGTCTCTGGTCTCTGGTCTGGTCTCTGGTCTGGTCTCTGGTCTGGACTCTGGTCTGGACTCTGGTCTGGTCTCTGGACTCTGGTCTGGACTCTGGTCTGGACCCTGGACCTGGTCTGGACTCTGGTCTCTTGTCTGGACTCTGGTCTGGTCTGGTCTTTGGTCTGGTCTGGACTCTGGTCTGGTCTCTGGTCTGGTCTGGTCTCTGGTCTGGTCTTTGGTCTGGTCTTTGGTCTGGTCTGGACTCTGGTCTGGTCTCTGATCTGTACTCTGGTCTGGTCTGGACTCTGGTCTGGTATCTGGACTCTGGTCTGGACTCTGGTCTGGTCTGGACTCTGGTCTGGTCTGGTCTCTGATCTGGACTCTGGTCTGGTCTGGACTCTGGTCTGGTCTCTGGACTCTGGTCTGGACTCTGGTCTGGACCCTGGACCTGGTCTGGACTCTGGTCTGGTCTGGACTCTGGTCTGGACTCTGGTCTGGACTCTGGTCTGGTCTGGTGTGGTCTTTGGTCTGGTCTGGACTCTGATCTGGTCTGGTCTCTGATCTGGACTCTGGTCTGGACTCTGGTCTGGTCTCTGATCTGGACTCTGGTCTGGACTCTGGTCTGGACTCTGGTCTGGTCTCTGGTCTGGTCTGGACTCTGGTCTTGCCTCTAGTCTGGACCCTGGACCTGGTTTGGACTCTGGTCTGGACTCTAGTCTGGACCCTGGACCTGGTCTGGACTCTGGTCTGGTCTCTGGTCTGGTCTCTGGTCTGGACCCTGGACCTGGTCTGGACTCTGGTCTGGACTCTGGTCTGGACCTGGTCTGGACCCTGGACCTGGTCTGGACCTGGTCTGGACTCTGGTCTGGTCTGGTCTGGTCTCTGGTCTGGACCCTGGACCTGGTCTGTACTCTGGTCTGGACACTGGACTCTGGTCTGGACTCTGGTCTGGACTCTGGTCTGGTCTATGGTCTGGACTCTGGTCTGGACTCTGGTCTGGTCTCTGGTCTGGACTCTGGTCTGGTCTGGAGTCTGGTCTGGTCTCTGGTCTGGTCTGGTCTTTGGTCTGGTCTGGACTCTGGTCTGGACTCTGGTCTGGACTCTGGTCTGGTCTTTGGTCTGGTCTGGTCTCTGGTCTGGTCTCTGGTCTGGTCTTTGGTCTGGTCTGGACTCTGGTCTGGTCTCTGATCTGGACTCTGGTCTGGACTCTGGTCTGGTCTCTGATCTGGACTCTGGTCTGGACTCTGGTCTGGTCTGGACTCTGGTCTGGTCTCTGGACTCTGGTCTGGACTCTGGTCTGGTCTGGTCTCTGGTCTGGTCTGGTCTTTGGTCTGGTCTCTGGTCTCTGGTCTGGTCTCTGGTCTGGTCTCTGGTCTGGACTCTGGTCTGGTCTCTGGACTCTGGTCTGGTCTCTGGACTCTGGTCTGGACTCTGGTCTGGTCTGGTCTTTGGTCTGGTCTGGACTCTGATCTGGTCTGGTCTCTGATCTGGACTTTGGTCTGGACTCTGGTCTGGTCTCTGATCTGGACTCTGGTCTGGACTCTGGTCTGGTCTGGACTCTGGTCTGGACTCTGGTCTGGTCTGGACTCTGGTCTGGTCTCTGGTCTGGTCTCTGGTCTGGTCTGGACTCTGGTCTGGTCTGGACTCTGGTCTGGTCTCTGGTCTCTGGTCTGGTCTGGTCTCTGGTCTGGTCTTTGGTCTGGTCTGGACTCTGATCTGGACTCTGATCTGGACTCTGGTCTGGACTCTGGTCTGGTCTCTGATCTGGACTCTGGTCTGGTCTGGACTCTGGTCTGGTCTGGACTCTGGTCTGGTCTCTGGTCTCTGGTCTGGTCTGGTCTGGACTCTGATCTGGTCTGGTCTCTGATCTGGACTCTGGTCTGGACTCTGGTCTGGTCTCTGATCTGGACTCTGGGCTGGTCTCTGATCTGGACTCTGATCTGGACTCTGGTCTGGACTCTGGACTCGGTCTGGTCTGGACTCTGGTCTGGTCTCTGGTCTGGTCTGGACTCTGGTCTGGACTCTAGTCTGGACCCTGGACCTGGTTTGGACTCTGGTCTGGACTCTTGTCTGGACCCTGGACCTGGTCTGGACTCTGGTCTGGTCTCTGGTCTGGTCTCTGGTCTGGTCTCTGGTCTGGACCCTGGACCTGGTCTGGACTCTGGTCTGGACCTGGTCTGGACCCTGGACCTGGTCTGGACTCTGGTCTGGTCTGGTCTGGTCTCTGGTCTGGACCCTGGACCTGGTCTGTACTCTGGTCTGGACCCTGGACCTGGTCTGGACTCTGGTCTGGACTCTGGTCTGGTCTTTGGTCTGGACTCTGGTCTGGACTCTGGTCTGGACTCTGGTCTTGTCTGGACTCTGGTCTGGTCTTTGGTTTGGTATGGACTCTGGTCTGGACTCTGGTCTGGTCTCTGGTCTGGTCTTTGGTCTGGTCTGGACTCTGGTCTGGTCTCTGGTCTGGTCTCTGGTCTGGTCTCTGGTCTGGACTCTGGTCTGGTCTCTGGACTCTGGTCTGGTCTCTGGACTCTGGTCTGGACTCTGGTCTGGTCTGGTCTGGACTCTGGTCTGGTCTGGTCTGGTCTCTGGTCTGGTCTGGTCTTTGGTCTGGTCTGGACTCTGATCTGGTCTGGACTCTGATCTGGACTCTGGTCTGGACTCTGATCTGGACTCTGGTCTGGTCTCTGATCTGGACTCTGGTCTGGACTCTGGTCTGGACTCTGGTCTGGACTCTGGACTCGGTCTGGTCTGGACTCTGGTCTGGTCTCTGGTCTCTGGTCTGGACTCTGGTCTGGACTCTGGTCTGGACTCTAGTCTGGACCCTGGACCTGGTTTGGACTCTGGTCTGGACTCTAGTCTGGACCCTGGACCTGGTCTGGACTCTGGTCTGGTCTTTGGTCTGGTCTGGACTCTGGTCTGGACTCTGGTCTTGTCTCTGGTCTGGTCTTTGGTCTGGTCTGGACTCTGGTCTGGTCTCTGGTCTGGTCTTTGGTCTGGTCTGGACTCTGGTCTGGACTCTGGTCTGGTCTCTGATCTGGACTCTGGTCTGGACTCTGGTCTGGTCTCTGGTCTGGACTCTGGTCTTGTCTGGACTCTGGTCTGGTATGGACTCTGGTCTGGTCTCTGGTCTGGACCCTGGACCTGGTCTGGACTCTGGTCTGGACCTGGTCTGGACCCTGGACCTGGTCTGGACTCTGGTCTGGTCTGGTCTGGTCTCTGGTCTGGACCCTGGACCTGGTCTGTACTCTGGTCTGGACCCTGGACCTGGTCTGGACTCTGGTCTGGTCTCTGGTCTGGTCTTTGGTCTGGTCTGGACTGTGGTCTGGTCTCTGGTCTGGTCTCTGGTCTGGTCTGGTCTCTGATCTGGACTCTGGTCTGGACTCTGGTCTGGTCTGGACTCTGGTCTGGTCTCTGGTTTCTGGTCTGGTCTCTGGACTCTGGTCTGGACTCTGGTCTGGTCTGGTCTGGTCTTTGATCTGGTCTGGACTCTGATCTGGTCTGGTCTCTGATCTGGACTCTGGTCTGGACTCTGGTCTGGTCTCTGATCTGGACTCTGGTCTGGACTCTGGTCTGGACTCTGGTCTGGTCTCTGATCTGGACTCTGGTCTGGTCTCTGGTCTGGTCTCTGATCTGGACTCTGGTCTGGACTCTGGTCTGGACTCTGGACTCGGTCTGGTCTGGACTCTGGTCTGGTCTGGACTCTGGTCTGGACCCTGGACTCTGGTCTGGACTCTGGTCCGGACCTGGTCTGGACCCTGGACCTGGTCTGGACTCTGGTCTGGTCTGGTCTCTGGTCTGGACCCTGGACCTGGTCTGGACTCTGGTCTGGACTCTGGTCTGGACCCTGGACCTGGTCTGGACTCTGGTCTGGACTCTGGTCTGGTCTCTGGCCTGGACTCTGGTCTGGACCCTTGACCTGGTCTGGACTCTGGTCTGGTTTCTGGTCTGATCTGGTCTCTGGTCTGGTCTGGTCTGGTCTCTGGTCTGGACCCTGGACTCTGGTCTGGTCTCTGGTCTGGACCCTGGACCTGGTCTGGACTCTGGTCTGGACCCTGGACCTGGTCTGGACTCTGGTCTGGACTCTGGTCTGGACCCTGGACCTGGTCTGGACTCTGGTCTGGACTCTGGTCTGGACCTGGTCTGGACTCTGGTCTGGACCCTGGACCTGGTCTGGACTCTGGTCTGGTCTCTGGTCTGGACTCTGGTCTGGTCTCTGGTCTGGACCCTGGACCTGGTCTGGACTCTGGTCTGGACTCTGGTCTGGACCCTGGACCTGGTCTGGACTCTGGTCTGGACTCTGGTCTGGACCCTGGACCTGGTCTGGACTCTGGTCTGGACCCTGGACCTGGTCTGGACTCTGGTCTGGACTCTGGTCTGGACCCTGGACCTGGTCTGGACTCTGGTCTGGACTAGTTGAGTCTTTAGACCTCAGAGTTCAGCCTGGTTTATATTTTCTGAACGTATCACAGATGGATTCTGGTCCAGAACCGTTCTGGGATTTATAAACATCCAGCAGGTTTTAAATCTATCCAGTATGAACTGGAAACCAGTATAAACTGGAAACCAGTATAAACTGGAAGCTGGTGTAAAGATGTTAAATCTGGTGTTCAGACCTCGTAGTCCCAGTTAAAGCTCCAGCAGCATCTGGATGAGCTGCAGATGTTTAATGCCCCTCCTGTTCAAAGACCGTTCCAGTGATCCAGTCTACTGGTTTTACTGGGAAGTCCTGTTAAAAGACCGTTCCAGTAATCCAGTCTACTGGTTTTACTGGGAGGTCCTGTTAAAAGGCCGTTCCAGTAATCCAGTCTACTGGTTTTACTGGGAAGTCCTGTTAAAAGACCGTTCCAGTGATCCAGTCTACTGGTTTTACTGGGAAGTCCTGTTAAAAGACCGTTCCAGTAATCCAGTCTACTGGTTTTACTGGGAGGTCCTGTTAAAAGACCGTTCCAGTGATCCAGTCTACTGGTTTTACTGGGAGGTCCTGTTAAAAGACCGTTCCAGTGATCCAGTCTACTGGTTTTACTGGGAGGTCCTGTTAAAAGACCGTTCCAGTAATCCAGTCTACTGGTTTTACTGGGAAGTCCTGTTAAAAGACCGTTCCAGTGATCCAGTCTACTGGTTTTACTGGGAGGTCCTGTTAAAAGACCGTTCCAGTGATCCAGTCTACTGGTTTTACTGGGAGGTCCTGTTAAAAGACCGTTCCAGTAATCCAGTCTACTGGTTTTACTGGGAAGTCCTGTTAAAAGACCGTTCCAGTAATCCAGTCTACTGGTTTTACTGGGAGGTCCTGTTAAAAGACCGTTCCAGTGATCCAGTCTACTGGTTTTACTGGGAAGTCCTGTTTAAAAGACCGTTCCAGTGATCCAGTCTACTGGTTTTACTGGGAGGTCCTGTTAAAAGACCGTTCCAGTGATCCAGTCTACTGGTTTTACTGGGAGGTCCTGTTAAAAGACCGTTCCAGTGATCCAGTCTACTGGTTTTACTGGGAAGTCCTGTTTAAAAGACCGTTCCAGTAATCCAGTCTACTGGTTTTACTGGGAGGTCCTGTTAAAAGACCGTTCCAGTGATCCAGTCTACTGGTTTTACTGGGAGGTCCTGTTAAAAGACCGTTCCAGTGATCCAGCCTACTGGTTTTACTGGGAGGTCCTGTTAAAAGACCGTTCCAGTAATCCAGTCTACTGGTTTTACTGGGAGGTCCTGTTAAAAGACCGTTCCAGTGATCCAGTCTACTGGTTTTACTGGGAGGTCCTGTTAAAAGACCGTTCCAGTAATCCAGTCTACTGGTTTTACTGGGAAGTCCTGTTAAAAGACCGTTCCAGTAATCCAGTCTACTGGTTTTACTGGGAAGTCCTGTTTAAAAGACCGTTCCAGTGATCCAGTCTACTGGTTTTACTGGGAAGTCCTGTTAAAAGACCGTTCCAGTGATCCAGTCTACTGGTTTTACTGGGAAGTCCTGTTAAAAGACCGTTCCAGTAATCCAGTCTACTGGTTTTACTGGGAAGTCCTGTTAAAAGACCGTTCCAGTAATCCAGTCTACTGGTTTTACTGGGAAGTCCTGTTTAAAAGACCGTTCCAGTGATCCAGTCTACTGGTTTTACTGGGAAGTCCTGTTAAAAGACCGTTCCAGTGATCCAGTCTACTGGTTTTACTGGGAGGTCCTGTTAAAAGACCGTTCCAGTGATCCAGTCTACTGGTTTTACTGGGAAGTCCTGTTAAAAGACCGTTCCAGTAATCCAGTCTACTGGTTTTACTGGGAAGTCCTGTTAAAAGACTGTTCCAGTAATCCAGTCTACTGGTTTTACTGGGAAGTCCTGTTTAAAAGACCGTTCCAGTAATCCAGTCTACTGGTTTTACTGGGAAGTCCTGTTTAAAAGACCGTTCCAGTGATCCAGTCTACTGGTTTTACTGGGAAGTCCTGTTTAAAAGACCGTTCCAGTGATCCAGTCTACTGGTTTTACTGGGAAGTCCTGTTAAAAGACCGTTCCAGTAATCCAGTCTACTGGTTTTACTGGGAAGTCCTGTTAAAAGACCGTTCCAGTGATCCAGTCTACTGGTTTTACTGGGAAGTCCTGTTAAAAGACCGTTCCAGTGATCCAGCCTACTGGTTTTACTGGGAAGTCCTGTTAAAAGACCGTTCCAGTGATCCAGTCTACTGGTTTTACTGGGAGGTCCTGTTAAAAGACCGTTCCAGTGATCCAGCCTACTGGTTTTACTGGGAAGTCCTGTTAAAAGACCGTTCCAGTAATCCAGTCTACTGGTTTTACTGGGAAGTCCTGTTAAAAGACCGTTCCAGTAATCCAGTCTACTGGTTTTACTGGGAAGTCCTGTTTAAAAGACCGTTCCAGTGATCCAGTCTACTGGTTTTACTGGGAAGTCCTGTTAAAAGACCGTTCCAGTGATCCAGTCTACTGGTTTTACTGGGAAGTCCTGTTAAAAGACCGTTCCAGTAATCCAGTCTACTGGTTTTACTGGGAGGTCCTGTTAAAAGACCGTTCCAGTGATCCAGTCTACTGGTTTTACTGGGAAGTCCTGTTAAAAGACCGTTCCAGTGATCCAGTCTACTGGTTTTACTGGGAAGTCCTGTTTAAAAGACCGTTCCAGTGATCCAGTCTACTGGTTTTACTGGGAGGTCCTGTTAAAAGACCGTTCCAGTGATCCAGTCTACTGGTTTTACTGGGAAGTCCTGTTTAAAAGACCGTTCCAGTGATCCAGTCTACTGGTTTTACTGGGAAGTCCTGTTAAAAGACCGTTCCAGTGATCCAGTCTACTGGTTTTACTGGGAGGTCCTGTTAAAAGACCGTTCCAGTGATCCAGTCTACTGGTTTTACTGGGAAGTCCTGTTAAAAGACCGTTCCAGTAATCCAGTCTACTGGTTTTACTGGGAGGTCCTGTTAAAAGACCGTTCCAGTGATCCAGTCTACTGGTTTTACTGGGAGGTCCTGTTAAAAGACCGTTCCAGTGATCCAGTCTACTGGTTTTACTGGGAAGTCCTGTTAAAAGACCGTTCCAGTGATCCAGCCTACTGGTTTTACTGGGAAGTCCTGTTAAAAGACCGTTCCAGTGATCCAGCCTACTGGTTTTACTGGGAGGTCCTGTTAAAAGACCGTTCCAGTGATCCAGTCTACTGGTTTTACTGGGAAGTCCTGTTAAAAGACCGTTCCAGTGATCCAGTCTACTGGTTTTACTGGGAGGTCCTGTTAAAAGACCGTTCCAGTGATCCAGCCTACTGGTTTTACTGGGAGGTCCTGTTAAAAGACCGTTCCAGTGATCCAGTCTACTGGTTTTACTGGGAAGTCCTGTTAAAAGACCGTTCCAGTGATCCAGTCTACTGGTTTTACTGGGAGGTCCTGTTAAAAGACCGTTCCAGTGATCCAGCCTACTGGTTTTACTGGGAAGTCCTGTTAAAAGACCGTTCCAGTGATCCAGTCTACTGGTTTTACTGGGAGGTCCTGTTAAAAGACCGTTCCAGTGATCTAGTCTGCTGGAGATGAATGCATGGAGGAGTTTCTACTGGTCTTACTGGGAGACTAAACTTTTAATCCTGTTGATGTTTCTGATAGTAAAAAGTTTCTTAGTGAAGCTGTGATGTGGCTTCTGAAAGTCAGATGTGAGTCCATCAACTCTCCAAGGTTCCAGAATTGATTGGTGGTTTTAAGAACTGGAGTCTCCAGAAGTTTACCAACGCCGATCCTCATGAATGGAAGACAACATGGTGGAACTCTGAGTCATGTGCATACACTCGTCTCGTAACACACAAGCTAGAAAAGAAGGCGACGTTTCCCCACCCAACAAGCAGCTGGTCTGAAGATGGTCCCGATGTCTGCATTTCCACATCTCACCTAAAACTGGCTCCAATTATTCAAAGTGTTTCAATCAAATCTAAAAGAAGTGACGTCTGTACAACTTTTAATTAGTAGGAACTATTTGATGTAAACTACTGAAGGATTCGTTAACAGCTGTCGTTCCTGAACCAATGTGAACATTTCTGCTTTTTCACTCCACATCAATCATTTGGATTTAATTTGTTTTGAAAGTTGCAAAGCTGAGATATTTTTGCAGGAAAGGAGACTTAAACTTCCTCCAGTTTGTTTTCACGTCTGTAATGCAAAATGAAATCTCAGCAGTTTAAAAAGTTATTTAAAAAAATAGCTGAGATGTAAAAACTTCAACATTTAATCATTAAGTTTGGAAGACATGTTAATGAGAAAATATGATGGTTGCTCCTGTTTACCTCCGGCTTCTCTTAACTCAGTAGTCTGGAAACATCTGGAAGTTAAAACGATGACTGATGATCAGTCAGTTTTCTGTTTGTTTTAAGAGCAGAGCTTCCAAAATAAGATTTTAGTTGCTGCATATGGGAGGTGGACAACTCTGGTCCTGGAGGGGTGTTAGGGTTAGGTTTAACACCTGCTGGTGTTAGCAGTTTCCCAGCTGCAACATACTTGACTCAAACCAATGGCCAATTAACAGAGAAAGACGCAGTTTAATGTCTGGACTAGTTTGCTAAATTAAAATTAAATCAAAGATAGAATAAACAAAATATAATAAAACAAGAAATCAAAGGAAAATCCTGTCCTACTTTAGTCAGAACTCTGCAAATAACTTGTTTTAATTTATTTTCTACATGGGTAGTGTCGTAGGTGATCATGACAGGATGTAGAGTGGGAGATGTAATTATGCTGTCAGTCTAGTAGAATAACTGGAACTAATAATTATATAAAAATAATTTTATATCGGAATCATCAGCCAATCATCAAACAGTGTTTTATATACGAATAATCAGGTCAGATGAATGTTAATGTTGAAAATATTTTATATTTATTGATGACAGTTTTTCCACATCATGCTTGCCAGTTAAAATATAATAATTATATATAATAAACTTATTACATGATTGGCTAGTTATAATGTTACTGGCTTATTACATAATTGGTTGTTACACATATATGACAGTATTAATGATGCATCTCTAGACGTAAGTTCACAGTTTAAACGACACCTGTCTGCATATGGAGCCTTTCATCTGAACGCTGCTGACAGGCTGGATCTTCCTCCTGATGATTCAGCAGCCACAGTTTAGAAAAACAACATTTTCTACTTTGTTTCAGTTTTTGTTAAATCAGCAGAATAACTGGATCCGTGTTTCTGAGACCATGCAGTGATCTCAGCTTGAGAATTCGGCCTGTTTGTGATGTTGTGCTGACTCATACCGACTCATCATTAATACCTCTCGCACGCAGATGTCTCCAGATTCTCTGATTTCATTGTAGAAGATGGAATATTTAGTCTTCAGTTTTACAGGAGCATGAATCCTGAATGATTCTGGCTTTTTTTTTACGCTGACTCAGTGTAAATTAAACTTCAACCAATTTATTTAAGTTTAGCCACAAAATTCAAGATGAGCAAATACTTTAAACAACAAAACGCAACTTTTAGCTTTTTATGTTTGTTTGTATTAGAGCTGTGATGATAAGCTTTCGTCCTGATTCGATTCCGATTTTTTTGGGTGCCGATTCGATTTAAATTACGATTCTCACGATTTTTCGATATTGCAGATTTTTGTAGATTTAAAGCAAAAAAAAAAAAAAAATGTACAAAACTTTTTCTACTCATCATTTTTATTCATTTTAATTAGACAACAAACACAGCAGCCAGACCATCATTCTGCTGCTATAATGCCCAACAAGTAAAAAGATAAATAAAAATGACAAAACATTTCATAAATGATTATTTTCTTGAAAAAAAAACTTTTTTTTTTAACCAAAAAAATCCATTTTAAAATTGAGGTAAAAAATCCTTAGAGTTTTTTCTAATTCCTTTTTCTATTTCCCACCCCTAGTTTTTATCGTAAAAAAAAAAATTAGTTTGCAAATGAACACATTTGGTTTTTATCGACAGCTTAAGTTGCATCATTTTACTGGGTGGAAAAACCAGTCATCTCATTTGTTTAACTTTTACTCATGTTGAATTTTAGTCCTCAGAGGTTTTTGGGTTATCGTTGCATCAGAAAGTCCGTCTGCTCACCGGTTTCTTTCCTCTGAAGGATACTGAACGAGACATACACGCCTCACGGCCTGAAAGTGGTGCGAGCGCACGCCGAACACGGCTTGCGGGGCCTGATGGACCTGGAGCGTCGCTGGAGGCAGCATTTCCTCACCACCATGCAGCCTCGCCACCTTCCTCCTCTCTGGTCCGTCGACCACAATCACAGCAAGTTTCTCCGCAAATACGGAGAGGACCTGCCCATCAGTCTCAACTGACCGACTCAAAGGACGTAAAGCTGTTCCGCATCCGCCAGCCGGGTGGGAAACTCCTCCACCGCTTCGACAACTATCCAACACTAATCACCGTTTTCCACCGGAAGATGAACGCAGTAATATTGCTGAAGTTGTCACTGCGATGGGCGGCGGCGGCGGCGCCTCGGGTTAAAGAACGGTGGAGACGAAAGGCAGCGCTGAACCCGATCTGCCATGATGTGACTGTGTAGGGACACAGGCTGCTTTTTAAACATGGAAAAAAAAAAACTATTTATGAAGACGAGTAAGATGCTGAAAATAAACTTTTTCTTGTTTTGTTTTGTTTTTTTTTTATAAAGAAAAGCTGCTTCCTGCTCTTAATCCCCCCTCCCCTGTAATTAACCAGCACCCCCCCTGCAGGTTTGCACTTTTTCACCTTCACCAAACTCATGGAAAACATGAGAAGGTTATTATGATGACTAAGTTCATTTTGTGCTCTGCCTAGGGATTTGTTTTCTAGTCTATTGTCTGTTTTAAGTCAATAGATTAAGGCTGAATTCCCAGAAACATCCTGAGATCAAACTTCATCTTTGCTCCGTTTTTTACGAAGACGAGTTTGTTTTCGAGGTGCTTTCGGGTCTGAATGCGGTCTGTCTCAGTTAGTTTAGTTGTTTACATCCCTCCTGCTGGATCTCCTGATGGGTGGGACATCTACATGGCGCATGTGCCTCCTAACCCCCACCCCCCCCCACCGCAGGGGGGACTCGGCACGGCGGTGGGATGTGACAACTCTTCACCTTCCAGCAGTTTTTACATGACGTCGTTCCTCACATTTTCAAACGGCACCATAGGAAAAGTCGCCAACTCTGACATGTTGCGCTACAAATAAAAGACCCTTTACGAGGCAGCGCACTGAAAAAAAATCGTTAGTTATTTATTTATAATATGAATCATAAAATATCCTGCTTTGTCTTGAATTTAAACCCCAAATTGTGAATAAAACTAAAATGTTTGTAATTGTCTTCTGTGTCTGGTCATTTGTTCCCATACCAGGATCACCTTTTTTTTTTTTTCTTCAAACCAAATACAAATATTTGCGTTTAAGTATTTGCCAATAGCGAGTACTGATATAAGTATTACCACAGGTAAATACCTCTACAGGTATGGAGCGGGGACCAGAATGCCAAATGCAGCTGATAAAATTGTGCCTTTTATTTCAACATGTTTGGATAAGGGAGGTGTGTCTCGATATTTAATATGTTTATCTGCAAGTCAAAATGTTGGATTTGATACTTATTATACTTAGTATCAAGTACCACCACTGAAGAAAAACATGCCGTTTGTTTTCACTTCTGAAAGTTTTAATAAAATTGTGTGTGAAGCGCAGCGACAGCGTCACATGATTATGGTAGCCAATCAGAGGTCATGATGATGCCAGGGCTGTTCATGAAGTTGTCTTTTGATATTTTATCCTATTTAGTAATTTCCCATGTAATGTGAATAATCTGTAATTAATTTTAAAGATTCTTTTTGTTTACTGTGTTAATTGGTATAATTTCTTTGCAGTATTGATGTTCCTGAGTTTTATTCATTTTCATTTACCTGACATCACCTGATACAGGAAGCATCAATAAAAATGTCAAAGGCTTTTTAACTTCATCTCAACGGTGTGTGAATTAAAGTCAGACCTTAGCTATGACAGGAAATCAATTTCATAAACATATTTACATCTGAAGAGGTGAAATTTTTGCCCGGGATTCCATTAAACTTTGGGATTGATCTGGAAGGAAATGTGGACACATGGATTTTTAAGATGATTCTTCACAATATGAGAAGAAATAAGCTGCTTTGGTTGAGTTCTGCTCTCAGAGAGCTTTTCTTGTTTACCAGAGCATTTGGTTGTTGTTTTTTTAAAGAATTTGTACATATTCCCCATATTCAATTGACATGTGAAAATATTTATTAGCACATCTGTATATGTTTGTCCATTTTTTAGCTATAGATTGTTAAGAATATTGTAAACATTTGTCTTGTTAAAGCATCTTTCCATTTGATTCAAAAGTCAGATTTGCAAATCAGTATCAGACCAATATCTAATAATTGCATATGTGCATCTCTATTTGTGAATGAATCAACATAAAGTAAGAAAAAAAAAGACAACCACATTCACTTTTCATTTCTTACAAAATCACAGTTTAATAAATAGTCTGTAAAAATGAGTACAAAAGTGGTTTTTTTTTTAACATTTCATATATTAATCACTCGTGACTCGTTTCAGGTCGAAGGAGTCTTTAGTTGGACTTTTTTTTTTCCTTATTTTTTTTTACAATCTAGGTTTGCTGAATTAAGGCCTCTTGATTTTGGCATCAGAACAATCTGTCAGTCGAATGTTTTGTATCTGACGTTAAATTAGTGTAAAGTTATGAACTCCCCTGGTTTCACAGTTCAGTCAGACAAAAGAAATAAATAAAGAACATTTACAAATAAATAAAATGGCTCAACATGCAGAATCTGTTTGCTCTAAGATGCTGACAAAATTGCGCAACGGTCAGTGTTTGACACTGCAAAGACAATGGCACATGAGGCTGCTTCCTAGAAGGGGGACTCCATCAAAGTTGCCTTTCTCCCATGCTGAGAGCGCTTTAATCATAAATAAGGGAAACCTTTGGAAAATACTAAAAGAAAGATTTGGCAGAAGTCCCCTTTAAGAAGTTCAGCGGCAACAAAGAGTGCAATCCAGTGTTGTGAAAAGACGCTGACATCTTTACTGCATTATGCTGAAACCTCTGCAGGTGGAAACACACCTGAAGATCCAGACTTATTTTGAAAATTCTTATTTTAAAGGAAGAAATTTTAGGAAAAGAAGCTTCAGTCAGCACCTGGTTAGCTTAGCATGCGCTATGACTACAAACACAGTCCAGTTTCCCGCCAAAATTTGTAGCACTTCTGCTAAGTTCGGTAGATGCTAGCTGTAGCTTCAGTTAGCAAAAAGCTACAATGTCCTTTTCTAATCTCCTCTATGGATCTTCTGTGTGTCCACAAGCACTTGTACAGAGAGTTTCAACCCTAAATTACTGCATATTAAAACATCTTTTTGTTCAGTTTGACAAAAGACACATTTTACATATATTGAAAGAAAAAAGTGAATTCATGAAATGAACGTTTTTTCCGTTGAGCCCCAAACATCTGGATCATTTTCTTTCTTTAAAACACCAGATGTAAGGGTATTTTGTTTTTTTTTAAAGAAATAGTAATAATCTTTTCATTTCCTTCATAAGGAACATGGTATTGACAATAAGGCATTTACTAAACAATTCCAATTTACAAGTCAAGCCTTCAAAAGATACTTCAGGTTAGTTTTTTTTCTTAAGTCGTGTGAAGTAACCGCTGCACTGAAGTCAGAGCATTCTCAATTTAGAAAAACCTGAAAATATTTTACTGTTAGGCTAAGCTAACAGCTTAGCAGAAGAGTAAATCTGACATGCTACTACAGCGCTATTCATGATGAATGTCACCTCTGCAATTGTCATCCATGCTGCTCTACATCATCACATGCATTAAAGCTGCTCAAAATATTCCTTCAGTCACAATCTGAGGGGGTCAGAAGGTGTGTGAGACATGTTGGCTAGTTTTCTGCATCAGTATTGCCATGATTTAGTCTTTGTGCTTTATTTTTCATGTATTTTTTGATGCTTTAGACGTGATACGTGAGTTTGACCACTACATTTTAAAACCATGTCTGCAGCAGGATACTGCTCCGAATGCAATGATATTGAGCAATATGGATGTTTCTCAGCTGAGAAAAAACAGCAAACTGTTTCATGCAAAAGTGGTGAAAAATTAAGTATATTTTTATAAAATGCGGAATTTCGGAACCACTAAAATGTGGGTCTTCAAACTGAGTACGCTCTGGCTATAGTCCACTGCAGGTAAGTCACAGACAACTCCTACGACCTTAACACAAAATAGCAAAAAAAAAATCACTGAAATTTTCCTTTAACTCCAAATATTATGGAGTCTGTTTTGCGCCTTTATGTTGCAGTCAAACAGAAGTTGCCATGACCAAGTTAACATGGACACTTCAACTAAATACTTTGAGGCCAGTTTATAGTTGCATGGACATAATCATCTGTAGTCCCCTCCCCCACCCAAAGTTGGGTATTTTTTCCAATGCAGATGGACAAACAAGAAGGTAAAGCTGCACATATATTAGAGACAATACTAAATGTTAATCACATGCTGATTGCATGAAAGTTAGCTCATGCAAGGTGGGCTAAGAGTGGGTGAAAATAATATTTGCTCCAAATAATAGCCATTATTTAAGACTTAGTTTCACTCTTATGAGATTTGTTCACTTTGTTTTGCCAAGGAAAGGAACTCGGAGCTAACAGTGATAACATTAGCTTGTCCAAGAGCAACATTGCCACCAAGTGGCAGCAAAATGCAATAACACATGGATGTGTTTTCAAATCAGGCAACAAAAACATCCATGCAGAATTATGTTTGAGTTCTTTGTAATTTTAAAATGCAGTAAGAGATTTTTAGCTCTCTAATCATTCAGATTGCACAATAAAGGCTTAAAATGGACTCCATGCGGGCTACATTTTCAATTTACACGACAAACAATAAAGATATTTTGCAGCTTTAACAATTCAACCTCGAAGATTAAAAGTAACATTTTGCACGCTTCATGAGGAAGAGTTGAAGAATCGACGCAACTCCCAGACATTTTCACACAGACAGAACCCACACATTTTCATACAAACCCATAAGATTGTCACATTAACATAAGATGCTGCAAACAGTAATGATAAAATAATAATATATTTGCTCCACAATGGTTCAGTGAAAATAAATCTTCGGCTTATCACAGCAAGCTAGAAACCAACAAATACAGACGATGTGACATGGTAGCAGATGATTCCTCCAGTTTTTGGTCAAAGGCTGTATGATGATGCTGCGAGGCTCCTGCTCAGTACGCTTTCTATCTTCTGTTTTTTGTTTTTTTTTTCTCTAAAACTGGACATTTTTCGTGGTCATTGATCCCAATAGGTCACTCCCAAGCCCTTGAAACATGTTAGAAATAATTTCTAATCAACGAAGGCTCTGACAACAAATTAAGCATCTCTCAATCATGAAAAATAACCTTTGTTTTCATGCATCAGCCTCTTCCTTCTCCTCCTCTTCACCGTTTCTCCCAACAAACCGAGCTTATTATTGCTTGCATGGCAACACACACCTTATGGGACACTATTGTTGTCTCTCAAAACAGACAGAAAACTAGAAATATTTCACAGTTGAGACTCCAGCAAGGTCCCAAACCTTTAAAAATAAACAGATGTGTCATGTTTTATTTTTTTCTTTCAACAAGGACGGGCTCCGGTTTGTGGGAAGAGACACAACATGAACGTTTGC
>NC_136631.1:35293906-35388860 GCF_933228915.1 Telmatherina bonti
CATGTAACCAGGCCACCGCTGCATGATGACGTATCATGTAACCAGGCCACCGCTGCATGATGACGTATCATGTAACCAGGCCACCGCTGCATGATGACGTATCATGTAACCAGGCCATCGCTGCATGATGAGTATCATGTAACCAGGCCACCGCTGCATGATGAGTATCATGTAACCAGGCCACCGCTGCATGATGACGTATCATGTAACCAGGCCACCGCTGCATGATGACGTATCATGTAACCAGGCCACCGCTGCATGATGACGTATCATGTAACCAGGCCACCGCTGCATGATGACGTATCATGTAACCAGGCCACCGCTGCATGATGACGTATCATGTAACCAGGCCACCGCTGCATGATGACGTATCATGTAACCAGGCCACCGCTGCATGATGACGCATCATGTAACCAGGCCACCGCTGCACGATGACGTATCATGTAACCAGGCCACCGCTGCATGATGACGTATCATGTAACCAGGCCACCGCTGCATGATGACGTATCATGTAACCAGGCCACCGCTGCATGATGACGTATCATGTAACCAGGCCACCGCTGCATGATGACGTATCATGTAACCAGGCCACCGCTGCATGATGACGCATCATGTAACCAGGCCACCGCTGCATGATGACGTATCATGTAACCAGGCCACCGCTGCATGATGACGTATCATGTAACCAGGCCACCGCTGCATGATGACGCATCATGTAACCAGGCCACCGCTGCATGATGACGTATCATGTAACCAGGCCATCGCTGCATGATGACGTATCATGTAACCAGGCCCCACCGCTGCATGATGACGTATCATGTAACCAGGCCATCGCTGCATGATGAGTATCATGTAACCAGGCCACCGCTGCATGATGACGTATCATGTAACCAGGCCATCGCTGCATGATGACGTATCATGTAACCAGGCCACCGCTGCATGATGACGCATCATGTAACCAGGCCACCGCTGCATGATGACGCATCATGTAACCAGGCCACCGCTGCATGATGACGTATCATGTAACCAGGCCCACCGCTGCATGATGACGTATCATGTAACCAGGCCACCGCTGCATGATGACGTATCATGTAACCAGGCCACCGCTGCATGATGACGTATCATGTAACCAGGCCACCGCTGCATGATGACGTATCATGTAACCAGGCCACCGCTGCATGATGACGTATCATGTAACCAGGCCACGCTGCATGATGACGTATCATGTAACCAGGCCACCGCTGCATGATGACGTATCATGTAACCAGGCCACCGCTGCATGATGACGTATCATGTAACCAGGCCACCGCTGCATGATGACGTATCATGTAACCAGGCCACCGCTGCATGATGACGTATCATGTAACCAGGCCACCGCTGCATGATGACGCATCATGTAACCAGGCCACCGCTGCATGATGACGTATCATGTAACCAGGCCACCGCTGCATGATGACGCATCATGTAACCAGGCCACCGCTGCATGATGACGTATCATGTAACCAGGCCACCGCTGCATGATGACGCATCATGTAACCAGGCCACCGCTGCATGATGACGTATCATGTAACCAGGCCACCGCTGCATGATGACGTATCATGTAACCAGGCCACCGCTGCATGATGACGTATCATGTAACCAGGCCACCGCTGCATGATGACGCATCATGTAACCAGGCCACCGCTGCATGATGACGTATCATGTAACCAGGCCACCGCTGCATGATGACGTATCATGTAACCAGGCCACCGCTGCATGATGACGTATCATGTAACCAGGCCACCGCTGCATGATGACGTATCATGTAACCAGGCCACCGCTGCATGATGACGTATCATGTAACCAGGCCACCGCTGCATGATGACGTATCATGTAACCAGGCCACCGCTGCATGATGACGCATCATGTAACCAGGCCACCGCTGCATGATGACGTATCATGTAACCAGGCCACCGCTGCATGATGACGTATCATGTAACCAGGCCACCGCTGCATGATGACGTATCATGTAACCAGGCCATCGCTGCATGATGACGCATCATGTAACCAGGCCACCGCTGCATGATGACGTATCATGTAACCAGGCCACCGCTGCATGATGACGTATCATGTAACCAGGCCATCGCTGCATGATGACGTATCATGTAACCAGGCCACCGCTGCATGATGACGTATCATGTAACCAGGCCACCGCTGCATGATGACGTATCATGTAACCAGGCCACCGCTGCATGATGACGTATCATGTAACCAGGCCACCGCTGCATGATGACGTATCATGTAACCAGGCCATCGCTGCATGATGACGTATCATGTAACCAGGCCACCGCTGCATGATGACGCATCATGTAACCAGGCCACCGCTGCATGATGACGTATCATGTAACCAGGCCACCGCTGCATGATGACGTATCATGTAACCAGGCCACCGCTGCATGATGACGCATCATGTAACCAGGCCACCGCTGCATGATGACGTATCATGTAACCAGGCCACCGCTGCATCGATGACGTATCATGTAACCAGGCCACCGCTGCACGATGACGTATCATGTAACCAGGCCACCGCTGCACGATGACGTATCATGTAACCAGGCCACCGCTGCATGATGACGTATCATGTAACCAGGCCACCGCTGCATGATGACGTATCATGTAACCAGGCCATCGCTGCATGATGACGTATCATGTAACCAGGCCACCGCTGCATGATGACGTATCATGTAACCAGGCCACCGCTGCATGATGACGTATCATGTAACCAGGCCACCGCTGCATGATGACGTATCATGTAACCAGGCCACCGCTGCATGATGACGCATCATGTAACCAGGCCATCGCTGCATGATGACGTATCATGTAACCAGGCCACCGCTGCATGATGACGTATCATGTAACCAGGCCACCGCTGCATGATGACGTATCATGTAACCAGGCCACCGCTGCATGATGACGTATCATGTAACCAGGCCACCGCTGCATGATGACGTATCATGTAACCAGGCCATCGCTGCATGATGACGTATCATGTAACCAGGCCACCGCTGCATGATGACGCATCATGTAACCAGGCCACCGCTGCATGATGACGTATCATGTAACCAGGCCACCGCTGCATGATGACGTATCATGTAACCAGGCCACCGCTGCATGATGACGCATCATGTAACCAGGCCACCGCTGCATGATGACGCATCATGTAACCAGGCCATCGCTGCATGATGACGCATCATGTAACCAGGCCACCGCTGCATGATGACGTATCATGTAACCAGGCCACCGCTGCATGATGACGTATCATGTAACCAGGCCACCGCTGCATGATGACGTATCATGTAACCAGGCCACCGCTGCATGATGACGTATCATGTAACCAGGCCACCGCTGCATGATGACGTATCATGTAACCAGGCCACCGCTGCATGATGACGTATCATGTAACCAGGCCACCGCTGCATGATGACGTATCATGTAACCAGGCCACCGCTGCACGATGACGTATCATGTAACCAGGCCATCGCTGCATGATGACGTATCATGTAACCAGGCCACCGCTGCATGATGACGTATCATGTAACCAGGCCACCGCTGCATGATGACGTATCATGTAACCAGGCCATCGCTGCATGATGACGTATCATGTAACCAGGCCACCGCTGCATGATGACGTATCATGTAACCAGGCCACCGCTGCATGATGACGTATCATGTAACCAGGCCACCGCTGCATGATGACGTATCATGTAACCAGGCCACCGCTGCATGATGACGTATCATGTAACCAGGCCACCGCTGCATGATGACGCATCATGTAACCAGGCCACCGCTGCATGATTACGTATCATGTAACCAGGCCACCGCTGCATGATCACGCAATTCCTTGGTTTGGGGTTTTTATTTACAGAGAAGTCTAATTAAATCTTCTGAAACCCAACTACACAACCAGGATCCTTATGGAACATTTATTAACCATGGAGAAAAGCCCACAAACCTAACGTGAAGTCATCTTGAGTGGGGAGGTGACCTCCACATGTGTGGTACGGCAGCAGGTGCTTCACAGCATCCTTTAGCGTTGTGAAGCCCGGGCCCGTCAACGGGTTCTGGACAGCTCCGTGGTCCAGAAAAAGCCGCTGCTGGAACCTGAAGAAGATGGTGATAAACTGCATTAACACAGACTCACAGGCTGGAGGTCTAATAAGCAGCTAGCTACTGGATCTGGATGTATTTCCCACCACTTGTTAAAGTAAAATGCATCCGAAGAATCACAGAAAACTCTCAATATGCTGCAAACTGGCAGGAACGCCAGCATGAGAAGTTTCCTCCAAGGAAAACGCAGTGAGTCAATAAAATAAAACACAATAAAGTAGATTTTAAGCTCCTCTTGAAGCAGTTCAGTTGTTTGAAACAAACCAGATAAGTGACTTCATAAACAACTAATAATATGGCAGGCATAAATAAAATGAATAAAAAGAAGAATAGTTTATTCCCAGAGAGAAACTCTTCTTTTTCTTTTTTAAAAAGATGTGACAAGCTATTGAATTACTATAAACAAAGTAAACAGGTGACTTGGGTATATAAACTACACTTTTTAGTCAATAAAACAAAGAGGAAAATAAATGCATTTAATAAAAAATATTTGACTTTTCAAAGCCATAAAAAAAAAAAAAATTTTAGCATGTTTTTCAAATGCGCCTGAAAAGAGTGTAAAAGACAACTTTTTTTATTTAAAGTAACTATGTTAAACCTGGGCGAGCAACAAAAATGGAACACACACATATACATAAGAAATAAATATATGACGTTAAAAATATGTGTTTCTGACTCGTTTTGACGGCACAGTGACCGTTATTATGTTCTTATGTCCAATCCTGGAGCTGTTGTTGCTAGGCTGCATCTTTAGGTTGAAGCACCGCGTTTCACAACTTTTATCCAGCCCAGAGCATCATTACAGCAGATGTTCACTTCATGCACTGGATATCGACACACTGACTGTTTTGAATGTACATCATATCCAGTACAAGACAGAACCACAAGAGGATTTTATTATGTGGAGAGAGCTCAGAGAGGAGGTAGGATACAAGACGGAAGCTGAATAAACATTTGTTACGGAGCTCTTCACTGTGAAAATCTGCCAAAGTTTAGTAGTTCCAAACTCTTAAACACCGTGAGTTGTTTGTGTGATGGTGGCTTGCAGCCGTACAGGACGGGAAGTCGGTCCTACCTGTGCAGGCGCATTGCTGGTGTGAGCGTCTCCTCTCTCTGCAGCTCTGGAGGATCTGCCAGCTAGCAGACAAAAAGCACTTCAGATAAGCTCAAGGAAGTGTAGTTTCATTTATATGACAGTTTACCTCATTTATCAACAAACCACTTCAGTTCCGTCATCTGTTTTCAAGCCTGAAACCAGTTCAGTTACCGCCAGTCTAAACCTGATCCTGTTTTATTTGTTAAATGAGCTGGTATCTCACCTTGGTGCTGGTTTGCTGGTTTGTCTGGATGGGTGCAGCATCCATGGGAGATGGGGGCTCATGGATATGCACCCCCTGGGCTGCAGGAGAAGGTGGATGGACATCAAGAGTAAAGGCTTTACTCTCCACGGCCAAGGCAGCTGTGGGCTCTGATTAAAGACACGGTGACAAAATGACAGGTGAGATGATGGTAATAAAACCTGATATCAGTCAGAGAGACAAGGAAAGATCTGAACTCACTGTTGTGAGGATGCTGTTGGACAGCAGAGTCGTTTCCTCCGTTGGAGAGAGTAGGAGATGCGGCCGTGGGAGCAGGCTGCTGTTGAGGCACCGAGACGCTGATGTGCAGAGGGGGCGAGCCGTCGTGGACTGAGCTGCGATGTGAGGACTGAGGTTGGGAAACCACCTGGACCTGGGGGGGAGGCTGGGAGACAGATGTCTTAATCTGCACCTGGTTCTGGGAAAATAGGGCTGGTGAAGCCTGATGAGGGACTTGGTCCTGGACTCGAGACTGAGGATCTGTGGTCTGAGGACCTGAACTCTCAGGTCCTAGCAGAGTAATCTGAGGCCCGGTTGGAGGGGAGAAAGTCGCTGAAGCCGGTCTCTCCGTGTCCTGAATGTGAGCTGGAGAGCAGATGAGAGGCGTGTCCTCCGGGTCGGAGTGAAGCGGAGAAACTGCACCACGCTGGTCTGACATCATGTGAGAGTCCTGACCAGAAACAGTCTGAGTGGGGATCTCTCTGTCGTTGGGCGCCGGCGAGGCCAGCGGTTCCATGGGCACCACCGGCAGCGCTCCAACCAATAACTCAGACGGGAGGGGAGAACTAAGTGCTCGCTGTGGCGGAAAAAAGAAAAGAAACAGGGAACAGCTGAAGTGTTATTTAAAGTGAAATAACTTTAATCCTTAATTAAGGATAATAATACTTATCATAAATATATACACTTATTATACTTATTATAATATATATACTTATTATGAATAAATACAATAATAAGTATAATAAAGCAATTCTATGGTGTGCATTCGACACATTTTACTCTGAATGAACTAGACAATAGAATCATAGATGAAAATATAAAGAAATGGCAGCTTCAAGTCAGATACAGAAGGAGGACACACTTCTTAGTTTTTAAAAGATTAAATTATTAAATTTTTTATTGTTACTTCCAGACGAGACAATTAATCAGCGAGAAGATAACATGCTTAGCAGAGGCAAGCTCTTTAACAGGGCATATAATTCATATAATATCATGTAATATACACCATATATTTATTGAATTTCCCTTTAGGTATTAATAAAGTGTTATTCATTTCATAAAGGCAAGGTAAGTTTATTTGTACAGCACCTTCCATGTACAAGACAATTCAAAGTGCTTTACATGAAACAATAAAAGCATTACAGAAAAAAAGCATTAAAGAAAATACAAATAACAAAATCATAATAAAATCATAAATTATCTTAAAATAATTAAAAGCAGAATTAAGTAAAAGTTACTGTGCAGATGTCCTGCATAGGTGCATGAGAAAAGAAATGTTTTTAACCTGGATTTAAAAGTTTCGACATAAAAACTAAAGGGGAAAAAGAAGGAAGAATAGGAAGAGACTGGATCATATTTGAGCATTTCACTGGAAATATAACAGCTCATAGAGTATATAAGATATTTTATCTTTATGTGAAGGGAATTCGCCAACCTGCTAGAGAAACTGTACAAATATAAATGCAAATCTATGATGTTTTTGAGGGGCTGCTATGGAATATTTGGAAACCATCTGCCGGTGGAAAGCCGGCCTGACACCTGACCTCTCTTCTTCACCTCGTCCCACACTGGCTCAGGAGAATTTATCAATTTATCATCCCCAACACCTCGACTATTTATGCCTTCAGATCCTTTAGTTTTGCAGCAGCAGACGACTGGAAGAATTTACACAATACTTTGAAATTCACAACTCTGACATCTCTCAGTAGTTTCAAGTCAAACTGCAACAGATTATTTCTGCTTATTGCTTTTTGTAATCATCCCACATCAAACTCATACACACATATACAGACATCGCCTCTCTCTTCTACCTTGTTAATACTACCTTATAATAGCTATTATTTTGGGATTTTATGTTAACTGATTTGCACAAGCTTGTTTTTGAGAGAATCTGGCTTTTTATTCAGTTTGGTATGTTTATATGGTCATATATGTTTCTGTATTTTGTTATTAACGTTACTCAGGCTTCTTGGTACGTCTCCTCTGATTCAAAACGACAAAATATAAGAGATGTCATGTATAGTTTCTCTGATATTTTTTTCTTGTTTGGCATAAATCGCTCCAAAAATATCAGTATCGGTTGATATTGGACAAAATTGTTATGTGAGACATCGGTAAAAAAAAGCCAGGAATGAGAATCCCAACTGAGAAGGAAATGAAAACAAAAACAGTGAGCTTTCATTTCCTTTACAAATAACTTAATCACTTTTACTGGATGCAACTTATTGACATTTTATTTACCTCATTTTATTTTTTAAAAAAAACATCTGTAGGTCACTTTGAAACTAAGTTTCTTTGCTTTGACATGAATATGATATGAAAAGCGAGCTTATGGCCACTTTTACTCCACCGGTTCCTCCAGCTGGATCAAAAAAGCATTAAATGATGCAGAAGAGGTCTGACCTGTTGCAGATGTTGCATGAAGGCCTGGTTCTGACTCATCGATTGGGTCACCTCGTCCACTACTTGGTTCAGGTCTGCTGGGGGCATCAACAGTTTGGGCATCTCCACAGCCGGATCTGGGGCAAGAGGGGGCTCAGCAGGGGCCTGCAGGACAGTAACTACAGGAGGAGGGGACGACTGCAGCCCTGCAGAGGTGGGCTGCACGGAGACATGCTGGACAACGTGTCCGAAGGGCTGCAGGGGGAGAGGGGGCAAATCATAATCAGATAAACTTTAAAGAAGAATCCTTAAATATTCTTGTGTCAAAGCATCACAAATAAATATACAAGTTTACTTAATACTGAAGTCTAGAAGCATTTATGTTCCAAAGTCTAAAGTAATACATCATAAAGTCATGACATGCTGAAACCCTAAACATGCAAATGAAAAAAGATTTATGTCCTGGAAGACACATTTCTATCCATAAACTGTAGCTGCTGACTTTTAAATAAGAGACTAAATCTCCAGAAATGTCCTCCTAGAAGATGACTCCATGCTAGATGGTGCGTAAATGTTGCCACACGGCGGCGTGGAGGCGTGCCCTCTGGTGTTATCTCATGAGTTTAACACAGAAGTAAACCGTGCGGCAGTGAAGGTGATACAACAGGGACAGAAAACAGGTGTCTCAGACTAATCTGTAAAGTCAAACAAAGCAGTTTCACTAAAAGCTTCAGTGAGTTCTGAGATGGCTTCTTATATCACATGATGTCTCAATTATTGTGCACGGTGGCAGCAATGTGTCTTAAGCACCAAGTGCTGGAAACCCAAAAAAGAAACATCACCGGCTTCATAATAATCACAGTCTGTACAATTTTACTTGAAATGTGCAGCGTTCAACAAAATCACAGTCACTGACAGACAAGTTTCATACATCACTAAACTGGGTTTCTATAAGTATCAAATCATTTTATTTCACTGGTATTTTTTGTTTTCTTATTAATGAGCCATTTCTGGGGCTGTATGGTGGCACTGTGGCCTCACAGCAAGATGGGTCGCTGGTTCGATCCTCAGCTGAAGTGAGGCTTGGACAGTGGCCTTTCTGTGTGGAGTTTACATGCTCTCTCTGGGTTCTCCGGCTTCCTCCCACCGTCCAAAGACATGCATGTTAGGTTTAATTGGTTACTCTAAATTGCCCCTAGGAGTGAGTGTGAGCGTGAGTGGTTGTTTGTCTCTGTGTGGCCCTGCGATGGACTGGCAAGCTGTCCAGGGTGTACCCCGCCTGTCGCCCACTGTGTGTATGTGGTAGCACTAGGGTGTCAAACGACTAAACTAAAACTGCAGTAATAGTTGTGTTTGATTCGTGCTTCAGCACAGTTTGGGATAAGTAATGTCTTAACCCTTTCAGATCGTGTCAAACACACATGACGAGATCGGGAGTGTGCGTGACACTGGCAACGGTGATGGTGCTGTTACCTGTAGAGAAGCTATGCTGCAGCTAAAGCCACTGGATCCCCTTACAGATGAAAACATGCCACTGTCCACTCACGCCAATGTTTGACATCTGAAGTCGTTTCTATGAGCATCTTCACCACTACATGTCAGTCATTTTTACACACTGTACCTTTAAATTTTAATCATAACATTACAGCACTTATTTATCGCAAGAAAAGACACATTCATTGACTGACAGGTTTGTCATCACTGCACTTCTGACATGTTCTGCCGGAGGTTTTCTTCCTGTTAAAGGGGAGTTTTTTCCTTCCCACTGTCGCCTCGTGCAGCTCAGGATGGAGGATTGGATCCAAGTCATGACTCGATGCAATCAGTTGGTTTTTCTATTATTCTATATGTATGAATTGGCTGGAAATGATGTGTATGTGAAGTGTCCCGTGACAACATTGTTGTGAAGTGGTGCTATTCAAATAAAGTTGAATTGAATGCTCTGTAAACATCAGTACTACACTAAAATAAAATCTTTTTACACAGCTGAACTGATTTAGTGAATATGGACAGACTGAACATGATGATTACATGTAATATGTCGACCAGTCTGTATGATCTGTGTTAACAAATAGAAACAACAATAAATAAACTAACATACTGTGCATATTACGCCACTGTTCACATAACCAGGAAATATTAGCAACACAGTTAGCAAACCATAAGTTTTACGATGTCATCTTTTGGCTATGTTTAACCTTCTGTGTTATGTTTGAAGTAAAAGATGCTATTAAAGGTAAAACGGAGTTTGGAACGATGTCATGCAGTAAATAATGTACACATACTTACATGTATATTTTTAGTATAATAAATTTATTCTGTTATGGATTCAAATCTTTAAACTACATTTAAATTCCAAGGTGTGAGTGAATATACACAATGTTACAGAAATATTCAGCTTATTGTACGTCAAAATGAGCCTAAATGCACAATAACCTTTACAGGTGAACTTAATATGACCTCTGAATGTGCAACAGCTGAACATGCAGAACATGATGTCTTCTAACAAGGTGATCAACCACACAAAAACAAAACAAAAGAGGTGTCTGAACCACGAATCAGCCACTAAATGTTCTGGTTCGGTGACAGCCTCGTGTTATGTTGTGGTTTTCACACCACTCTGGTTGACTTCATTTTTAATAAGTTGTTTGATCAGAAGAAATTACTACTGTGTGATTCAACTTAAATGTTGTACAGTTGGGATATAAAATCGATTAAGCATGAACTTTTTTTACATTTTCTGTAACTTTTACCCAGAAGACGGAAATCCCTAACATTGTGCGAAATCCCTTCATTTGTGGCTGAAAAAATAATGTTCTTTTTGTTTAGTTTATATTTTAGAGTGAAGAAAATGTCGAAAGTGCAAAAAATTTAAGGTTTGACTTTGTTTTGATTTAATTTGTCTGATTATTTGTTGTAATTATTTCTTCAGTGTTTCTCTTTCAAATGTTTTCTATTATCTATTATTTGTTTAAGCTGTTTATTTTCTGCACAATAAGTTGACTTTTTTAGATCTGATTTTATTTTGATTGTTTTAATTTTGATCGCTTTTATTTTTTTTAAAAATTGTTTTTAGATGTCTGAATTTTTTAAGTTGTCCGAATGTATGTTATTTATTCTGGGTTTTTTTTTTTTTTTTTTTTTTTTTTTAACAATGTGGCACTTTGGTCAACATTGTTGTTTTTAAAGTGCCTTATAAATAAAGTTGTATTGTTTTGTACTGTATTATCTGTTCAATCTGTCTTCAAGATAAAAATATGCTTACTGTTGGGGCCGTGGCCCCAGTACAGCTCCGTGTCTAGCAATGCCCCTGTCCTGGAGTAAAGTATACTTTATGACATTTGGCTCCTGCATCCTGCTGCAGCGACAGCTCACCTGTTGCAGCTGCTGGAAGGTGTCCTCTGAGACTGTCCTCTCCTCTTGAACTGCTCTCTCAGGCAGCAGCACCACCGAGGCCTGCTGGAGGCTCAGCTGTCCTTCCGTCACTCCCGCCTGAGGAGCCGGGGCCGGGGCGGCGAAAGGAAGTCCTTGCACAACTGAGGGGCCGTTAACGATGGAGATGGAAGTGAGATCTGGAGGAAGCACCGCTGAACTGTTGATCAAGGTAATGTGGTTTCCCAGGGCAGGACTGTGGACCAGCGTGGCTCGTTGCCCCTGCCGTCCTGGAGCGTAAGCTCCGGTCAGCTGCGCCGGCACCTGGAAGACAGCAGCGGGGGCTGACTGTAGCTGCAGGGGTCCTGAAAGCACCGTGGCCTGGCGGAGAGCTAGTTGCCCTGTGGGGGTGGTGAAGACTGGGCTGAAATTCAGCTGTCTTTGGGGAACAGTTAAGATCTGAGAGCCGTCTACAAGCTGCCCAGTGGAGGGAGTCATGCTGTGGACCGGTGGGCCTCGCTGACTGGGGGTCAGCAGAGGCGGCGCTGCTCTGGCAGGCTGGGAGATTGTAACAGGAGACTGGCCTGGAAGAAGGAACTGGTTTTGGCCTTGGAAGAGTCCCTGAGGCTGGAGAACAAAGGAGCCGCCCTGGTTGACCAGCTGCAGGCTGACTGCTTTTGGCTGCGGCTGTGGAGCCGCCGTCTTCTGGGACGTCGCTTGGGACAGTAAAATGTTTGGCGCGGCAGTCGCAGGGACGAACGTAAGACCAGGAGTGGCTTTCTGTCCTGAAGGCTTGGGGCTAATTTGAACCAGACGCGGCTGAATGTTGATGGGCAGCTTGGGCTGAATGGGGAGAGGAGCGCGCTGCAGGACGATGCCTGGCGCCGCTGCAGCCCTCAGCGTCGGGGCGATGAGGGGGCGACTGGTGACGCTGGGCGCAGCCTTGTGGATGATCATACTGGAGCCCTGAGCAGGACTCAGGGAGAAGGGAGAGTCTGGAGATGGAGCGGGAAAGACATTTCCAGGCAGGAGGCCCATCAGCTGAGGAGGCGCTGCAGGTTTTAGAGAGGGGCAACCCGGCCCGACAGCCATTAAGGAGGGCTGAGGAGGCTCCACGGCGGCTTGGGTGTCTCTGGGTAATGCCGAGCTGACGGGTAAGGTCACAGACTTGGGTATGAACGGCACAGTGGGCGGCGAGAGGAGAGGCGTGGGCGAGTACAGGGACAGGTTGTCTCCTGGTTGTGGCAGACCTGCTTCCAGAGCCATGGTCTGCTCGGTAATCTCAGCCTCCTGCAGGCTCTGCTGGAGGATATCACACGCCACCTCCGCCTCCGCCGCTTCCTCCACTTCTCCCTTCTTTGCCTGGCATCCAGCCTCCACAGGTGGCCCAACCTGCACAGCTTGTGGATCCTCTTCAGCCTCTGGAGACGACAGGAGAGCCTCCTCCAGGAAGGACAGGTCCACACACCCGGGCGGAGGCGTGTCTGGGGACACCCCCCCGTCTCCCAGCAGAGAAACGGGACTCTGGAAGAAGAAAACAGCAGGAGATATAAAGAGAGGTACAGAAAAGAAGCCGAGGAGGGGAAAACAGGGGAGAACTGTATGATCAGTGTGAGTTAACAGGAAGCTGCTTCAGGAACAGAAGGAGAGAAAAACATCCTTCTCCTGTGTGTGTGTGTGTGTGTGTGGGGGGGGGGTGAAACGCTGTTGTTGTGATGCTGCTGGCTGTGGATCCAGACACTCACCGGGGCATCTGTGAACAGGGAGGGCTCCCCTGAGGAGGAGTTAATGAGCAGGTCTTCAGTCTGCAGCTGGTGGGATCAAAAACAGACGATTTCAGGTCAGATTTGTGCAAAAAAAAAAAAAAAAAAAAATCAGTTTTACATTAAAACTCTTACACACTCCCAGCCCTCCTACACACACTTCTCAAGACATTGTGCCAAGAAATATTTCCATCTCACTGCCAGAACTATTGATTTCTTAAAGTCTCTCTTTGTCTGAGAGTCTTTTTCACCTCATTGGTCCCATGAAGGAAGTCGTTCAGGGCTTGGGGGTCACTGGAAAGGCAGAGAAAATCGGTCAAATGGTTGTGAATATTTTGGAGCAACAACAGGAATTTTAAAAAGTGATCAACATTTCAGAACGTTGAAAGTCCTGGATCATGTTTGATCCAGAGGGAATCACAGACTCACCACAAAACATCAAGTAGACAAGTCCCATCTTCATCCTCCATGTCAGCTAAGAGGAAGAGGACCAAACTGGTCATTTATGCACTTCTAATATATTCTACAGACATTTAGCAGACACTTTTATCCAAAGCAACTTACATAGGAGTGAGAACAACACAAGCACAAAATCAAACAGGACATCATAGAAAGGTACTAGCACACTGTCCAGTTGGACGCAGGTCCTTCCATGAAGTGCTACAAGCAATTTGTTTACTCCATTCCCACCCCATAATATCACCAATGTTATAATACAAAGAATTAACACCATAAAGTTTGTTGCAAAGAACTGGGCAACCTGAGCAAGCAGCAAGCTAAGAAGTTAAATTTACAGCGAAACGAGAATTTCGCTTTAGAGTCTGCTTTTCATCACACACTTATTTTAGACTTAAATGTTTGCTACCAGTAAAAGAAGATGTGCTTTTTGTCATTTGTTATTAATTAAACTTGTAATTTAACGCATCAAATATGAACAGACTGGAACCTACATGTTCAAAAAACTTTCTAATTATGATTGTAGTTATTTTATTAGTTAATTTATTTTGAAAATATTGAAAATCTTACATACTCCACCTTTAAGGACAGACTAGCTTTTATTCCAAAGAACTGAAACTTTTATCCGTTTCAGAAGAAAGACTAAAATTAATGTCTTCTGATAATTTATAATTATTTCTAGAATTTATTATGATCTTTTTATGTCAACAGAAAAACTGGGAAGTTGTTCGAACCTTTATTGAGACACAGGGTTACTTTCAGTATCTTCACTTATCATCTTTATTGTCCTCAGCAAATAAAAAATGATTGAAGATGAAGTTGTTTTGAGCGGCTATTTTTCACCAAAATCCATCAGAGAATCATCAATAAGTCGATCAGATGAGTCGACAGTTCAGCTGCATTTGGGGAAAAATGAACCAGATGTTTGGAAAAAAATGCCAAACATGAGAAGGAGCGTCCAGGCTGTGATCAGATAACAACACAAAGAGGCAGCAGCTGTGGAGGAATCCGAGGCTGACTGGTAACATACCAGTCATACCAGTCAGGGGAAAGTCAGCAGGACAACACCAGACCTCATTCTGCATGGCTTAGAAGAAGCGTGCAGCTTTCACGTGGCAGGCTTTTACAACGATGAGATCCAACTCGTGAAGTCGAGACGAATGATTCCTGCGTCTACAAACCGACCTGGTTTCTCTGAATCTGGATTACAACACAGCCAAACGCCTCCTCAAGCTGCTTCTATTATTCATATTTCTCTTCCTTTTTATTAGGCGGTTAAATGCAGAAATGAAGATTATGTGCAATAAAATCCTGATTTTATAAAGGCAGCATCGTCATCCATGATGACGTCAGAAGCAGCAGAAGGTCTTTAAAGTTTTCGAGACATGATTTGTTAAAAAACACGAACAGGGACTCTGGTTCAGGTCCATCTGAACTAGTTTAACTCAGCTGTAGGTGTGGACTGGTCTGCCGGCAGTCCAGATCTTCTCACACTGAAAACGTGAGGAGCGTCGCAGGAATAAGAGTCAAACAACAACAACCTGTTACTGTTTATGTTTTCCTAATGAAGGACGTCAAGTTTGTCACTGAGAAAAGTTTCCTTTGTACGAATGTCTGATGGACAACTGGGCTCAACATCCCCAAACTAAAGTTTACAAAGCTGAAGCAGAATGTATCGATCACATCCTTTAGATCGTTTACTGAACTGTTAAATGACGGCAAACTAAACTTACTGAAGTTTCTTAGAAAATGTCTTCCTTCATTTGAAATGCTCCCCAGAACTCTGGGACCTCTCTTCATTTCCAGCCAGTTTCAGATCAGGAATGAAACACGTTCAAGAAACTTACAAAGCAAAAAAAGAAAAGAAAAAAGTCCAGCTGCCTTCACTTACCACTCAGATAAACCACGACCTAATAATCTATAGAAAGATTAACATGCCTGCATTTAGGCGTTATGATGTAAAGAACCTTGTAAAGCATACAGTTCTGCCATTTAATGAATATTTCATCACCAGTTAGAAAATGACACAAATACAAACTTAGTTTCTCAATAAGATGTTTTAAATGATCTTATTTAGAGACTTGTTTCTTTTGGTTTTTTTTAATTTTATCAAATAACTTATATTGCACTAGATTTATAGATTTATACACTTACTGGCCACTTTACCAAGCCCACCTTGCTAGGACCGAGTTGGTACCCTTTATTCAGAACCGTCTCAGTTCTTGGTGTCAATGATTCAACAAGGAGTTGGAAACATTCCTGAGATTTTGCTCCATGTTGACATGAAGCATCACACAGATGCTGCACATCACGATGAGAATCTCCCGTTCCACCACATCCCCAAAGCTGCTGTGATGGACTGTGATCTGGTGACTGCGGAGGCCGTTGGGGGCCAGTGAACTCATCATCCTGCTGGAAGTTTCCATCAGAAGATGCTACACTGTTCTCATAAAGTAACGGACATGATCAGCAGCAACACTGTTTCATGCTCTAATCTGTTGACTTTCTGTCACCTCCAACCAGTCTGACCATTCTCCTCTGACATCAACAAGACATTTTAGTCCAGACAGCTGCTGCTCACTGGATATGTTCTCTTCTTCAGACCATCTGTGTGAATCCTGGAGATGGTTGTGTGTTAAAATCCCAGCAGATCTGCAACACTCAGGCTGACAAGTCCCTTAAATCCCCTTATTTCTCATCATGATGCTCAGTTTTTAAACTTCAGGAAGTCGTCTCAATCGCGTCTACATCCTCAAACGCACCCAGTCGCCTTCATGTGATTCGGTTGTTTGCATTAACAAGAAATTATCCAGGTAGACCTAATAAAGCGGCCAAGTTTTAGACGTTTATGTTCTACTGACAGTCAGGTTGTTCTGGAGTTTTATTCCTCCTGAGACTTTAAGGAATGGTGGAAGAAGGGATTTGCTTCTGATGAGCTAAAAACATTTTAAAACTAATGTTTGGTAAATCCCTGAATATAATCTTTACAAGATGAGAATTGTTGCACCATTTCTGGATGCACATGATCATCCCGCCTTGAGTAAATTAAAAAAAAAAAAAAAAGTGCACTTCATAAGTCCTGACATGCAAAGGCTTTAACATGAACATACTTCATATGTGAGAGGCCCCATACAGAGTGGTTGAGCTGGGTTCTGGTGGTGGCCTCATGGGAACTTGTGGGTGGGTTCCAGCGTCTGAAGGAGCGTGGATGCCAGGCTGTGGCGGCGGGACGGACACGAGATGTCTCTCTGCTGGGGCATCACGGCGCCTGGTGGTGTGGGAAGCCGGCGGAGAGGCTTGATGTGAGAGAAGGGGGGGGGGGGGGGGGGGGGACAGACACACCAGAACATGCTGTCAGGTCACTTGAGGTTGCTACCAGCCAAAACACATTCTCATCTCAGGGCTGAGACACAAGATCAATATATGATTCATCAGTCTCTCCTCATCTGTGGGCAGTATGGGGAGATGTTGTTGCAGATGTTGGGGGGGGGGCTAAAATCTATACCAGCAATAGCATCATACTTTTTTTGTTTTGACTATCGATTGTGCCTGAGGCTGATGAGGAAAATGGAAGCTATTGTTGTGGCTCCGGGCAGACATGAGAGGCAGATCAGAGCTGTAAACAGACGCCTTGCCAGTGACTCGTCCTCATGGCTGCAAAAAGCAGAAGCAATGTGGAAAAAGCTCAGCACAGGTCTGGCCATTTCCCAGGGAGATCTCTCAGGAAAAAAAACCAAACCAAAACAAGGCAACCCTCCCTCTCTACGCTGACATATTCTGTTTACAACAAGACAACCGCATTAACACCCTCCAGGTTCCGCATCGCCCATTGAAAGCCAGGCAGCGGACCCTCACGCGGACCTGCAGCGGGGAGAGAGCACCGTGTCTCCGGCGATCGCAGCTCCGGGATCCGGTGATGCATCTATAGGTTACGTAAGGTGAATGTGTTCATTTTAAATGTACATCCCAAACGATGCAGGACGCCACGCCGCTCGTGGCATTTTCAGCCTTCATTTTCATTGTAATTTTTTTTATTCCCTCCTCCTCCTCCTCCTCCCCTGAATGGACCAGCAGCTGTAAATCATATCGCGTTAACAAAAGATGCTTTGTGTTAAATATCATTTCCACGCTGCCAGCTCGGAGGGATCCCCTTGTCGGTGTGATATTACTGTAATTCAGCAATTATAGGGAAAAAATCAACTGAGGGGGAAAAAAACAGAACTCACCCCTTCTTTGTGGTTTATTGTCCTGTCAAGCGGGCCTCTGCGCCATCGATTCTCACTCAGTGGTCTTTTCAGATGCTAAAAGGAGGAGAGGGGGAGGTGGAGGGGGGAGAGTAGGGTAGGGTATGGTGGGATGGAGGTGGGAGGAGGAGGAGGGGTGCGGAGGGGAGGGAGGGGGGCACCACCGGAGTGGGTGTGAGAAACAGGCTGCGATCACAACACAAAGGTAGAAAAAAGAAAAACTCGAGAGATGATGATGATCCAGCTTCAGCACCGAGACGACAGGAGGAGGCTGGCCGCCTTCCGCGCTCCGTCAGCCGGGGAGCACTTTTCAGATCCCCGCGCTTCGGCTTGGAGCTCCATCATCCCGTCACGTGTTTTTTTTTCTTTCTTTTACTGTTTTTTAAAAGTTTCTTCTTAAACTGTCAAGCACACACACACACACACACACACACACAACTATAATTATAACCCCCCTCACCACCACCACCATCATCATCATCATCACAAAAAAATCTTTATTACAGGCAGTTTGCTTTTCTGACATAATGGGAAAATGTTCCAGGAGCATTTAAAAAAAACTGTCATCCTAACAATAAAATCTAATCAACTGACTTCAGTGAATACATAGAAAAGAAAAACTTGTCTATAATAAGCTATTTTATTACAAAAACCCTGAATAACTGATGAGAATTAACTGAGATGATCTGACTTTGTACTGAAGTGAACTAAATAAATGTGAGTATGTGGTCAACACTAAAGGTTCCAAGAAACTTCATGTGATTAAATGCATGTAAATGAGAAGGATGTGTTAAAGTTCACTGCACTGGAACTGTCGTTGCTTTGCAGCAGGTGTGGGTGCGGGAAATCAGACCACCTCCTTCTCTGTTTAGGTGTATCAGCTCCTTGTATTACCGCTTTAAACACACCACCACAAATACTGATTTATGGAATCAGATGATGTGACTGGAAGTGAAGCTATGATGAGATATCCAGCAGTCACACAGCACTGCAGACATAAACTGAAAAGCATTCATCTTAATCATCAATATGTAAAAACAGGTCAGCTGTATTTTTATGATCTGGTGAAATGAGGATTGCTGCTGATATCAGGTCAATATGCTGACAAGCAGGTAGATTGTTAAGGGTGACATAAAATGCATTTTATTCTTCAGAAATAACTGTTTGAACCATTAAAATGGAACAAATAAGAAAAAAGAAAATTAAATTAAGATACCTTTAAAGAAATTGACTGTAAAATGAGCATGTAGTTCATTTCAGATACATTTCTACCTACGGAAATTCTTCTAAATCCTAAAAAAAAAAAAGTACTTTTAAAAACATCTGGATAATTTAAACTATTGTTAAGCTATTGAACGACGAAGTTGGACTCAATCAACACGAACATCATTTATGACTAATTTCACGAGTGTTAATAACTTAATTACAAAGTTATATAATCTAGATATATTCTATCAAAGCCAATGTGTGTGTGTGTGTATATATATATATATATATATATATATACACATATATATAACAAGTCTATATTCAGTTAAACAGGAAGATGTGACAGAAAAGAGGCAAAAAAATTATGAATAAAAATAAATCAGGAGGAAATGAATAATTAAGAACAAAGTAAAAAAGTGATTTTTCATTATTAAAATTTAAACACGCAGAACCGATCTGAACAAAAACAGTGAAAGAAAAGAAAATGGAAAACATGGGAATAAAAATAAGAGTGTTGTGTCTTAAGACTGAGGCAAGACCACCTTGCTCTGTACTATAAAAGATGTTTTAGTCTATTAAAATTTAAATGTTACACCACATGAAACAATAAGAAAACCTTAAAAAAAAAAAAAAAATCAGCTTGTTTTGGATAAAAGTTTCCTTCACACTGAAACAGCAAACAGGAAAAGTACAGATGCAAATATGAGACAAATTTAAGAGGGGAAAAAAAAATCAAACTAAAGAAAACTGATGATCATTAATAATAAACTCTCAGCCTTTTATTTAAAAAGATGTGGGTTTTTTTTTTTTGTTTTTTTTTAAAAAGAGCAGCAAACGTGATGCAAAGAGAAAAAAATAAAGAAAAAAACGGACTAGATACAAAAATGGTATTCAATGAAAATCTTTATTTATAAACCAAGCATTAACATACAAAATCCAAATCCCAATGCAAAAACAACAACAGAAACTTTCTGAAACAGTTGCACACAACTTTCAAACGGCTCCTCCTCCTCATCTTCATCTTCCTCTCCCGTGGCTTCACTTGGCCGCCTGCTGGGCCTGACGGCGAAGCAGCACATAGATCTTCTCTTTGATCCAGTCCTTGTTGTACGGCTGGTACGTCTGTGTGTCGGCACGGTATCTGAACCAAGCAGAAATTCTGTCATTTGCCTGAAAGTTTTGTTTTGGTCCTGCAGCACTGGAGACACTCAGTTCCTGCTGCTTACTGTAAAACATGCAGGACGTAAAGTAGGATTTTCTCTCCTTGCAGAACTCGGGAGAAGAAAAGCCTCCTTTTGAGGTCAGGAGCTGTTTAGTTACGGAAGAAAAGAAATGCTGTGGCAGCCAATGAAACTGGGTTTTGCTCAAGCCCACCTGAATGTAGCAGCCGCTGAACCTCCCACTGGAAACCAGCAAAAACCTCCAACCCAACAGAGCTTCAGTCCCACCTGCTCTCAGGTTACTTCTATCGAAACGTTTTCTCTCCATACTGGCTCAATAACTCACTTTCTTATTCTACACAGTTATTCTAAAGTTCAGTTCACAAGTTAAAACATAAACTCATCTCACATGTATCCATAACTAATCCATACACAGGTCTGGATTTATCCATGGATCTTTTCTGTCCTCGAACCAAAGCTGAGCTCTTCAGCTTTTAGTGGTTTTACTGACTCCCAACTGACTCCTAACTAAAAGCAAGCCTCACATTACTCCACAGGGAGGACAAACTGTCTCTGAAAAACACCAGAGGAATTGAAAAGTACAGTCTGATGTATGTAAGGTGCATTCGTGTCCACACTGTTAAAAGACTCATCGATCTGATTGGGTTCACTAACACGGTGCTCAAAGTCCAACACTGTTTTTATAAATGGACAAGTTTAACTATGTTAAACTACATGGAAGTAATGTTTACAGCACTGTTTCTGGACTTTTCATCTACAATGCAAGCAACCAGTTGGAGCAGATGGTGGTAATGGTAACAAACCAAAAGGAAGCATGACAGTGTGTCACTCCACTGGGTATTCAAGTTAAGCACACTTTGTGCAATAAAACCTTCTTACCACAGTTTGAATCACTTAAAAAGTTAATCAGATGTTTTTAGCAACACCTCCTTGTCAGCTCATCATATAAAGAACTAAATCATATTAAATCATTATTATTAATATCAATTTCAGGCCCGAACAAGAACTGTAAGTCGATTTTTGTCATGTTTTATGTATTTTCTGTCCAAAATGATAGTTTATGAAATGGTTTTAGCTTTTCAGGTGAAAACAATCAATATGTTTACATGACGTTAAAAAGAAAACAAAACACTGTTAGTCCCACTGAAACTAAAATTTAAAAATACAAAAAAAACATGCTAGTCTAACTGAAGTGGTACTAAAGTGAACTAGGTTGCATTTTATCTACATACATATACACACACTTTCCCATTAGAGTTGACGGGAAAGTGTCCAAACCTACAGCAGTAAAGAGTAGGTGTTAATTTCAACACAAAACTGGACAATTTATTGCTTGACGTAAGAATTTACAACAAACTAAAAGTGTGGAGTCAGATATATTTGGGTGAGTAAACTGATTCTTCTCCTGAGGATTTATTACTGGTACGAGGAGAGCAGTATCTGATCTAACTAACGGCTGTCAGGTTAGACTAACAGGGAATGGGAGCTGCTAAGCAATATGGGGCGTCATGTTAGCATCTACGGCAATGTAAACGATTGTTTATTCCAGGGATCCCCAACCCTGGTCCTGCAGGTTTTCCAGGTGTTCCTGCTGGAACACACCCGACTCAGACTCAGACAAGCTCTGCACATGTCTGCTAAATACATATCGAATTGAATCAGGTGTGGTGGAGCAGGGACACTCAGAAAACCTGCAGGATACAGGTCTTCGAGGACCTGGATTGGGAATCCCAGCTTTATTCCAGTCATTCATATTGAGTTGGGACACGGAGTGCTACAGAAAACATTAGGGGTGGGGAATCGAATCGAAAAATTCGAAAATCAGGATTTTTTTGCTTCACAATTTTAAAATCAATACTTTTGTTAAAATATTATTCTAAATAAATAAAAATAATCCATGATCTTTTTTTTTGTCATTTTTATTGATATTTTTACTTGTCTTCTTGGGCATTATAGCAGCAGAATGATGGTCTGGCGACTGTGTTGAAGTTACTTGGGAAATTAGCACCTTTTGTTGCTGAAGTGTAAGGATCAGGAATCAAAAATCACGTTGAATCGAGAATCAATTCTGAATCGAATCATCACCCTAAAAATCTGAATAGAATAGAATCGTGAGTTGTTGTTAGACTCACATCCCTAGAAAACTCGCTGTGAAGCCAGAGAAGGGAATTACAGGGACTCACTAAGCAGAAGCCAGCGACATGTGAAACTACCACAGGTTGCCATAGCGACATCTTTGCCTGCCTTGTCTGTGATGTGAGTGCCGACACAGCAGATAAGTTTATGAACTATAAATCCTTGGAAGTTCATGTCCAGTTTACAAAGGGATGGTGTAGGACCTGCATATCTTTAAATCGGACTATAATAATACAGTGATTTGCTCACAATAACATGAAAGCTGGGAGGAACTCACATCACCTGTAGCAGATCTTGTTTCTAAGGCTGATGTTTTCAACTCAACTAAAAGGGTGGAAAATGTTTCCATCACTTACAGCGACAGTGTCAGCAATGCAGAGATGCAGGGTAGCTGATCGCTTTTATTCATTTTAAAACAGCGACATGTGAGAGACTAACAAATCAGCCAAATGTTTAAAGTATCCTGTTTATAAAAAGACTCCTTTCCTGGTTCTGATCTTAAACTTTAAATGAGTTACATAAAGTATTATTCATATATCACACAGCACTACAAATTTTGAAAGTCTGACATTTGGTGCAGGAAAGTGATGAAAAGTTACTCCAGGTCTATTTTTCCCTTTTCTATTACGCGAGACGGTGGAGCATACACGAACAAAAAAACATTTTTCAGTCTGATTTGTCACCAAAACAAATACTTTAACCGATCACAGCAGGATCACGGATGTGTTAAATGCTACTGGAAGTTACCGTAGATGCCGTCATTTCAGAGATGACCCATGATGTACAGCAGATGACATGCTATTCCACATTGATCCCCCCCCCCCCCCCCCCCCCCCCCCCCCATTGATCAGATGTCCTAAATATAACGTTACGTGTCAATCTGTGTATGTGAAAAAGTATCACCTGTGTGCAGTCTGACCATGGCGGTATAAAAACTGTTTAAAGTGAGTCTTACAACTTTAACACGTCTGTAAACTCCTGTAAGCTTTGACAACATCGTATAATCAGTCTCACATTTTACTTTTCAAACTTACACCAAACAGCTGAGGTCCGCCAGGTCATCGATGAAGTCAAAAAGCTGGCTGATGTCGTACGTAATGGATGGACTGTTGGGGTTCATTCTCTTTAAATGCTCCTCATACATCTTACACACTCCTGTGCAGAAGAGAATACACAGCATATGAGACTCTTGGCTGTTACATGATCTATTCAATTCACTTTTTTACAACATAAATTAGCATGTTCTGATCCCTGACCCTGTCTGAGATATGCCCTGAATCGGTGTCATTCATTCACAGATGCTGCTTCAACTTATTCATTTCAGTTTTTACATCTTTTACAGATGTATAAATCCCTCCTGAATGATGAAGACGTTATGAATGTATCTGTAGCCCCATTCTCAACATGTTAGCACTGGACTGTGTCTACAAGCCTCGGCAGCATCACCCGTAGGTTTCTGACAAGCTGAACTGAAGATCATCGGATCAGAAAATGCTCACAGCCAAATATTTTGAAGTACATCACAATTCCTGAAATGCAAGTAGAGAAGAGGCTAGAGCACTGAGTGACAATCAGCATGGTCTTTGAAATGAAATGAAAAATACTTTATTAATCCCTAGAGGAAAATTCTATTTGCTCAAGTCTTTTCAACATCTCTGAAATCTAAAGTGATCAACAGACATGCAACAGACATACGTCACTTCGACTGGGAGTAAGGAACCTGGAGAGGGGTTGAGGGGAGATATGGAGTATGTGAAAACTGGGAAAGGCAATGTTTTCCACGTCACTGTTTACACAACGGTATAGAGGTCTCCAAGTCGGTCCTACGAAGTCCACAATCCAGCAGTTTCCCATGTATTTCTGCTTCAACACATCTGACTCAAATTAAAGGGATCTAACAGACGATCAGGTTCTGCACAAACAATAATTTGAATCAGCTGTGTTGGAGAAAGGATACATGGAAAATCTGCTGGATTGTGGACCTCGTAGGACAGAGTTGGAGACCTTAGGTACAAACTGTCCCTGCAAATGCCACAAAATCAGCCATTTGCATGAATTACAAAGTCAATCATCCAAACAGGGTGAAGATAGCAGCAACACTTGAGTGATCTAGCAATAAGATGCAAGCTTACCCTCCATACACTCGTTGACTGATTCATAGTCTGCATATGTCCTTCCTTCTGGCCTCTTTGTCGGCTGCACCAACAGGATTGTGTGAGACTGAGAGATCAGATGTGTAAAGTTAGGATCTTATTAAATGAATCACTTCCATGCATTACAGAAAGAGTACCTGGTTTAGGCTTCAGGTAAATATATTTATCCTAACTGAGCATTTATTTTAGGGGCAGCACATGATACTTGTTAGACATATCGGTATAAACTATGACATACTTAGGGTATTCAATTTTATTATTAGAATAGCTCGAAGTTTTTTTTTTAATCTAGAAAAATGTTTTATTTCAAATGTTCAAGAATCAGTTTGTTTGTTTGTTTTTTTAAATCAATGAACAAAATAAAACGACAGCTGCAAGGTGCTCGCTTTAGTTAGCGATCTGTTTAAGACAACACTTAAAACTACCATCAACAAGTGTTAAGCCATTAATAAATTACCAAACGCTAAAACAACCTCCAATATAACCAGTTTTACAGCAATGATGCGTTTTATCAGTGAAATTTGTTGCAAAAACTGCGAAATTCGTGCCCACATTTATGCTAATCGCCGTTAGCAAAGACACGCGATCTTTTCCAAACTACATTCTGACAAAATACTACAAAACAAAAATGTATTAAAAATCTATTTTATAAAGTAACTCTGTCTAAATGTACAAACCATGGTTTTGGTGGGGTTTTTTTTAGTCACTTTCTGTCGAATTCCAGGGATTGAGGCTACCGAGCGAGATGACCTTTGACACCGGAAGAACAACTTACCAGACAAGCCCCTTGAACTGCTCTGAACATTTAAAAGAGAAGCACCAACAAAAATAAAGATACTTTACTTTATTCTTTATTCCAGACACATCGGTCCATATCAGCAATTAATTAAGAAAAAAAAAAACACATGAATAGACACAGATAAATAACAGAAAATGAAGTTTTTTTAAATAATAAAAAAACACCTATTGTAACTATCTTAAATGGTCAATTTTACCTAAGGTAAACGAAGTTCAATTCAAATTGATAAATAATATTTATCCTGCTGCTGAAACTATAAGAAAAAGGTTCCATTTTGAAGTCAATCCATGTGTTTTTTGTATGACAAAAATGAAACAATTGAACACTTTTTCTTGCTCATTCACAACAATGTTTTTGGAAAGATGTTTACAGGTGGTTAAATACTGAGATCAGCAATTTTTGGTTTAACACACAGCATGTGATGATTTATTTGGAAGGTCTGCCAAAAAGAATATCTAAAATGGTAAATATTATTTTTGTTATTGGAAAGTATTTTATACAAAAAAATAAGTGAAATAACAGTAAACTCAACATAAAGAGTTTTAAAATTAAAATGAAAAACTACAGAACATCCCTGAAAGTATTAGTAGAGGAAAATCAGTCAATACTTGAGTTATACAAAACAATGACGGAATCTCTTGTCTTTTAAGTTCAGATTCTATGTCTTTGAACACGCTTAAACATTTCATTTAAAATAACCTCTGAACAAAATTCTATTTTTATTATTCTGTTGTTTTAAGAATTTAAAAATGATAAAATTAGGTCTTAAATACAAACAATGGCTTTTCTTGTTTTCCTCATTTGAGCTATTTTGTAAATTGTTACGTCATTCATTGAACACATATTGTGAGTTGAAATAAAGCATTTAAAAAATTAAAAGAGAAGAACATTTTTTATTTTGAAGATAAAAAAGTGGAAAAGGACTTGACAATTTTTGTACAACTTGTTATAATCATGGGAAAGTTTCATATTCATAAAAGGAAATGGGCTGATGGCAAACCGAGCTTTGCTATGTATTTACAAGAACTTTTTCAATACAGCACCATAATTAAAGAAAATGAAAATCCTAAGGCCTTAAAAAATACAGGCATATTGGACAAATTCTAATTTCACTGATATAGTCTCACTCATACTTTGTATGATATGTATGTGTATAGACGTATACACAGGTGAAGATTTTTTTTTTTTTTTAATGTATTGCCCATGGCCTACATATTCTTTTTGTGCCTATTTTCATTTCATTCTTGACCCCTGACTTATTAGTTTATGTTCTGAACTTTTTGTTCAACTGTGTAATAAAAAAAAAAAACAAAACAACCCTGTTCGGAACTAATATGGAATGTAATATATTTTAACATTGTTAATATGGTGTTACAGGGGATTACTGATTTAAATAATTTAAATAACATCATAGTAATTATACACACAATGATGACTAATTCCACATTTTCGGTAAATTATCAATAAATGAAATAAACACTTTCAATTAATCTTTTTTTTTTTAAACTTTTTTTTTTAATTGAACAAACTGAGTACAAAGCCCTGTAGAGGTACAATGTAACAATGAGCCTAAGTAAAAATAAGTAGGGTAACATTATGCACATAGGGCTAAATAAACACAAAGAAGCGAAAAACAGCAGTGTAAGGCAAAAAATAAACAATGGAGCAGATAATTAAAACATAAGGAAATTGGATATAGTTGAAGCTGCACTTCGAGCACACTTAGATTAAAGCAGTCTGGAGTTTCTCCATTTACAGCAGTATATGTGATATTTGGCAAGCAGGAAAACAATATTCACTACATTCAGAGGCACTATATGGGGGGGGGGGGACACGTTAGGAAGCTTCTAAGGGCTTGATAGGGGCCCAAAAAGATGTACAAACTATATAAGAAAATCATTAAACCTTTCATTGAATATAATAAATACTTTTTTCAAAGGCTGTAATAACATATTGCAGTAATATAAACTGATAAACCATTTATATTAAAATAACCTAACTAGATGTATGCACTGTGATTTTAACCCTTTATAGGGCACTCAATAAAATACCTTCAAATTAGAAACTTTAACCTAAAATTATCCTTCTGGTATGAACCAAGACCTCCATTCTGTTGTAATATCAACAAAAAAAAGTTTCACACTGAATATGTAAGGAAACAAAGTGATCAAAAATAGTCACTTGCCCCATAAAGGGTTAAAAACAGCCCTAGATCTTTATTGTTCCCATGAAAAGCTTTTTTTATCAGCTTGAAGCGATTGAAGCAAAAACAAAAATCTAACATTTGCGATCAATTGGTGGGATCTATGCCACTGTCTTTCATAGGGCCCAGAAATTCTTGGTGGCGCCCCTGACCGCATCAGACACAGCTTTCAATGAATCCGACCGGGTTTGCTCTTGAACACACCACCAATGTGCGCGAACAGGAAGTAATAAGCAGCTGCGCCCGGAAGTTCTACGAGAAGACAGGAACAACAAAGGAGTAACCGGGGTTTAAATCTGCTCTGCAACACAAATACAAGAAAACATATACTATTTCAAGTAGGTAAGCGTAGTTCTCCTATAGCAACTCTTTAAGAAGTACATTTAATTTGGCCTTAATAGGTTATCCAGTGTTAGCCGCCCAGCGCTACGTGCTCCACCGCATTGGCTTTACTGGCTAACATTGACTAGCCATTGTAGCTATTCTGCAACTTTAAAATGATTTTATATTTATCACCTACAGTTACATCATAAGTGTTATAACTCCTTTATTTTTTATAGAATCTTCCCGTTTTATCGGTATACAACTGAGCTACTAACCTGTAGCTGTTTTAGCACATATTAAGGTCTTCTGTTTTCCGGGTGTGTCATTAGTACCGTGAACGTTACATTCCCATTAATTATTATCTCCGCCGTTTTATGTCTTTATGCTTGTTTGCCTGTTTGTTAACTTCACGCAAAAACACGTGGATTTAGTTGATTTTCTTTCTGAAAACAGGTGTTGGTCTCAGATAACAATAAATTTGGGAAGGATCCGGATCACCACCTGGATCCAGGAGTTTTAATCTATGTATGAGAGCAAATTAATATTTAAACTAAACATGCAACAAACACCACAGTACAGTCAAGACACTGTAGATGCATTATGAATGTATCTAGGAATCTACTAATGTATACATATAAAATGAATGTAGGACTAGAACATGGCGTGGGAATCGCAATATGGGTGGAAATGCATTGCTTGGTGGAGGTCTGAGCTCTCTGAGTGCTTTATAAATCACAATTTTTGTATGTTACTGATTATTCATGCAGTGAAGCTTAAGAAGATCATGTTCAGGATGTTGAATCCTGATAGCTGTTATTGCATGGAAGCTCACACCCAGTAATAAATCCGTATAATCAGTCAATTTCAGATCAAATATTTATCTCGGCTGGATTTATAATCTACAGACTACATCACACTCTTTAAATTCCCAGGTTCATTTGGATTCATTGCTGTTTAAGCCATGCTCTTACAGCCTAAAGGCATACTTTTCCTTTCTTGTTATTTTTTTAGGGTAAAAGAGTTTGGTTTGCATGTAAGGACAAGTACCAACAGAGCCAATCATGGCGAACAATGTCGAGGATGTTGAAAGCAATATGGTGAGTGTGAAAGCATGTTTTACAGGTGCTCTGAAGCCCTTTAGTCAGTCTGTGTTTATGCATTGTGTAATGATTACCCAACAGTTTTCACTGCATGCAAACAAGAGTTTCCATGATGAGGCAGTGATGAAAGAGTGTACTGTTTTTTGTTGTTGGTTTGTAGTGTAATGAACTTAGGAAAGTTTTTGGTGGGTTTTATAACCTATGCTACAATAAATTAATCTGACCTAATGATTATGGTTTAATAAGGAATATAACAAATGTACTGACTGCAGCAATCATTAAACTTTAAAGATCACTAGGATAAAAACATTACAGTAAATGCTGTGTCACTGCTTTGCTGGTACTCTAAATAAAAGTTCTTCCATTGCAAGTAGTATAAAGAGTCAAAGTTCCTTTTTACTTCCTTCTTGTAATAACCCTAAACCATGTAAGACTGCTGAAATTAGAATTTAAGGATTTATCTTCTGTATTAAATGAAGGACCTGTTCTCAGATGAAGTTCCAGCTAAAACATCCTTTGATGCAAATTTTACATTGTTATTGAAACTCTGGTTAATCTAACAGTAATGCAGTAGAGTTGTCTTTATCTCATGTGCCCTTTGGACCAACAGTGGCCTTATTCCCATGGTGGAAACAGAATAGATGACACTACAAAAGTGAGATCATTTTGCACAGCAGCTCATTTCCAACAGCGCTCACTGTTTATTTATGTTTCTTTCCATGATTTCTCTGCAGTTGATTAAATTGCTTCACGTCTTTGCCACTGCAAATCTCAACTTGTCTTGTAGTTTGACAGCTTGGTTAACACAGAGTCCTTATCTTTTTAGGTATTACTTTTTCCTGATGGGACAGATCCTCAGAGGGAATTGAAGCAACTATCGGTATCTATAGCGATCTATAGCAACCAGTAACTGTAGTTATAATGCCATTTCTGTTTATTTGTTTTGGGTCTTTGTTTTTAGTTTGTTTGCTTTTATTTTGGGTGAGACCTACAGGGTTTTAGTGGACACCCAGGTTTTGTTTAAGGCTTTTGTCCCATAAAGGAGACTGGATGGTTGTGATGTGTTTTTAGGAACAACAGAGTAGTCTAGTTCAGGTATGCTTTGATCCAGGTTTTATGTAGACATATAGGTGAGGATGAGAGGGGTTTGGATTATTTATATGGCAGATTCAGACCACTTAAAATCTCTAGGCTGTCTTGGACAGAAACATTAGGAATGGCCAAAGGGATATTTGTTTAATGCTTTTAATGGATTGAAAAATGTAGGAAAGGAGAAGGGACAAGACTGAACCAAGGGATCAAGACACACGCAGACATGATGATTGATGATATGATTGGCTACACTAATAGCCAATTATTATGCCATAAATGGTGTGTTGTTGTTTTTTTCTGTAGCTCATTCTGTATAAAGTCATGTTTATAATAACTGAAATCTTTTTTCTACGTTTACTTTGTGCCTTGATTCGTTTTGTATTCATATTTTTATTTTATAAACCCTGAAAATATTTTTTTTTCCCCCTCAAGATATGTTTTATTTGTATATACAAACTGCTAAATACCAAGTGTTTCCATTAAATAACAGGATTGTTTTAATCACTAACAACAGGACCAACAGCAGACTCATACAGCCCCAGAACCCACCCAGCAACAACAAGAGGCTGCAGAGAACAGAGTGCGGTCCAGAGGAGGGTCTGGGGCTGGAGGAGGCGATGCTGGAGGTGGAGGAGGAAGTAGCGGCCCAGAACAGAACGGACAGCCCCCAACTGCTCGTCCCCCACTCGTGGTGGAAACTGAGGAGGATGAGGATGAGGAGATGACTTTAAAATATGGGGCCAAACATGTCATCATGCTCTTTGTTCCTGTGACACTCTGCATGGTGGTCGTCGTGGCAACCATAAAGTCTGTCAGCTTCTACACCCAGAATGATGGGCAGAGATTGTAAGTTATGATCGATAATTAGCTTTTATTTAATTAATTTATTTATTTATGTTTATGTTGGAAGCATCCAAAATGCATGAAATGAGCTGGAAGTTAATATGAGACATGTTTGAATTTTCTAAATATGAAGGGAAGGAGCTTCATTGCTTCCTTTAGTATCTCCTACAGAGGAAGTGGAGCAGAATCATATCTGAAAGAGAAAGAAAGAAATATCCTGCACTCTAAAAAAAAATACATTTAAATAAACAGGAATTTACATTTTACTGTTAAAAGGTTTGCATGAATTGGTAACAAGTGAATTTAGTTAATCCAAGTTCAGATATTAGGTTCTTATCCAGCATCATTCCTTCTTACCGGTAGTGCAAACAGTAATTCCTGCTGAATATGAATTTCCCATGAGGCTTTCCAGTCTTTGCACAGAATGAAAAGAAAGAAAGAATAATCCAAATAAATATAAACACCTAATTCCTATCATCTAAAAATCACACCCAAAAAACAATCATGATGCACACTGTTGCATTAAAACAAGTATAAACACAATCCTAATACAATACTAAGATCATTCACATCCTGCAAAGTATGATCAAAACCGGCAACAGAAAATTCCTTCAAAATTTTAATGTCCTGTTTTGTTTTTTTTAACAGACTTTTCTAAGAGTCTAGTTGACATGTGATTTTTTTCATCCACGTAGTTGTCAGGAGGATAAGGAGCAGAAATGAGCAGCTTATGACAGTATCTTTCATTCATGTCTTTGTTTCGCCTGTTTTGAATGACCGATCTTCAAATAGAACAATATTTGATGTTATTATGTTTATTTCATACATACTACTAAAGCAACATGATGGAAACATTTAGGGAAAATGACTTGATGCACATTTTTGTAGAAGTATATTATCAGAGCTGCAGATTCACTCAGTACAAGTATGGCCTGATTTTTGTTGCAGTGATGTCATCAGATTCATCCGGCCATCTGTCCTTTGGCTCGTTTTGTTTTCCAGTAAGGTCAAGGAAGAAAGCCCGGAAAACATCTTTATTACATTTTTAAAATTTATTTGGACTATTTGACTGGCTGTGGTGTCGGTATGGTGTTGCAACACAGCAGCATTGTCACTAGATGGAGTTATTTCTCTGTATAAACTCGTCATCCCTGCGTCGTTTCGGTGTGAAGCCAGTCCTGTCGTCTCATTGTTACTCAGAAACATAAACACACCAGTCCATGGTTTTTTTTTTCTCTTATCCATCGGAACTAAATACTGCCAATGTAGCAGCAGGCTTAATATAAACCAGATGTTTATGGAATATTTGACAATGAAGGATGAGTTCTCTTTCTTTATTGCATTTATTAAAGTTTGTTATCTTTAATGCTGGACTCTGATGTGTAACATGTTCTTCATCCAGGATCTACACTCCGTTCCCAGAAGACACAGACACAGTAGCACAGAGAGCCGTCAACTCCATCCTGAATGCCACCATCATGATCACTGTGATCATCGTCATGACTTTGGTGCTGGTGCTCTTATACAAGTATCGCTGCTACAAGGTACATTAAGCGTGACTTTTCAGACCTGCCTGTTCCATCCCTTCAAGCTTTTATGTTTGCTTTTCCAAGAAGGAAGTATTTAGAGCATCCCAGTCCATTGTACCGACTGGATCTATAGATAGACTGGGAGAGCAATGAAAAGGTGATAATGACACATGATTACGTTGGCAGAATACAGTTTGTGTTCGCATAATGAGCCATCCAGTTATAATTACAACCCTTTATGTATAAAGTTTAGATTCAGGGAAACATGTAAACAAAAGATTGCAGGCAAGCAAATCAAAAGTGTTGCAGTCTGCATCGACGCAACGTGCAATTACAATTTCAAGGGGAGCAGCATGCCGAGCAACAGCAGAGTGTGTTTATAAAAGCTTAATGACTGCTTCTTTTTTTAAAATTAAGCTTATGTAAATACAGAGTGTGTAAAAAGAAGTGCTTTATAGGATAATCTTCTCTGGGCTTTAACTCATGATTATTGAGCAAAAAGGAAGCGCGTCGCTGCTGCTGTGTAATGGTTAAACAGAAAAGATGCTGTAGATGAACATAAGCACACAGTTGTGTGACACGTTTTAGCATCTTTGAAACTGAGTGAGTTGCTCAGCAGGACAGAAGTTTGTTAAAAGTATAGGGAGGAGGTGAAATAGACTGAAACTCGCATATCCCAGTATTTCATACAACATAGGGGTGTCAAACTCCAGTCCTCAAGAGCCGGTATCCGGCAGGTTTTTGTTGTTTCCTTCCATCAACACAGCTGATTCATATCAAATGGATCCAGCAGCTTCTTGTCAACATATTTATGAATTTCAGTCAGGTGCGTTGGAGCATGGAGACAACAAAAACCTGCAGGATACTGGCCATCAAGGCCTGGAATATCATGATTTAAAAAGCACATTTAACTAAAGACAGCATCTTTTGTCTTCTGCTTAGTGATACTCAGATGTGCAAATACCAAACATGTGATCAGTTCCCTGTTTAAAATATTCACAACGTCATGGTATATTTAGATCTGCAAAAGTGGATTAACATTAAATAAAATCGACTGTGCTAAATAATATCAGGCAAACTTCTGCTTCTACAAGACTGTTAATGTTGGAGCTCGGTACTGCTCCCATCCTCCTGCCTTCCCCTGTGTTCACTGCGCTCTCTAGAAAGGATTTGTAAGATCGAGACATATGTAGAGTGTAACAAGGCTCGCTACCATAACAGTGTCTAAGCTGGAAATAAAACACCTGATGTGATTCATGGAGCTAGATCACCACACTAGATAGGTGAAGCTGATTAGCACGCTGCGGTCCCGTCAACGACCTTTCTCATGAAGAAAAGAGTTCTTAAGTCCTACTTTGAAACTTTTTTGTATAGTTTGTGACATTCATGATTTAGTTCTCATGTAAAACAAATCCTACAAACACTCAGCAGAACTCCTACAGACGTTCAAGAGCCGCCGTGTTTAAAGTTTTTGGTTTTGAAGCATCTACAACTCTGCTTCTCTGCTTTCAGGTGATACAAGGCTGGCTCTTCCTCTCCTCCCTTCTTTTGCTCTTCTTCTTTTCTTACATCTACCTCAAGTAAGCCACACACCCCAACATTTAAATGATTTTCTAAAATTTCCATTTCTTTTCATTGATGTGTCTTTTTTTCCACACCGTCGTGAATATTATTGACACGCTTCTGCTCTTTCTGTCAGAGAGGTTTTCAAGACCTACAACGTTGCCATGGATTACTTCACCTTGGCGATAATAATTTGGAACTTCGGAGTGGTGGGCATGATGTGTATTCACTGGAAAGGACCTCTGCGGCTTCAGCAGGCTTACCTCATCATGATCAGCGCCCTGATGGCCCTGGTTTTCATCAAGTATCTGCCGGAGTGGACCGCCTGGCTCATATTAGCCGTCATATCTGTCTACGGTAAGTCTTCTCATCTACTTTCTGACCTTTGTGTGTGTGTGTGTTTTTTTTTTTTAAAGCATGAAAGCTTAAGTCTTTTCTCCAACCTCTGTTTCGTGCACCATCTGGTTCCCTTCAGCAATTGGACTTGATGAAAGGACAACAACACGCAAATGTTTAGATACTTTTCTTCTTTTGTCCAAAAAACCCCGTCAGAAAAAACTTCCTTTAAGATTCATATAAAATCAGTTTGAACCGAAAAAGATCATTATTATAGTTTAATACTATTTTATTATACTTTAAAGAGGAACAGTCCAGATTTTAGCATCTGTAGTTTAAGTTATTATTCATTTTTCTTCTTCTTTCCACGGATTCAGTCCACAAGTGTTGACTTATCAAGCAAGTTCAGAGGAAGGATGTGTCGCAAGATTTAAAATAGTTTCACAAATACATAATAAAACCGTCTGAAAAGTTAATTACAGACAGAATTTGGGCACAGGAAAGATAAGAGCTGATCAAAATACTTGCAAACACATTGATTGTCCAATAAATTCACATATGAAACTGTATCTTTATCAATTAAAATAATAAATGTAAAGTTCGAAATGAACTCCAGCTGATTTCATCATGTGTTCAGAGCTTTTTGAGGGTTTCATCTCAGTTAAAAGGATGTTACACTAAGTTATTTTCACGTGGCAGTTCCCTTTTTCTTTTCTTGGAAAAGCCTAATTTACTAGCAAACTGACGTTGAGCAAGAATAGATCCTGAACTAAAGTTTATTCTGATGTGTTTATTTTATTACAAGAGGAAGCAAACCTTTAATCAGCCCCTTGAAAGAAGGAGCAGCATTTGGCTCTGCAGGAGCCAGAAGCGGCATGTTGGCCTGCTGGATGTTATCACACGTCACGTCTCAGAGCTTTTGTTTGGCGGCTTGCAGAACTTATCTGACTTCTGTCTTCTCTCCTTTCAGATCTGTTGGCGGTGCTCTGTCCTAAAGGACCTCTGAGGATCCTTGTTGAGACGGCCCAAGAGAGAAATGAGCCCATTTTTCCAGCTCTTATCTACTCCTGTAAGATGCTCGTTGACACCAAGCCTTCATTATTGCACCAATATTAACATAAGATATGCATGAATACTAGTTCTAAAGGAAAAACTCTGAAGTTAAAATAGCTTAAATATGTCAAATGCTGAATCCTCAGGCACCTCCTGAACCCTATCAGCATGTTATCTACAAATGAAGCATCTCTTTCTTTCAACTAGCAGTTTTTGTACTTAAACATTACATCACTCACACCTCCAAAATGTTCCTTCTTGAGCTGTATGTCTTCTTCAGTTCCGACTTTCCACGTGACCCTTCAGCTTTGCACTTTAACACTCGTTTTGCTCCCAGTTTGGATCTTTTAATACATTGCTATCCTAAAAGAAAAAAATCACCAAAAACCTTTTAAAGCCTTACAGATACTTTGATATTTAAGTATAAAAGCTGTAGTTCCTACTAAACATTGAGGGCACGTTCACATCAGCCTTTTTGATTCGAATCCGAGTCCGTTTGAGCTGAAAGTCCGCTTCGTTTGGGGAAATGTGAACGCGCCAAATGAATTCTGACTCTGATCAAAGAAGCGAACCCTACAAACACAGGTCATGATCTGCTTCAGCGGACCAAATACAGGAAGCGGACTACAAAAAAAGTCACTTCCTGCATTTCACATGGCATTGCATTGTGGGTAAATACATAGCGACGGCGTAAAGAGTCCTCTGCCTTGTCTGTTGTTACTGCGGTCGTTGTTGCAGTGTATTTCTGCAGGATACTTGCATAAGACAAGAAAAAAACAGCACTAGTTTCATCTCCATGTTTAGCTCACAAGTGGAGTTTTCTTCTTTATCCTCTCTCTTACTAAATACTAGCGCAGCGCCACCTTTGGTGAGAATGGGAATTATTCTAAATTATTTGTTTGATCAAAGTGTCATGTAAATGCGATCTCGGTCCGCATGGAGACACCCCCCTACAAGCCAAGTCCTAGTCGGACCGAGTCTAGCAGACTATCCTGATCTGAATGCACCCTTAGACACTCAATGGCCACTTTACTACATTACAGCAACTCAGTACATTTAATAATGTGGACATGGTGAAGATGACTTGCTGAAGTATAAACTGAGCATCAGGACGATTAAGAAAGGATTTAAGTGACTTTGAACTGGACAATAGAAGATGGAAAACCATTGACTGGTTTAATGAGTTTCAGTTCAGCTCCACATTCAGATCGTGAAGTCAGAATGGTAGAAACAACATGTAAGCATGGAGCCATCCTAACTTGGATCAATGGTTCAGGCTGCTGGTGATGTAATGGTGTGTTGGTGGTGTAATTGGCTATCATTTTTTTGGTACCAATTCAGAATCATTGAAACATGACAGCTTACCTCAGTGTGGTTACTGACCATGTCCATCCCTTCATGAGCACAGTGTAGCATCTTCTGACGGAAACTTCCAGCATCATCTCCACCACGACGAAGAGTTCACTGTCCTCCAACAGCCTCCACAGTCACCAGGTCTCCATCCAGCAGAGCAGCCTGTGGGGATTTTCCTGCTGCACAGTATTTATAACACCAACAATTAAGACAGTTCAGACCAACTGCTGGTCTGGTCCAGCAGTAGAAACTCTGTATTACAATCATACAAAATAAATAAATAAAACAAATAAAACTCCAGAAAATCAAGTGGATCATCATACCAGTCATGTTCCCCTTAGCACAGTAAATTTGCCCAGCAGACACCCAGACCATCATTCTGCTTGCTTAAATGCTGGACAAGACAAAAAAACAGAACAATTAAGACAGTTCTTAGTAAACCAGTTGGTCCAATCCAGTGCCGAGATGGTGGACCTAATAAAGTGGCCACTGAGTGTATAAAAGAAAAAAAAAAAACTAGAATAATTGAAGTAAGATGATTTTGAGGAAACAGGCACCATTGTATTTGTATGTTTGGACATATTGGGGTTCTCACCGATCCACTCCTCCTGTAGCTACTATGGTGTGGCTCGTCAACATGGCAGACACCGACAGGCCGACGACGAACTCGACAGAAGCAGGTTCGCCTCTGCAGGACCATTCAGAAGGTAAGACACCAGGTCGATTCCCCTCCACATTAAGACAAGCCTCATTGTCCATGTTTAAAACCCACTTTTATTCCTTGGCCTTTAACCCAACATAAGACAGTTTCCAGTCAGTTTGCTCTAGTTTATTGTTGGTTTTACTTACTATTTATTCAGTTTGTTTAATTGTTTTAATTCCATATTCCCTGTATGACCTGATGTTGTTTTATTGTTATTTATTTGCATTTGAACTGTTTTATTCTGTTTTTATTTTGGCCGATTGCGTACAGCACTTTGTTTCGACTCTGGTTGTTTTAAAGGGCTTTATAAATAAAGTTGAGTTAATGCTAAAAGATGGCGTGATGGGTTAGAGTTTGGGATGGCTAGTTAGCAAGGTGAAATCTGGCTGATGTTGTTCCTCAGTAGCGGTGGCGTCTCCGTCTCCCTCGAGTCCGTCGCAGGACGACGGCGGCTTCACCTCCTCCTGGGTCAGCCAGCAGCAGCATCGGCTGGGGCCGCTTCAGACCACGGAGGAGAGCAGACGGCAGATCCAGCAGATGCCATCTGCCCGTCCCCCTCCTGAGGACGATGATGAGGAGAGTAAGTGTCTGTTTATTTCCCACACATTTTCAGCTGCTGCAGGAGCGTTAAACTCCGGTCCTTCAGGGCCTCTATCCTGCAGGGTTTCCTTTGTTTCCCTGCTCCAACACATCTGATTCTAATCAGACGGATCCAACAGCTTGTCAGCTTCTTTGCAGTGACCCATTCATTTCAGTCAGGTGTGTTGGAGCGGTGAAACAACAAAAAACCTGCACAGAATGAAATCCTTTGGATGATATAAATGTCTGTTTAATTTACGCCACGATAACTTGCTTTACTGCTGTATTTTACTTCAAGATGCGCTTTACGGCATGTACGCTGCAACATATAAACAAACATGGAGGAAGACGGTGGCAGATGCGTTTCAGAGAAGAGTAATTCACTAAAAGATGACCAGTCAACCCAAAACAATGAGCTTGTTCCTAAATGAGGGGAAATTTCTGTCGCATGGATTCAATTCAGCTTTATTTGTACAACTTCACAACAATGTTGTCACTTTACATCCACATCATTTCAAGCCAGTTCATACAAAGCCTATAACTGAAACCAACTGATTGCATCGAATCATGACTTCGATCCAATCCTCCCGCATGGATGCGGTTTGGATAGAAAAAGTCTGACGTGGAACCGACAACAGACTAGCTCACAGTCCCAACAACAGACTACGACACAACTAACTAATTTTATCACCTGCACAAGAATCAGGACAAATATTAGAGTCAACAAGCAAAAACAGCAAAAGCAGTGTTAAGTGGTGGCAAAAGCTCGTAATAAACTCCAGACACATACGCTGCTCACGCCGTACGGCCATAGTTCCTGCAGACGGAAGGACATCACTGCTGCCGCTGCCAAACACATCTGACACATAACTGATGACTGACACAAAATTACACAACCAATTTTATATTGTTATGTATATTGTTGTGGGAATATAAAATAAGCTGTATCTGGATGTTAGATTTTGGTGATCTCGCCCAGCCCTGTTTGCTGTATTGTCATCCTGAGGAGATGAAATGTCAGCTTCATATTGGGGGTAATATGAGTCGGTTCACCCCAACATGAAGCTGAGGTCTGTCATTCAGACTCGTCTCCTCCCATTGTTTAATCATCATCTCGCACTTCTCTGCTCCCTGAGCACAAGAAACATTTTAGGAATGTTTTTAAGTGTTCCTCTTTCTGTGAAATTGGTGTGCATGTGCGTGTGCATGAACGCTACTGTTTATAGTCAGATTAGGAAGTAATTATTCATGGCAATTGCTAGGTTTCATGTCCACATCATTTAGGGAGCCTGCTCGTTTTGCTTCAATCTCCAGTAAATACGGGGTCGGAGATCTTGTTTAACAGTAATTACAGCCGAGGGAGGGTTTGTACAGAGGCTGGAGGGTGTGGGGCAGAGCTGAAACTTTGTCTGAACCAACCACACCCTCCTGTGTTCTCAGGGGGCGTGAAGCTGGGGCTGGGAGACTTCATCTTCTACAGCATGCTGGTGGGAAAGGCCTCGGCCGCAGCCAGCGGTGACTGGAACACCACGCTCGCCTGCTTCGTGGCCATCCTCATTGTGAGTGACCAGCTGCTTATTTTCATGTCAAGCTCAAGTCACCGCAGCCGTCTTCTCTGTCTCTCTCACCGCACTTGACTGTTTAACGACCTGTTTTCTAGTTTCAGCGATGAGTTTGGAACATAATCACTCATCGTTGCTATTTTGTTTTGTCCTGTTTGTCTCGCACCCCGCAGGGCTTGTGTCTCACCCTGCTCCTCCTCGCCATCTTCAAGAAAGCGCTGCCCGCTTTGCCCATCTCCATTTTTTTCGGCCTGGTGTTCTACTTCGCCACAGACAACTTGGTACGGCCCTTCATGGACCAGCTGGCGCTACACCAGTTCTACATTTAGCAGGACGCTTCCCCGACAACACCTCACACACCGAGCTCTCCGGCCTACGATGCGAGAGCACTTCCTTCACAGCCAGGGGGAACAAAGAATGATGCAGCATCCCCTCATCCTCCCCACTTTCACACACACACACACACACACACACACCCCACAGATAAAATCCCCAGCAGTTGATCTTAAATATTTTATTTCACTTTTAAAGCAAGAAGTGACATTTCTTCCCACCCGTCGTGGGACCTCCGCTTCAGTTTGTTTGTCAACCAGCAGTCTCAGGCACAATCCAGACTTTGTGGGAATATTTTATCCTTATTTATGCAGAGGAGCTTTCCAAGCGCCAGTCTCAGATTCCTGCTTCACGGCCACACATATTCACGTCTGGGAGCTGCCCAGTACAACCACAGACTTCTACAACTGGGGCTTTACTGCAGGTGCCTTCCTCAGGGACACCAAGCTTGTAAACTGTTCAGAGAAGGGAGACGGTGTCATGAAATTTCCCTTCAGAGACTTTAATCCAACATCGTTCCTGTCACAAGCGGTTTGCGAGGAAGCATCACAAACCGAACCAGACATTTCAAAGCCTTCATCATCAGTGATGACGCAGCTGTAGAGATGTGTAGTTTGATCGTGTACGAGATGTCAGTCACCAGAGCGTGCTTTCCTCACTGCGGTTCAGAATAGTTCAAATGGTCCTTTTTTTTTTTTTTTCTCGTACATTTCAGACTCTCCGCTCGCAGAGCTGAAGCTGGACTGATTTCCACACCCGCGCCAACGCCTGCCGCATGCGCTGGGTGGCTTTTCTATGTGGAAAATAAAAAGGATTTTATCTGTAGAATCGATTAAGTGTTCTCATGAAACTTCACCATGTTTTTCTGCCCTCTGTGTCACATTCGCACTCACAGCATGAAGGTGGAGGAAGAGACGCACAGCGACGCGCTCACTCGAAAAAGCCACGTTAGCCACTGAGCAGTTCTGCTGGAGCAGTTGGAGGTTCAGTGCCTTGCTTAAGGGCATTTCCATGTTGTTGTTGTTGTTGTTGTTGTTGTTGTTGTTATTGTGTGACAGAACTTCATTCATTCAGTGTCTATTTCTGCTTCTACCAGTTGGGTTTTCGGGAAGCGGAAGCCTTTCCCAGCTGTCATAGTGTGTGACAGAGATTTGCTTTTCATTTTTCATTTTTTCCTGACTTGATTATAATTATTAGTTGTTTTTATTTTTCCGCAACCTGTCCAGGGATTGTAACTTGTGATCTTCTGGTCACAAAACTCCAAACCTTTAGGCTAGTGCTGCCCTCATGATGCTCTCCTGGTGCTGTTTGGAACTATGCCACATCAAACTCAACTATTTTCAGCTACACACAGTTAATGTCTGTTTTTTCCTTTTGTGTTTAATTTTCTTTCAAAATGTGCTAATGGGAAGCTTTTTGGGTTGAAATATGTACTGGGTTCCTGTCAAATCCTAAAAAAAAACCTTGAACATTTTGAAAATGTTGCATGAATTGTTCCAGTTCTGCTAAATGAGGGATAAGATCTAGTTTACTTTGATGCTTTGTGAATATTCTTTTTGGTTGATCTAGTGTGAACCGAGCAGGTGATATTAGCATCATGCTAAAAACAAACAAAAAAAATCTTAAGAGTAAATGAAAAAGGAAAAAAAAAAGTGGGATATTGTGTGAAAAAGTTGAATGAAATCATGTGGACCAGCTGCACTGATCGCGCTTTTTATTGCACTCAAGTTTCATGCTTGCAAAGAGATGAACCCCAGAAAGAGCAGTGTAGTAAAATGTGTTCTGAGACTGCTTCTGTTCCTTTCTTCTGTTTGTTCTTAGGGAAGGCGTTGTCTGACTGGCTTTTTTTTTTTCTCTCTCATCTCCTTCAAATACACATGTTATTCCAGGTTATTTTGATTCATTTTTTCTTTTCTTTTTTAATAAAATGAAACAGAAAATAGGATTTTCTTGGCTTTTCTTCAGCAGCGGGATTTAATAGTTAACTTATTACAAATGCTATGCCGACATGCTGCACATAATCGGAAGAAACGAGAGTATTTTCAGTACGTATCCTGTAACGAAAATTACAAGAAATGCATGTTCGTTATGGCACATAATCAAGAAAACTGATTAATTGAGAAAACTTGCTACCTGCAAAGTTATCTTTCTTTCTATGATCTGAGCTAATAGGAGCATATAGCTTCAGAAAAGTAGGTGGCCCAAAATCGAGCCATGGGGCACTTCGGATGTCATCTTTCAGCAGAACAGTGGTCACAAAGTAGTCGTCTTTCAAAGCAATTCAGAGCCAGACTGGAGATTTCAAACCAGTTTTGTGGTTGTTCTAGTACAGTGTTTCTCAAATCCAGTCCCCACGCCCCCCTGCCCTGCATGTTTTAGACATGATCCTCCTCCAAAGCACTTCATCTTCATCTTCAGCCTCTTATCCGGTGTCGGGTCGCGGGGGCAGCAGCCTAAGCAGGGAAGCCCAGACTTCCCTCTCCCCAGCCACATTTGCCAACTCTGCGGGGGGGATCCCGAGGCGTTCCCAGGCCAGCCGAGAGATGTAATCCCTCCAGCGTGTCCTGGGTCTTCCCCGGGGTCTCCTCCCAGAGGGACGTGCCTGGAACACCTCACCAGGGAGGTCCAGGAGGCATCCTGACCAGATGCCCGAGCCACCTCAACTGGTTCCTCTTGATGCGGAGGAGCAGCGGCTCTACTCTGAGCCCCTCCCGGATGACTGAGCTCCTCACCCTATCTCTAAGGGAGAGCCCGGCCACCCTGCGGAGGAAACCCATTTCAGCCGCCTGTATACGAGATCTCGTTCTTTCGGTCACGACCCACAGCTCATGACCATAGGTGAGGGTAGGAACGTAGATCGACTGGTAAATGGAGAGCTTCGCCTTCTGGCTCAGCTCCTTCTTCACCACGACAGACCGGCGCAGAGTCTGCATTACTGCAGACGCTGCACCGATCCGTCTGTCGATCTCGCGCTCCATCCTTCCCTCGCTCGTGAACAAGACCCCGAGATATTTAAACTCCTCCACTTGAGGCAGGACCTGACTCCCGACCCGGAGAGGGCAATCCACCCTATTCCGGCTGAGGACCATGGTCTCAGATTTGGAGGTGCTGATTCCCATCCCAGCCGCTTCACACTCGGCCACGAATCGCTCAAGCGAGAGCTGGCGATCACGACCAGATGAAGCCAACAGGACCACGTCATCTGCAAAAAGCAGGGACCCAATCCTGAGGCCACCAAGTCGGATCCCCTCAACACCTCGGCTGCGCCTAGAAATTCTGTCCATATAAGTTATGAACAGAATCGGTGATAAAGGGCAGCCTTGGCGGAGTCCAACCCTCACCGGAAACGAATCCGACTTACTACCGGCAATGTGGACCAAGCTCTGACACCTGTCGTACAGGGACCGGACAGCTCGTACAAGGGGGTCCGGTACCCCATACTCCCGGAGTACCCCCCACAGGAGCCCCCGGGGGACACGGTCGAATGCCTTCTCCAGGTCCACAAAGCACATGTAGACTGGTTGGGCAAACTCCCATGCCCCCTCCAGGACCCCAAAGAGGGTATAGAGCTGGTCCACTGTTCCGCGACCAGGACGAAAACCACACTGCTCCTCCCCAATCCGGGATTCGATATCCGGCGGACCCTCCTCTCCAGGACCCCTGAATAGACCTTACCAGGGAGGCTGAGGAGTGTGATTCCCCTGTAATTGGAACACACCCTCCAGTCCCCCTTCTTAAAAAGGGGGACCACCACCCCAGTCTGCCAATCCAGCGGTACTGCCCCCGATGTCCACGTGATGCTGCAGAGGCGTGTCAGCCAGGACAGCCCCACAGCATCCAGAGCCTTAAGGAACTCCGGGCGGATCTCATCCACCCCCGGGGCCTTGCCGCCAAGGAGCTTTTTGACCACCTCAGCGACTTCAGCCCCAGAGATAGGAGAGTCCACCCCTGAGTCCCCCAGCTCTGCTTCCTCATCGGAAGACGTGTTGGTAGGATTGAGGAGGTCTTCGAAGTATTCCCTCCACCGACCCACAACGTCCTGAGTTGAGGTCAGCAGCTCCCCATCTCCACTGTACACAGTGTTGATGGAGCACTGCTTCCCCCTCCTGAGCCGCCGGATGGTGGACCAGAATCTCCTCGAAGCCGTCCGGAAGTCTTTCTCCATGGCCTCGTCAAACTCCTCCCATGCCCGAGTTTTTGCCGAGGCACGGAATACAGCCCATTCGGACTCAATGTCCCCCGCCTCACTCGGGACATGGTTGAAGCTCTGCTGAAGGTGGGAGTTGAAGCTCGCTCTGAGGGGGGACTCAGCCAGACGTTCCCAGCAGACCCTCACACCCCGTTTGGGCCTGCCAGCTCTGACCGGCTTCCTCCCCCACCATCTGAGCCAACTCACCACCAGGTGGTGATCAGTTGACAGCTCCGCCCCCCTCTTCACCCGAGTGTCCAAGGCATGTGGCCGCAGGTTCGACGATACGACTACAAAATCGATCATCGAACTGCGGCCCAGGGAATCCTGATGCCAGGTGTACATATGGACACTCTTATGCTGGAACATGGTGTTCGTTATGGACAATCCATGATGAGCACAGAAGTCCAATAACAAAACACCATTTGGGTTCAGAGGGGGGGGGGCATGCCTCCCAATCACTCCCCTCCAGGTCTCACTGTCATTGCCCACGTGAGCATTGAAGTCCCCCAGCAGAACAATGGAGTCCCCAGAAGGAGCACCCTCCAGCACTCCCTCCAAGGACTCCAGAAAGGGTGGGTACTCTGAACTGCTGTTCGGTGCATCAGCACTGACAACAGTCAGGACCCATCCCCCCACCCGGAGGCGGAGGGAAACTACCCTTTCATCCACCGGGGTAAACCCCAACGTGCAGGCACCAAGCTGGGGGCTGATGAGAATGCCCACACCTGCTCGGCGCCTCTCACCATGAGCAACTCCAGAGTGGAAGAAGGTCCAGCCCCTCTCGAGGGTTCTGGTTCCAGAGCCCAAGCCATGCGTCGAGGTGAGTCCAACTATATCTAGTCGGAACCGCTCAACCTCGCGCACAAGCTCAGGCTCCTTCCCCACCAGAGAGGTGACGTTCCACGTCCCTAGAGCCAGCTTCTGCAGCCGGGGATCGGACCGCCAGGGTCCCCGCCTCTTGCTGCCGCCCAGCTCACATTGCACCCGACCCCTACAGCTCCTCCCGCAGATGGTGAGCCCACGGGAGGTGGGGCCCATGTAACCCTTTCGGGCTGAGCCCGACCGGGCCCCATGGGCGAAGGCCCGGCCACCAGACGCTCGCTCTCGTACCCCGCCTCCAGGCCTGGCTTCAGATGGGGGTCCCGGTAACCCGCGTCCGGGCAAGGGAACATTCATGCCCAGGTTGGTCGTCATCATAGGGGTCTATGAACCGTGCTTGGTCTGGTCCCTCCCCTAGACACCTGTTTGCCATGGGTGACCCTACCAGGGGCATAAAGCCCCCGACAACATAGCTGCTAGGATCTTCGGGACGCACAAACCCCTCCACCACCATAAGGTGACGGCTCAGGGAGGGGCCTCCAAAGCACCCGAGTCGACTATTGAGCTTCTTTATCAAGTTCTTTGCAGCCTGTTAACGAGCCTTTATTTAATTAAGGGATGCCTATAAAACATGTAGGGCATGGGGGCCTGAGGACTGGAATTGAGAAACACTGTTCTAGTAGTATGTTGTAGTCGTCCTAACCCCATCCAGTAGAATCAGCAGCCAACTTTTCCAACTATCTGTGGACACATTCATGTCATTTAAGACCTAGAGGAGGGCAGTTTTATTGCTGTGGTGTGGTTGAAATCCTGACAATGAAAAATTAAAAAAAACCAACTTCAATACCAAGACTTTTTCCAACTCTTGTAGTTGTTATGTCATGGTTTTTGTCTGTGGATGGTCGTTCCCAGCTGTCTCTGAAGGCCTCCCTCCTCAGCACTGATTAGTTGATGCCTTCCACCTGTGCCATGCTCTACTTAAGCAGCAATCCCAGGACTGCTGATTCCCATTTCTTTCTTCTTTTGTTTCTCTGTGTGTTTCCAGCCCTGATAAACCAGTAACCTGTGCTTGGTGGATTCTGACCCCTTTTTCCTCTTAGTCTCCAGTACCTGCCTGCCCTGCTATTTTCCCTGATTACCTGACCAAGTGGCTCTTTCTGGTGTTTTGGACCTTGGATTGTTCTTGGAATTAATTTTGGATTTCAGACTTACCCTGTTCATCTCTGGTGAGATATTGTACCTCCTGGACTTCCTTACCCTAAATACCCTGTGTGCCACTCTAACTATCCTTATTGGCTGCACTCTTATTGTGGATATCTTCAAGGAAGGATCTCTTGCATTCCACTAAAGATGCAGCTTCCTGGGCTCCAGTCAGCGTTAATAAAATATTCTACCTGATCCTGAGGTCTCAGATGAGTTTTTGGGTTCCATCTTCTGAAGCGTTACACAATAATAAGGTGTCTGCTCTGTTTTTTTTTGGTTTTTTTTTTTCTTTTAACAGTAGAGTATTTTTTGCAGTTTCAGGGGATGTGAAAAACAATCTGACAAAAGAACAGTTTTAACCATATACAGGTTAGCTGACCTGCAGAAGATTGCAAAGATGAAAGTATTTAGAATGTAATCAGAAAACCAGTCAGTACCTGGTGTGACCACCATTTGCCTCACGCAGTGCAATACATCTTCTTCGCAAAGCGTTGATCAGGTTGTCAACTGTGGATTGTTGGTCATTCCTCTTCCATGGCTGCATGAAGTTGCTGGATACTTGCAGGAATTGGAACACGCTGTCGTGTACCCTGATCCAGAGCATCCCAAACATACTCCATGGGCATGGACACTTCCAGGAATTGTGTACAGACACGGGGCTGTGTGATCATGCAGCAACATGAGCTGATGGTTGTGGATGAGCGACACAACGCGGTGTCAGGATCTTGTCATCTCTATGCATTCAGAATGCCATCAATAAAATGTACCTGTGTGTTGTCCATAACGTATGTCTGCCCATACCATAACCCTACCACCACAGACCACTTTAACAATGTTGACCTGAGCGAACCGCTCACCACACACACTGCCATCTGCCCTGAACAGTGTAAACTGGGATTCATCTGTAAAGAGAACGCCTCTCCAATGTGCCAGGCGTCATTGAATGTGAACATTTGTCCACACCAGCTGGTTATGATGACGACCTGCAGTCAGGTCGAAGGCCTGATGAGGCGACAAGCATGCAGATGAGCTTCCCTGAGACGGTTTCTAACAGTTTGTGCAGAAATTCTTTGGCTTCGCAAACCGATTGTCACAGCAGTGGTCCGAGTAGCTGGTCTCAGACTATGCTGGAGGTGAACATGCTGGATGTGGGGGTCCTGGGCTGCTGTGGTTACACGTGGTCTGCGGTTGTCAGGCCAGTTGGATGTACTACCAAATTGTCTGAAACGCTTTTGGAGAGTTGGCATGCCAACTGCACGCTCCCCTCAAAACCTGTGGCATTGTGGTGTGTGATGAAACTGCACATTTCAGAGTGACCTTTTATCGTTGCCAGCCTAAGGCCCACCTGTGCCAGAATTCAATTCAATAAACTTTATCATTGCACAAGTGCAATGAAAGTGAGACATGTTAAAACGATTCAATAAATAAACACAGAAACAATACTATAAAATCAACGACTATTAATAAGATAATGCTAAAGTATGAAAAAGTGACATTTGTCTCACAGGCACTAAAACTGCAGCTAAGATGTTGCTATGTAAAAACAGAGTTCAGTGATGCAACAGCTCCAGGATAAAAACTGTTTTTCAGCCTGTTTGTTCTTGCTTTAAACATCGGGAAGCGTCTACCTGAGGGCAACAGTTCATTAAGTTGATGACCAGGGTGAGAGGGGTCTCTGAGGATACTCCGGAGACAGCGTGAGTTGTAGACGTCCTCATCATGCTGTCTAATCAGCATCTTGCTACGCCACACCTGTGAGGTGGGATGGTTTGTCTCGGCAAAGGAGAAATGCTCACTAACACAAATTCAGACAGATTTGTGAACAATACATGAAGGAAATGTTCTTTTGTGTATGTAGAGCAAACACAAAAGTGTTTTTTTAATATTTTTGTTCAGTGTATGGGTGTGTGTGTAACATAACAGATACACTCTAGATCAAAATAAAGCAAACTTTGCTTCCTTTAATGAAATTAAGCAGTAGTCAGATGATTAATTTTTTTTCACTCCAGCAGTGCATACTTTCTACATTCCTCTTAATTTCCACCCCCAAACAGGCCAAAGGTCAGGTCCTGACACAGACCAACACCTCAGCGTCCAGTTTAATACTTCCACACACTTACTGAATGTTGTCACTCCTGCATGGATTCCTGCCCCGAGGACCTGGTGCAGAGCAGAAGGTGGGAACATTGTGCAAATTCCTTGGCATGATGGCACACTGGCATCCCGCGCTCGCTGTCCCACCATGCCAGCTGGCTGATGGGCCCTGCTGGCCCTTCGCCTGGAGCGCTGGTCGCATTAGTTGTCACCATGGGGACTGTTTGGCCTCGCTGGCCAGGACAGTGGCACAGTATGGCAGTTTACCCAGAATTTTTAGCCTCATGCTGCGACTTGCCTAACAAGCCCTCAGCAAGGCCTCATCCTGCCACAAGAATCCTGCCGGCTACCTATCGAACAGCTAGAGAGTTAATTCCATAATGCTCATCGATTACATTGATTTCTGTTCATGCTTTTTTTCCCCAGACGAGATTCACCCTCATTTCGGATTTCCTCTTACCACAGAGGGGACGCATTCGCAGAATCTTTTCTTTTGTTTCCGCTCCTGTTTATACAAATGTTGTGTTGGAAGGCTTTGAGTAATGACACCTGATTAAATTCTAATAAACAAATTACGTCAATCAAGATGTTGAACTGTTTAAACTCTGTTACACATGAAGACTTTAAGCTTTGACATCATTTCTGTGTGAACTACCTGGACCTGGACAGGTTTCCACATTAGGTAGACGGTTACAACAGGTCATGTCTTTAGTTTACATTTCAGGTAAGCTCGGGAGGCCTTTTTTATTTTCAACACATGGATATGAGAACAGGGCCAAACTCCAAGCTGTGAACACAGTGGAAGCTAAACAGTTAAAAGAAGTAATGCTGGTCAAAACAGCGAACAGAAATGGACTTTCAGCTAGACGTCACATTTCTCTGTAGGCCTTTAAGCTTGTTTGCGGACTACAGAGTGAACCGAGGTGATCTGTCAATCAACTTCATCCTTTGGATGGAGAGGACTTAGGCAGACGAGGCTGTCTCTTTGTGTAACACCTGTGTGCGTTGGAGGTTTCCAAAGATAAGTCTACTAAGGAGATTACTGCCCGAGGAGGGACGTCTGCTCTGCAGTGCTGATAAGACTTCCCATAACACTCCAAACAGGCAACTAGCTCTGACAATCAATCTTTTACAAAAAGAAAGAAAAAAAAAAACTTTGAAGATGTCGAAGGAAAAGCTGGAGAACCTGGTGAAGCGCATGGAGGAGACGCTGTCAGAGATGGAGCAGCTGAAACTGCAATGTGGGAAACAGAGCGAGGAGCTGAGCCAGCTGGTGGTGGAGCTCCGGCGGGAAAACCAGGAGCTGGTGGAGAAGTACAACCAGCTCAGTGTGGAGATGAAGGAAGCCAAGGAGATTATAGACCAGCTGCAGGACACAAAGTATGCCTTCAATGCAAAGGAGAGGCAGGCGCAGAAGCTCAGCCGACAGCTCTGAATGCCAACAAGCACAAATTTAAACAGGACTGTCCGTGGAGGAGATCTGGACGTGCTGAAGGCAGAATTTCCAGAGGGAAAAAAAGCAAGAATGGACAAGGTGGATGGAAAAACTACAAGCTGCAGAAGAATTTTTTAAGGACTGGGTGGGTGGTGGGTTAAACTGGGCACAGCTGTTTTCCTTAACATATAGAATTTTGTTTCTTTCCAGGATGGATGTAAAGTTTAGTAATTTGAATGTAACCTAAATCCTGCGGCTTAGGGCTCCTTTTAAAGGCACAGCTAGACTTAATGAGTAGGAATCAAAACAGAAGGCCTCTAAAAATGTGGATGTGGAAAATGTGGACTCTGTTTGAAAAGTGGGAGATGATTATGCATAAGGCATTGTGCTAACTAGGTCTGTAATTAACGCAACGTTCCTGAAGGATAAGGTGCAAAACCCTGTAAAGATTTAACTGAATAACAGCCTGAGTTTGATCCTAAGTGGGTGGTCATCTATTTTTGGTCTTTGAAATGTCGAGTGCTAAAAATGCCTGATTATCCCTTCCTACCCTCAGTGTTTCATTATTAAAGGTGCCTCCTTCCACAAGAGGAAAGCTAAAGCACGAAAAGCCGAGCGAAGGTGGTTTTGTGTATATTGTTTATTTACTGTGATACATTACTGCTGTTGTTAAACAGGCATAACTCCTGTAGTAAGCTGAATGATTTTTACATCATGTAATTCAGTGGTATTTAAAAACCCTATAAAAAAAAACTTTTAGAGGTCACATATTCCTTCTTTGTTTTATTATTTCCTTTCATTGATTGTATAGTTCTTTGTTTATGTAAACAACTTATGATACAAACACCAAAGTTCATACCAGTACTCACCCACAAAGAGAAACTGCTCCTTAAGTTTCTGAAACATTTGTTTTTAGTCCAGAAGTTCCCTGTTTCTTAATGACATCGTGATGAGAACTATTTACATATTGCCTGGCTAGTAGCTTGGCATGCTGACCAACTAGAGTTCAGGTTGGATTTAATATCTTTACAGGAATAAAAAGACAAAAAACTTCACGTGGCAGATTTTTTTTTTTTTTTTTTTTTCGGAACGGAGCCAAACTCGACATTTTCAGGGGTTTAAGTTGAACAAACAGATACGTTTTGCACTTTCTGGTCAAATCAATATTTCAAAATCACAACATTCCTTGACTTCTTATTGTGCAAAGTCTGTCACAAATGCTGAAAAACACTTAAATAAATATATTTTCAAGGTTTAAAAAAATATTACGGACCTATATATTTAGTTGTACTTGGTAAGTTTCTTAATGTCATGCTTTTACATGATTGTAAACCTATATTAAACTTATATATTACATGTTGAATATGCTTATAAAACGTACAAGTTGTGGAGATAAGTTTAAGTCTGTGGACTAACATGCAAATGAATTAGTTTTGAGTCCTGTCCAATCTGTTCAATAACCCTTTAGTTTTAGTGCCACCATTATTCACAATTGGTTAGATTTAACCCTTTTATGCCTGATCCAAGAAATCATTTACAGAGATTTCTATATTTTTTCAATCTAAAGTCTTTATTTGGCCTTTAACTAAATGTAAAGAAAATAATTGCATATATTTTCTGTTTATTACCTTGCATAATAGAATTGTTGTAGTGTAAAAGGTGTGCAGTAGGGGGCAGAAGACACATATCAGATTTACAAGGTTTTAAGCTAAATCTTTACCGTAAGGCGATGAAATAGGACCCAGAAAGTGTATAAGACTTTGAAGGATTAAAATTCACTTGATTAAGGGGTCCATTTCAATATTTTTAAAATTGGGTTTAAAAAAACCCCCAAAACAAAACAAAACAAAAAAACTCCATTTGGGCTTTAATATTGCTTCCCGGTTACAACCAGACATCAAGCATACCTAAATGCTTCCTCATGCAAAACAATGGATACGGTACCATCCAAGAATATTTACAACTTTTTTGAAACACTGCTTCTGAAAAATGTCAGCAAATATAAAAATTATTAGTTATTTATTGAGACTATGCTGGTTGTGCGTTGTGGAGAAAACATACAATAGTATTAGACACAACTGCATGGTATATATGTCAACATTACACTTTCAAACTGCTTAAAACCCACAAATGATTATTATTTTCTGTAAAGCGGAGTTCAGGACGGTAAGTCAATGTCCTTGTAATGCCTCATTGAATGGAGGTGTTGTAATGACCAACATGGGACCGAGTTGAACGCCTCATCTGCATCTCAGCTGGAGCTCCTCCAGCTTTCACAACGTTTTTGGTTACAGGAAAAGGGCTGTTTACAGTGTTTTTAGAATGTGATACTTAGACCAGCGTCTCAGTCAGTCTGGCTAAATGTAACATACAAAAAAACCGCTCTCACACTTTAAACAGACAAACAGCCTTGTTGATCAAATGTGACATATTTGGTGATAAAAACTGTTTGTCTTTGGTCAACTAACGTGTGAAGAACGTCTCAATGAAACCACTGTGGCTCTCCGCTGTTTCACACGCCCTTCATAAAGGAATTCCATGCAGAGAAATTGATATAAACTGTCTTAAGACAAATACGTATGACACCCAAGATGAATTTATTACATGGTTTCATAACAACATAATTTTAGATGACTGAGGTGTTTGTTTTCAGCGGTCAGTTCGGATGTTTTAAAAACCTCACCGCTGAAGAGAGGCGAAATATGAGGAGGAAAGACTTTTTAGGAAACATAGGAGCAGATGGTTAAACATAGCTTTGCTTGTGTGGTTTCCTCTCTAAAACCACAAATGATAACTTTTTCTTTGTTGTTTACATGTAGTTTTAACATGTTTAGGTTGATATGACTGTAAAGTCATTGAAATATTCAAACCTTTGGGCTGCGATTCCACTTCAGATGACTTTTTTGATAACTGGCATCATAAATTAAGATGGGGGTGTCAAACTCTGAGCATCGAAGGCTGCAGTCCTGCAAGATTTTTGTTGTTTCTCTGCTTCAACAAACCCAACTTCTTCAAGCTAATCCAGCTTTCTGTCAACTTCTTCAATTAAATAATTTAATAAAAAAAAACACTAGATGAGATCGACTTATTTTGAAGTTCTTAATGTTACTGTTTTCCTCTCCTCTTAGGTCAGTGGTGTCCAAAGTCAGCCCTTAAGGGCCAATGTCCTGCAGGCTTACCATCTTTCCTGCTTCAACACAACTGACTATTATTAAATGGATCCAAGAGCCAATGAAGTTCTGCACTATGACTCATTAATTTAAATCAGGTGTGTAGGAAGAGGACCCCCGAAGAACATAACGGCACACCCCTGCCTTAGGTCCACAGCTTGTTGGTAGTTGCATAAAAGGGGTCCTCAGGGTAAATAGGTTGGGAACCACAGTACGAACATGTAGACCTCTAAGAAAAAAAAACTTTGGATCTTATCTTGTTGTAATGCGATGAGTTTTCTTCTCACATTATAATGTTATACGTTTTCTGAAAACATGGAAAATAAAGCATACTCGTTGGTAAATGAGGAAACAGTGCATGCAGTAGATTGGAGAAATATCCATCCATCTGTCTATTTTCTTAGCTGCTTAGTCCAATCAAGGGTCGCATGGAAGCTGGAGTATATCCCAGCAATCACTGGGCGAGAGGCAGGAACACCCTGGACAGGTTGCCAGTCCATCGTAGGGTGAACACAGAGAGACAAACAACCATTCACACTTACACTCAGTCCCAGGGACAAAACCTAACATGCATGTCTTTGGATGGAGAAATTTCAGTTACCAAATGGGATTAAGTTTAACTTTATGAGAGACTGATGGTAAAACTTGGAGGAAATTGTAAAAAAACAGATGGGATGCATCTTCATGTTTTAATTTTCAGAAGATAGCAAGACCACAGGCATAACTACTGGTACATGTTAACCAAAAGCAACACATACACCCACACACACATGCAGTATCTCACTATGCACCTTGTGGTGACACATAAATCACAACTGCCCCACTTTCCTGTGTGTACAATAACAAATCACAGTAGAACTGCTGAAATGTTTCCGCTTGACAAAAATAATTTTCCTGAAAAGTATTTTGCTCCTTTGTCGTCTAGGTTGCAGCAACATCTGCATGCAGTACTTTCTGTTTCAATAAAAAAGGATCATGTTGTAATGTGATAAGGTCCAAGTTGGGTTTTTAGTTAGGGATACAGCTCCACGATGACTTAACTGTACAGTTGCTGGTCCAGACAACATCATGCATGAAAACTTGCAAACATAATTAAAAAGTCCTGAATCAAACAAAATAATAATAACTAGAAAATGTGCCAGAGCGTGCAGACCTCCACCAAGCAGTTAATTTCCACTCATATTGTCCTACATTCATTTTACACATGAGTCCTATATACTCTGATGAAGAATCCATGATGTCTTGGCTATATTGCCAAATATGTTTGTGGCATGTTTACATATTTGTTCTCCTGCAGTGATAAAAATTTCAAATATCCCATAATCTTTTTTGTTCTGGATGGTAGTGGACAGAATTTAGCTGGGATCCAGATCTGTCTTTGATATCTTGTAGAACCTGTTGGGAACTACTTCTGTATGTTTCAGCCTGACCATTTATTGTAGCGTTATACAAACAGACAGATAAACGGCAGCAAAAACATAACCTCTGCCACATACTTGGTGGAGTTATTAAGAAAACAATATAAAGGATGTATGGGTTCTCTCCTAGTAGTCCGACTTCCTCCCACCATCCTAAGACATTGGTTAATTAGTTACTCTGTGTTGGTCCTGCGATGGACTGGTGACCTGTCCAGGGTGTACCCTGCCTCTTGCCTAATAATTGCTAGGATAGGCTCCAGCTTTCCTGCAACCCTTAATGAGACAAAGCGGTAAGGAAAATGAATGAATGAAAGAATAAATGGACAAACTTTAAGTTTAGGGTTCTGAGCTTTTATGCAACAGACAGGTTACAATGTGACTTTAACACAATCAACAATGGAGCCCGCAGAAGTCTATTGTCCTTCAAGGAGCTCCCTGGTTTCTACCTCCCTCTGCAAGCCACTGGAACAGTTTGTTCTGAAACATCGTCTGAGGTTGAAAAACCTAATTCTCAGAATTGTCACTGTCAGTTCCTGTGGTGGGCACAGAAAAAGGCAGAAGTGCTGCATCCAACGTTTACAGGAAATATGAAGGCACGAGTCAGAGATCACCAATAGAGCCTGAAGTTTAGACTAAAATAAAGATTTCTGTCTGAGTTTAGATCTTTTACCAAGTAAACAGAAAATCAGGCATAAAATATTCAATGTTATGGTAAGCTGAGTTGCCCTTAACCCTTTATAGGGCTAGTGACTATTTTTGATCACTTTTCTTTCATATTCAGCATGAAACTATTTTTGTTAATGTGACAACAGAGGTCTTGGTTCATACCAGAAGGACAATTTTAGGTTACAATGTCTAATTCCATGGTATTTCATTGAGTGCCCTATTAAGGGTTAAAAAATGCCCACACTGCTGCACAAAGACCACATGTGGCCTAAGAGACTGAAATAATATTCACCTTATTCGCCTCACATACTGGAGTGTTTAGATTTTATTTTACTGCAGAATGAGAGAAGCTGAGAGCAGCCATGCCTGCATTTACTTATTGATGTGCCGTTATCATCTGATCACAACGCCCACACTAACAAAGTCATTTTCTTAAGAAATCTATATTTTGTAGAGAGGATTATATACCATTATCACAAGATAAAAAGATTTTTCTTAAAATCACAAGAACCTCGAGGTTGAAAACAACAAGTAGCGCCTACTTTGATGAGTAATTGTCACAACTAGACACGATCTAATGCAGCAAGTCAAAGCATGCATGTGGTGTTCTGGCTTTCCTGGACTCAAACAAAGAAAGAACTTAAGATAATTATTATAAACATGATATAAAACAAGTCCTTTTTTCTCTTTTCTTTTCACACATTCCCAATTTATCTTACTAGATATGCTGTTTTTTTTATTTTGCAGTGTGGACACTTCGGTGTTTTTGCCACCTTTGGAGGTTCACTTTGTGTCACTTTAAAGTAAACACAACCTTTTAATTTTTACTTATTTAATGAGGTTATAGGTCAGGATAAGAAGACCAAACAGCCATGCTGTACACTCACCAGCCACTTTGGTGCAGATTTAAACCCACTTTTAACCTGCAACATCTGTAAAGTAGTTTAACCTTATGTTTTGTATTATTTTACTTAACATTTCTGTTTGATACTCTTTTTTCTGTGATATCAAATTCTCGTGTAACATTTAATTTAGTTTTTTCTGTTTCTTAAATGTTAACATTATAACCTATTTTTTCTAGTTTATATTTGTTCTTACATCCGTTGTTCATATTGTGCAAATAGACATAAACAGAACTGGCTGAATTGTTATGAAGATGTTAGAAACATTCCTCAGAGATTTTGCTCCATACTGACTTGGTAGCATAACACAGTTGTTTACCTACAGATGCTACAGGATGTTTTTAGTTAAACATCTTTACAGATGTTGCAGCTGGTTTTCTGGTTTGTCTGTTTTTGTTTCTACAGTTGTTGATGCATTCTGTCCTTTTTCTTCTCTTTACTCTCTCCTCTCCTCTCTCCTTTCTTTTTGTTTAAACTTGTCAGATCCAGCCCACATTGAGCTTGGCAACTGTGATGGACTGGTGACTTGTCCAGGGTGTACCCTGTCTCTAGTCCAATGATTGCTGGGATAGGCTCTAGCTTCGTCGTGATGCTTAATTGGAACAAGAGGTTTAAAAAAATGAATGAATGAACGCGGCAATAGTCAAAATAAAGAGAAATAAACAAGAATCAAGGGAGCATAAACCCAAAAAGCTTTATTTCCAGGATCCATTGTAAGGTCCGCCTGGAAAGCTATTTCATTTGGCACAACACGCTGATCTGGGTTTTTAATACAAGGCAGGACACATCCATGTTTTCATGTTTACTCCAAACCCCTATATGTAGCAACTGAAATGGAGACTCATCTGAACCAGTGATGTGTTTCTAATGTTTAATTGACCAAATGTAGCCAGTCTGTGTGAAATGAAGCCTCAGTTTCCTGCTCTTAGCTGGCGGAGTGGCACCCGGTGTGGTCTTCTGCTGCTGCTGACCATCTGCTGAACGTTCATGGTTTTATGCATGCTTCGGTTGGAACCAGTACTTATTTGACTTCCTGATGCTCTTTTAAACAATTGTCTCTTCTCAGTGTGTCCATTCTCCTCTGACATCAACAAGACATTTTCATCCAGACAACTGCTGCTAACTGGATATTTTCTCCTATACAAACCAATCAGATGGTTGTGAGTGAAAATCCCAGCAGATAAGCAGTTAATGAAACAGACCAACAACTATGCCACGTTTAAAGTCACTTAAATCCATTTTAGCCTCATTATGATGTTCAGTTTTAACTTCAGTAAGTCATCTTCATCATTTCTTCACGACTCCAAGTCGCTGTCATGTGACTGGTTGGTTAGTTATTTATGTTACAGTGAGTGTACAATTCTTCTGAAAAAGAAACATTTGGGACTAATTTACAGCTAAAAATGTTTCTCAGCCATCCTATTAGACCCAGTACTTCCAGACATGACGGCCTGGTATTCCATGTTCTATAAGTACAGTTTGGGAAAGCATGATGAGTACTGAAGTGCAAAGTTTTTTTTTTGTTTTTTTTTAAACCAAACCCTTTCAACACAACATGAATACAAGAATCTTAAAAACACACAATAAAGGCACACTAGCTGTTATTTTTACTGTCTAAAATTACACAGTGGGCGTGAAAGCTCCCCTCTCGGTCAGGAGGAGCAGTAATTGGGTCTGCTGGTTAAAAGGACGGCGGGGATGACGCTCCGCAGGAGGTTCAGCCAGCAGGACTTTCTCCTCTTCTGGTCGGTTTCCTGTTGGGCGGACAGACAGACAAACAGATAGAGAGGGAGACAGAGGGAGACAAAGCTTTCCAGACAGACAACCGTCCTCATATATCCCTGCGCCGCTTTGTCAGAAGCGTCAAGTCGAAACTCCGTCCGCAGAAAAAGCAGCGCTCACGTGCGCAACGTCGGTTTGGAGACTCCAAGAAAACGCCTTTAAAACTTCTCAACAGGGTGAGTGATTATTGTTATTAATCATTCTACTTGGCTGCTTTTCCAGTTTCAGTAAAAATAGTTAAAAACAGAAATTATGGAAACGATGAAAAAGCTGGAAAGTTTGGGTCATGGAAGCTGACTTTCTGCCACACTTACAGTCATCATGTCAAAATCTTCGTTTAGGACTCATAGAATTACACATATTCAGTGTATGATATGTGTTTGTGCTCACATGGGTTATTAAACTTAAACAACATGCTTCCTAAAGGCTAAAAAAACCTAAAGCATGCACGTAATTCTATAATAAAAGCATCATAAAAGTGTCACAAATGGTTTTAAAGATATTTAAATTGGGATTGATTAACATTTCCAGACTCAGACATGTTCTCTCAGACTCTGGCAACACAGGACACAAGACACTGCTTGTCCTGCTGACTGGCAAACAGGATGAAGCTTCATTTGGTTTGATAAAAGCATGTAATGGCTTGAGGGTTCTCTGACCTGAATCACACACACACACAGACACACACGTACAGACTTTTTCAGTTGCTCATCAGTCTCTTCTGTACCAGCACGAACGTTTGGTTTGATAAGCTTGTAATTATTTAAGTCAATCTAAAAAAAAAAGCCAGAATAAAAAACTTTACTGCTGCTTTTCTTCTGAAATATTATATAATAAAGACTAAAGATTTCAAATCACACCAGACTCTGCGACCTCATATTTCACTGGTGAGATTAGCAAACGGAATATAAACAAGGACTCAACACATCTCTTTATATTTGATGAAATACTGACTGCAGCTCCTGTTTGCGTCTCTGCTGTTTAAAAGTTCACTATGAGTGTGTGTGTAAGACGTGGATGATTCCTGCGCGTCCAGACATAAACAGTCTCACATTACCACCACCCAGGCTCATCACACCGCTCAGTACTGGCCCTTTGGCATGTTTGTATACGAGACAGACAAGATGGGTCTGTATCTTCCTTTTTGCCCCAGCGGAACCAGCCCCCTGACATTTTTCCCCATGTTCACAGCGGGATAACGTTCCTCTCATCCGCCGGGGCATTTGGTGGTCACAGCTGACAGGTCAGAGCTGGTTTGGCAGGCAACCCCCTTCTCTGTCTCTGAGGAGGCAGGAAATTCTCCATTTAGCCTCAAACAAACAAACAAACACTCTCCCCACATACAACAAAGGAAACTGTTTAAGCTCAGTTAAACAGCCAAACGGCGAGTTAAGAAGCGAATCTGGTGTTTAAAGTGTCTGCAATCTCATGTCATTGTCACCTACATGATTATTGGGTTCCTATAAAAATGATTATTTCCAAATCCAGAAGTGATTTATTAAAATGTTTTCTTGTGTAATCACTAACAATAAAGCTTACAAATAGTTTAGCACCAAAGTGGAGTGCAAGGAAACCAGCTGTTACACCTGCAAACTACAAGCTGTCCATCACATGCTCATCATATCACAAATCCGACCACAGAAAAGCTGGTAATTGCTCAGTTTGATGATCAGAACTGCTGCTGCACAAACGGATTTCTGTGCTTGGAAAGGTTTTAGGAAATGCTGCAGGGCAGCTGAACTGCTGTGCTTCATACTGCCAGCTGAATCGGTTGTGTTCAGGAGCCTCCTGCAGCCCCTTTCTGTCCTTTGCTTCTCTTTCTAAGTGTTGGCCTGAGACTCAAACCTGACATCAGTTTCCTTATCACCTTTTTCTGGTCTCAATTCTTCTTGTGGCTTAATGTTTCTCTCCTTTTTTTCTTCCAGGGATCAGTGAAGATGCTCCTGCCTCTGATAATCCTTCAGTTGCTCCTGGTGCCAGCCTTCACGGTAAAATCTTAGTGGATCCGCTGCAGAACTTGTGCACATTAGTAAAGAAGATGAAAAAATAATCCTTCAAAGTTGCAAAAAAAAACCCCAAAAAAACTCCATATTTTCTATCTGTATCTATAAGTTTTCTTTTCTCTTGCTGACATTAATGTATCTCGCACAGAAGTTCAGGTTAACAGATTATTCTTTTTTAAAAATACCACATTAATATGCATAACTACAAAAATATTAACATATTTATGATATGTATGTTGTTAATCAGAGCACAGCACAATATATTTAATTTTTTTGTGTCAGAAAAATGTCTCATACTTTTGATATTCCCAACTTTCTGTTAGGTACTGGATTAATTTAAATGTATTATTATTATTATTATTATTATTATTATTATTATTATTATTTACATGTATTTAAATACTTTTACAATATCTCAGACATTTTGGCTGCATTACACTCAGATAAAGTCTTGTTTTTGTTTTGATGCATGTTCTGCAACTACCAGCACACACAGGTCAGATTCTCATTGCAAAATTAAAAAAAAAAAATCCGTGTTTTCATAAGACTGTGCAGCACAGGACAGAAGATTATCTCACCTTAACTTGTATTTAGTTGTTATCCTGAAGGTTTTTGTTGCTAAGCGTGGTTTTACTCAGCAGATGGATGGCTACATGTCAGACAGCTCCGTGTAGTTGACAGACTAAAAGGTTCTGACACTGTGAAGCAAATGTAAATAAATCCATTTAGCTGTTCTCAGCACTGGAAGCTTAAAAGCTCAGATTGAAAGTTTATTTTTGGCTTTGGAAAGTGGAGATGGTTAGATTTAGTCATATATGTATGGATATACATCAATGTATGATCAATGTATGGTAATTAAAACACTTATTTTCATTGCATCCAGGGGCCCAGTGTGGATTACTGGGACTCATGGGGTCCTTATGGTGAATGCAGTCGGAGCTGTGGCAGTGGCATTACCATGAGAACCAGACGTTGCATCACACACAGGTATGTTTTCTGATTATATATCTATATTTATATATTTTTACAATCACACAAGCATACATATCTATATATCTATATCTATATCTATATCTATCTATATCTATATTTATCTATATTTATCTATATATCTATCTATATATATATATATATATATATATATATATATATATATATATATATATATACATATATATATATATATATATATATATATATATATACACATATATTGTCATCATTTGACAAACTGGTTCTGTTTTCCACCGACGTCACAGATTTTTATCGTATTTATTCTAATTCATTGTTTAAATCTTTATCATTGTTTACTGTTGCCAGACGTAAATTGATAATTATGAAGGATGAAACAAACTGTTTCAGTTGGGGGTCTATTTATACTATTTACTGATGTTTATAAACGTAGATGCAAATGCTATTTATTTGCAAAACCCACTAGATTGGCTCTGAACCTCTTGTGGAGATTTTTCACCCAACCATCCCAGGACAATCTGAATTTTACTGGGAAGTATCTGAATGGAGCAACCTCTGAGCCAATTACATGAATGTGTGCTGCTGAAGGTTTTTTTTTGCTATTTCCCCTTTAGCCAACCTGTTTGCTGCTTTCCACACACACATCGCTGGCTGTCTAGTAGCCTCACTCTCCATGTGATATCTTCAGTGTAGTTTTTGCTCTATGTGTTACTTTTCTTTGCTTGAGACTGACACTTGCCCGCAAAGCTTTTTCTGTTTGACATAATCTTGCTTTCAGCCACTAATTTATGCAATTCATTTTAATCTGGAGTAAAGAGCAGGGTCAGATTTAGAGTCAGTGCTGTTGTGGTTGAAACAGAAAGCACTGGTTTGAGTTAAGGTACTGGCTCCAAACCAGCACTGAGACCGCTTCAATGAAAAAAAAAAAAAAAAAAAAAAAAGAGAACAACTGGTCTATCTCTCAGTATTATGTACGTATGACTGTGTAAATATACACCTTCATAATTTGCATCTTGGGATTTATTTTCTTTTAAATTCATGGCTTCTTATGAGACCCCGAATACACACTCAATCAAACTCTTTTTCATTGAGAATAAAACTAACTGTGAGGTTCAGGTACACAGCCTGTATCTTGTCATGAGGATGTCGGCTTGTCTGACATCCAGAACACACAGCTGGGAGGGGCCTTTTCACAGAAAGATTTCTCTTGGTTGGGTGTTGGCTGCTGAAAGGGATTGGATCAGCAATGAACACTTTCTATTATTCTAACTGACATAAAAGGTCCGAAGTATAATACTGTGTCTGTGTTGGGCCCCTTTTTAAAAAAAATAAATGTCTACTTTTGTGTGTCTTATGTCTGACTAAGCAGCGTAAGTTTGAGTTTTTTTAGCGGCTTCCACAGTAAGTGTGTTCATGGCTGTAATTGCTGGAATCCAGCTTGCATGTTGCCTCATGTAACACATGAAGAGATCTGTATTCATATACTGTGAAGTGGTGGGTGTTTCATCAGCATCGAGATGTGCTCAGATCCTTTAGGCAAAAAGCACAGGTCCATTTACTGGAAATATGCTGCATGACAGAACAAAAAAATCTGCTTTCAAAAACCCTTGAATTTCACAGAAATCTGTTTAATTAACTGTTACAGGTAACTTAAACAACTTCTGTTATGCGGTTCAGAATTTTAACCCAGCGGCTGGCACCGCTAGCACCGCTAGCACTGCTAGCGATGCTAGCGATGCTAGCTGCTTCTCCAGACGATTGCAGGAGTTCACAGGAAAGAAGCCTTGAAGAAAATGAAAACACAATATGCCAACATGTCAAACTTTAAACTGCCACTTAATCCTCTGATGCATCGTTGGAGTTGATCATGTTGAAAAGAGGTCTATGATATCATTAGCATCAACTCATTAGTGGTTTTCACATGCAGATAACCCCAAAGAGGCCCCTGTCCTACACTGGCCCGCTTTAATCATTCGTGTGGACCAAATGGAGATGTTGTAGTGCTGTATCAGCGTAGACAGCAGCCTATTGGCATCGGTTTGGTTTCATGACAACAGCGCTATCAGGTCAGAGGTGTTTCGGGTTTCCGTTCTCCCTTCATGCCATGTAAACCGACCAGCAAGGTGCTGGAGAGCTATGAAAGTCCTTTACCCGCCCAGTATAAAAAGAGTGATTGTTAGGTGTCATTTTTGTCTGGCGTGAGACTTGCACGCATAAAAACGTCCGAGTTTATGTCGTTAATAAGTTTTCAGTACAGTTTTACAGCTGTGAAAGTCTCACTGACAGATTTTCGGTTTTTGTGAGGCAACTTGTAAAGACATAGCCTCAGGCCTGCAGTGCTACATAAACCCTCTGAGAAGTCTCACAGGGAGAAAATTCCTCAGCTGGAAATGATGCTAAAACTCAGACATTTGACTCTGATGTTCAGTGAAGGGTCCCAAATCAGAGAGATTAAAAACACCTTTAATATTAAACAAAGTAAAGTCTATCGAATGATTGAATTACTGGCTGAACATGTAGATGGATCCTTTTTTAAGTGTGTGAATCTGATGGCTGGCACGCTATGGAAGGAGATAAAGGTACAAGGGATCTGATAGAAATACTCGAGTAAAATTCAAAAACCTGAAAACTGCACAACTTTCCACACGTTAGATTCCTTCGGTGACTAGAGCAGCCTGGATTTCTCCTCATAATCTGATATCTTTTGAGATATAACAGAAATGAAATCAGCTTCATCTCTCAGTCATCTTCATCAGAGTGTAGCCGCATCTCAGCAGCTCATTAAAAACAACAAGTTCATATATTTTTTGTTAGTTTTCAACGTCTCCGTGCAGCAAGTCAGTGAGTCAGAAACACTGTGTCTGAGTGTGTTGCACATCTTCGGCTCAATGGCGATGAACAACAGGAAGAGGCTCTGCCTGCTGCTCCTCACTTGGATGAACTTAGTCACCTACCTGGTTTACCTGACTCACATCTTAACACGCCACAATCTGACACGTTGAATCACTGTGTACTTTACAGGAACTCCCATTTTGCCACAAACTCATTTAAGCATGAAATTATCTTCAACTAGAAGACTTACAATTCATCATTTTCTGTGTCATTGCAGTTTTGTGAAATCCGTAAGTTGGCATAAAGAACAGACTCTTTTCTCTGTCTTACTGACAGAACCCAACGTCGCGCCTGACCTGCAGTGGTTTGTTTTGCATACTTAAGTGAATGGTTGTCATGCTTCGCCGTTTTGGCGAGATGTAGTTGCAGCTCAAGCGTGCTGACAGACGCGTGTCTTGCTGTGAGGCTTAAGGGCAGGTACTTTTGGAGGTGACTTAATCACGGGGTATTGGTGTGGCTGGAATGGAGGGTGGCAAACCAACCTGCCGTCTCGCAGTTTGCTGACTTATACTGGGATGTTTGCACAAAACCCAGGTTTGATGTGGCGGCTTCTGTTGTGCCGAGAGGTTTTTATAAGTACAGATTAAAGAGGAATGCAGCTTAATATCAGAGCTGAAACTTGTTATTTCTGCTCTCACAAGCAGACTGAGCTGTATTTGCATAACTTCACTGCACCTACTTATTAGCTGCTTTTGCCCCACAGTGGGGAATAGAAAGTCTTTCTGAAACTGGAGTTAGCAAAGATGAAAAAGTGGACTAAGAAACAAGTTGTGGCTTTAAACTTGTCAGCTTGTGAAAACACAGCTGAGGTTATAAATCATTCCCATGTTTTTGTTGATATTCTTACATATTGTCGTTCATATGTGTACAAAATGGGTGTAAAGGATTATAAATGTTATTCTAAAGCAAGCATAGAGAAGCCCAAACTGGAGAAATCTATGCTGATTTTATTGGTTATTACTTTGGGCCCAGCTGGACCAGGCTCAGAGGCACCCAGTGTAGATGGCAGGACAGTAGTCCAGCCTACAGGAGACTAGTTTCTCTGCATTTTAAGAAAGGAGGCTACTGATTTTTGTGATGTTTTGCAGATGAAAGAAGGAAGCTCTATAGACCCAGCGAGCATGTTCATGTGGAACCCATAAGGTGCACATCCAGGCTATGTGGGTACTAGGGCTGTGACGATATGCTTTTGTCCCTATTCAACTCGATTCCGATTTTTTGGGTGCCGATTCGATTTAACTTGCGATTCTCACAATTCTCCAATATTGCTGATTTCTGTAGATTAAAAATAAAAAAATGTATAAAACTTTTTTTTTGCTTGTCATTTTTCTTCATTTTAAATGAGGAGAAAACAACCCAGTAGCCAGACCATCAGTCTGCTGCTATAATGCCCAAGAAGACAAGTAAAAAGATTCGTTAAAAACAATAAAAAAGACAAAAATTTTATAGTACATTCATGTTATTTATTTAAAAAAAAACAACAACAATTTTTTACAAAAAAAAATCCATTTTAAAATTGTGAAGAAAAAATTTTTCGATTTGATTTTCCCACCTCTAGTGGGTACTGAGTGGGCGTGGGCTTGAACTGGGTAAATTTTGCTGGTCCCATGTGCTTCCAGTGACATGGGCCCCATATGTGAAGTCCATGTGGGCTGCATGAGCCCCATCAGGGATGTAGGTGGGGTAAGTGGGCATGGGGAGCTCATGTGGGTTGGCTGAATTAGACCTCAGCTGACACCCTGTCAGAACCAACATGAAACCAAATGGGCAAACAGGTGAGGCCATCATGGAAACTACAGACAAACCCATAATGGACCTGATCTGCAGCTAAAGTTTAACCTTTAAAGGGCCTGCATGGACATGTTGGTCGGGGACCTGATTAATCTGAGAGTTGAAAGACAAATACTACTCATGAATCACTCCAAGATTCCTCAATGTGGAACCAGAAGCTAAAGCAATGCCATCGAGGTTAAATGTATGGTTAGTTAAAGTCTGTCTGGGATTTTCAGGGACAAAAATAATGAAACCTTTGTTTCGCTTTAATTGAAAAGTATAAAATTACACACAACGTAAGTCTGTATTCAGTAGTTTTATCAGGGTGTCGTTGTCATAATGAAATGAAAATGTGCGTCATGTCTCCTGATGATACTGCGGGAGGTTTAGGTAGCTTCTGCAGGAAAATAGAGTTCACTCATGTCCAGAACTGTGTGGGCCACCATCTAAAAACTGGTGGGTTTAGAAGACACCAGCAAAGTCAAACTGGAATCACATCAGACAAACACAAGTTAAGCCAGGCTAAAGCAGAACTTGTGATCCAGATGTTGCGTTTATATCTACGTAATAGATGTAATGAGAGTTGACAAATACCTAATAAGATCTGATAAGTCTGTTTATGGAGGCCAGAAGGAGGTTATGTAACCTTAATGCAAATTCATTGTCATGCTGAGTTTTCAGTCCAGACTGAGTCTCCAAACAAGGAATTTTTCAGCAAATGGATTGTAGACTTGTTTTATTTAAGAGTTTTAGAGAAAATAAAGGTAAGATATAAGTTTGTAATAGCTAGCTTGAAGCCATGACACTGACTGCATCAAGTTGGCTTAGAAGTTTTGATAGTTGACATCAACTCAAGAATAAGAACTTCCATACATGTATGAGGTTGTAATATCAAATACTAGACTTGCTAAGATATCTCATGCATAATGTAGTAGAGAGTTACTGGAATGACATTTTCTGGTTGTAGGAGAAGACGATGCGGGAGAGTTCGGATTGATTTACGTTTACTTTTCTTTTTTTCTTTTTTTTTTTTTTTTTGTCTTGTCCAGCATTTAAGCAAGCAGACTGATGTTCTGGATGCTGTGTTCTGCTGAGCAAATTTATTTTGCCAAGGGGAACTTTTGTAGATGTAATGATCCCCTTGTATTTCTTGATTCTTATTTTATTTTTCAATTTGCTTTGGATAATAGCTTGTATTACAGAGTTTATGCTGCTGGACCCGACCGGAAAGGACAGGAAAGGGGCAGAAAGAGAACAGAAAAGAGAACATAAAAAAAAACAAAAAAAAAAAAAACAAAAGAAAGAGATCAATGCATACATGTATATGCACATACATACCCACCTACATATATATGTATATACACTCGCACATACATTATATATATACATATATACATACATACATACATATACACATACATACACATGCATACACACACATGTACACATACATGCATACATAAAGATAGATATACATACATACATATACACATACATACACACACACACATATATATATATATATATATACATATATACACATATACATACTCACATACATACACATACACACACATACACATACATATACACATACACTCACACATATGCATACATATATACATATCCATACACATACATACATACACATAAGTACACACACATACCCACCCACACACATAAATATATACACCCACACAAGCCAACTCTAGATTCGTGGAGAACAAAACCATTGACAATCATGAGGACCAGAAACTAGCAAGTTAAGTCAAAAAGACAGAAAGAGAGCTACCTGCTGTTAGTGAATAAACTTGCTGGATGACTCAGTGACTGTGACACATACGTTTACTTTTCTAAACACACAGGACAGATGGAGGACACAACTGTGTGGGACCAGCCAAGTCTTACCGTTCCTGCAACATCCAGGTGGACAAACACATCTGAAACAAATGACGTGTTGTTAAATCAGCTGTTTCTACTTTGTTCATCTTTGACTTCTTTATCTCATCGTTCCACTCAGGACTGTCCAGAAGGGTCCAGGGATTTCCGGGAAGAACAATGTTCCCAGTTTGATGGGACTGACTTCCAAGGGAAACGTTACAAGTGGCTCCCATATTATGGAGGTTAGAAGTGGACACAGATGAGTGTTCTGGGCTTACACTTTATTTTACTCACATGATTATTAAATGGTTAAAAGCAACTGTGTGAGCCCAAATTACTTCTACATATAACCTCACCATTTACTGTCAATCATGAACGATAAAATGAACTTTTGGGGGAATTTCTCAGTCACAACATTCACACAGCTGCTATTTTTCAGCATTTTGAAGTTGTAAAGTAAAGCTAACCTCTCTGACAGCTGAGAACCCCTGCGAGCTGAACTGCATGCCAAGAGGTGAAAACTTTTACTACCGCCACCGCAGCGCTGTGGTCGATGGTACGCCCTGCCACCCAGGACGGAGGGATATATGTGTGGAAGGAGTCTGCAAGGTACTTTTATGAAGAGAACACACACATACACACAGAAAAACCCGAAAGATGAAGGAAAAAAAGCTAAGAAATACAATTTATAATAAGTGGAAACACACCTAGGCCTACTCCTTCATGTTTTTGAGCTACAGTACGTCTGTTTCTAATATGCATTTTTGTCTGATGAGGGCACTATTTTGAGGCTGTGATTGCATGAAGAAAAGGTTACATTGAGGTTTGGGCTCATTATAACCCCATGATTAATGGCTAAAGCCAGAGGGGCATTTTAGCCTCTAACAGTGAGTGCTAAACTCTCCAAACACAGGAGGGCTGTAAGTTCAAATTTATCACTTTAAAAGAGATTTATACTTCTTCGGTTCCAACATGCATGAACTGTCAGGTGAGTCCCTGTTAATGTTACATAGTTTTATGTAGCTGTGCAACATTATACCTGCAATATGCATCTCAAGTGGCTCAAGTAGTCCTGAAGACTAAATAATTAGTCAATCTGAGCTGCTGAGTGACATCATTACTGTTCACATCCATGATTTTCTTTCATTAATTAAAGTCACAGCTGGATAAACTCTGAGGTTCATGTCTCACAGCATCACTGCTTTAATGGGAGCGGACTCAGCCACCGGAGCTACGCAGCGGGATCAAAGATTACTTTCACTATGCAGCAATGTCAAACACTTGTGCTGTCGTCAGTCTTTTCTCATGCAGTTATTGCTGCAGCCTTTTAACCTTTTCCCCACGAAGCCCCTCCTTGTCACATCCCTCCCCTCCTCTGCTGGAGGCTGATCTGCAGAAGCACCCATGATATTTTCACCTTTTGTGCTACATCGTCAAGTCTGCATCCTGAGTGCTTTAGTACCAACAAATGAGTTGAAGTTCGAAGCGTCTTTATCCAGTTTGCTTTTCAACCATGTGCATTAAAAGAAGACAACAACAGCCATACAGTTTTTTTAAATATATTTTACTTAAGCTAATTTAATTTGTAGCTATTATTACAATGAACTATTTTGGGTTTACACTATTTCTGAGTTTGTCTCAAACAATTGACTCTTTTGTCCAGTAATCTTTAGTTCAATGTTCAGAAAGACAGATTAATATTTTCTGTACCATTTTTCTGTCAACAGCTAATCACAATGATGGGCAAAACTCACTAAGAGGTGGTGGTGCATTATAACAAAACCAGCTCTAGTAATAGTTTGAACTGTGAATCTCTTAATAGTGTAATTGTGTGTTCTTTGAAAGGTATCACTACTAGGTGAGGTTCCTCAGGCATAACCACAGCTTCTAACAAAAACTATACCTGATGGTAAAGTTATTTTTATGAAATATTTCCTTTCTTTCACCCTGTCAGCGTCTGGGCTGTGACAACATGCTGGAGTCTCCTCAGCAGGAGGACCCCTGCCTGCAGTGTGGGGGCAACGGCCAGTCCTGCTACCTCGTCAAGAACAGCTTCACCGTACGCGACCTGCCAACTGGTGAGATGCTGATGATGGACACAGGTCTCATGTTTAACACAGACCCACGGATGAGGCTGAAGGATAAATAGTCTTCCATCCATCCATTCACCGATTCATTCATTCATTCATTCATCTACTTTGCAAAAGGCCGGGTTCATCCTGGATTAGATCAAAGCCAGGATTTGATGCAATCAGTTGGTTTTTCCTTAACTATACTATTTATTATTATTGTTGTGAAGTGGAGCTATGCAAATAAAGTTGTATTGAATTAAATAGAGACTAAATTGAAGAGTACTCACATTCACTTAATGGTAGACTTTAAAGACACCAGTTAACATATTTTACAATAATTTCTGTTCTATAGTCATTTGGCAGCTTACGTTTGACAAGTGATCAATTAACTATAGTAATTAACCTAACAGACGTGTCTTTGGATGGTGGGAGGAAGCCAGAGCACCTGGAGAAAACCCCCCCCCCACACACAGGGAGGACATGCAAACTCCACACAGAAAGGCCATTTGTCAAACCTCCCCCAGCTGAGGCCCATACCAGTGAGCTTCTCGCTATGAGGCTGCAGTGAGACCAGTACGCCACCATGCTGCCTAAGATGCATGTGTTTAGACCATGATGAGAAGTAAAAAAAAATTATAAATGAAAACATTATAACATTATGTACTTAAATCTATAAAAATGATAAATAATTCACGATTTATTGTGTTTATTTATACATTTAAACACTTATTTTAACTTTTTAAAAAACAATTTCTCATAATTTTGATGACGAGACGGGTTGTTCTTACTGATGGCCAGTCTTAAAAGCTTGACTTAACTAACCTATTACCATTCAGCAAGGAAATTCATGAATAAATACAGATACATAAAAATATAGGAAGAAAATTAAATTTTAAATATTTAATTTATTCAAATGAGTAATTTACTCATTAATTCACACATTTAAACATTTATTGATTTTTAAAATTAATTTATTTAGGTTTAAATTAGGTCAGAAACACTGAAGTTACTACTTTATTATTTATTTACCTATTTATCATGGCATTCTTGAGCTTCCATACATTAGCTCTGAATTATTCAGAAAAATAATCCAAACTCCAGTACGTGCAGTCTGACCCTGATGGGTTCCAGCTACATCTTAGCTTGGCTGTTGGTGAGCTCTGACCACTGCTCCCTAACAAGCTTCATTCATTCATTTTTCATACTCACCATTTCCCGTTTGGGGTCACTGGGGTGCTCGGCCCTATTGTCATTGAGTCACTATTGTGTAAATCTTTTGTGTAATCTATTGTGTACCTATTGTGTAAATCTTTTGTGTAATCTATTGTGTACCTATTGTGTAAATCTTTTGTGTAATCTATTGTGTACCTATTGTGTAAATAAAAGCAGCTTCTTCTTCTGAATCTCTGCCAAGTTCTTTCACTTCTGTTCACCCTTCACTCTCCTCTCAGGCTACAACCAGATGTTCATCATCCCTGTTGGAGCTGCAACCATCAGCATCAGAGAGACAGTGCCCACACGCAACTATCTCGGTGAGTTCGGGTTTGACTGTGGGATAAAAATAAGTAGGAAGTCAGAAGTGATTGTTTACATTTGCAGTTGTACATAATTCTGTTAAAGTAAAAGTTTAACTGCGCTCCATTATCAGCTATCAAGAATCTACGAGGGGAGTACTACCTCAATGGTCACTGGGTGATCGAGTTTTCAAGGGCGACACCAATTGGAGGCACCATGCTGTATTACCAACGAGGAGCAGAGGGTGACAACATCCCTGAAACAATCATTGGCCGCGGTCCCACCACTGAACCTCTTGTTGTAGAGGTAAGCTCAAAACTGTATCAGGATTTTTTCCTTTAAATGAAAATATTTAGCACGAACATCTCCACAATTCCCATAAACTGTCATTGCTGGGCTGTAGAGCTTACTGGAATATATGCCGCACCTCAATGGAAGCTGCACTTTCACCAAGTGTCCTCAACAGCCACATAGATCATCTTTAACTTGAAGTTGTATTTTGTTGTGTGTTTTCCTTTTAACTTGCCGTCTTATATTGAAATGGAGAACCTCTTTGCTCTGAGAGGGAGAAAGATAGCCAAAAAGGAAAAATCAAGAAAAAGAAAAATAACCATTAGAAAACAAGAGTCTACATGGGTCTAGTGTTCACCAGGTGGAGACAGTTCCTGCTGGACAGGTAAGTTCATTCAATCTAACAGTGAAGCTTATTTTAGTGTTATGTTAAAAACAGGGCAGGTAGTCCATCAACTACTTTATCTTCCCGTTTGAGTTGGATAATTTACTGTTACTGGTTACATACAACGGCAGAGATGCTAATTTGTTAGCTAGCCTACAGTGGAAAAACTCCGTCTCAACAGTTTTCTTTTGCTGTGACTTTTCAAAGAGGTCAAACCAGCAGGTTATCGTGCGTTTCTTTCAGATGAATTTTCTACGAGTTTTTCTTCATGTCTTTTAAATTTTTTTCAGCTGTATCATCAAGGCGGGGGCGGATGTCCTCCCTGTAGCCACACTGTTTCACACAGTGATATTAGCTGATAGCAGTAGCTTGGTACTAAATGAAGGAAGGGCATGCTTACAGCTTATCAGCATCAATAACGAAACAGAATGATGTGTCGTTCTGTACCTCATCACCTGGCTGGACTCTCCTACTTGTGCAAGATGTTGACATTTTCACATTTATGACTCTCCATGGCTTCAGTAATGTGCAGAAACAGTGAGGCGCCAGAGAGCACCACTTGTATTCAGCTAGCAAACCACTAGTTCAGAGTAATTCTCCCACACTGGGGCTTTAAGCTGCAGGATTGAAATCGTGTGAAAAAAATTGTGGTTTATAGCCCAGAAATGACAGTATGTGGATTTTATCATTGTGGAAAATAAATTTAACTTCAATTTAGTATCAAAATAGCCGACATTGGCCTTACTAGGGTGCTGTTCATGCACCAAAAACAACAGGATTCTCATGGTTAATTGAGCCATTGTTTGGCCACTAATACACATCTACTGCTTCATCCTCTCAGCTGATCAGCCAAGAGCCTAACCAGGGAGTGGAGTATGAGTATTACCTTCCAAATGGACGCTCCAGGGAGGGCTACTACTGGAGCTATGGATCGTGGTCCGCTTGCAGCAAAGAATGTGGATCAGGTCAGGCTGCAAACCAACGTGGATCATTTTCTCCTGCTGTAGAATAAGGAGGACACTGAAAAGTGACGACTCAGCTCTTTTTCTCTTCATCAGGCTACCAGTCTCGGTTGGTCTTCTGCACCATTGATAACGAAGCCTATCCCGACTATCTCTGTGCCTCTCTGCCAAGGCCATCATCTAACCGTACATGCAACCCTCAACCATGCCCACAAATCCGCAGGTAAACATTGCTCACGTTACCGCTAGTTAGCATCATACAGAGTGAATTATTTCATTTTAAATGCATGGATCATAAAAAAATAACTTCCACAGCAGCCTTTTTTGATCATTATTGATGTGTCATGACTGTCTAAAAGGATGGCGCACCTGTATCCACCACAGTTGTGGAGATCCTCAAAGAGACCAACAGCTTATGTGTTCAGGTAACCCTGGGTCGGTAGTTGTAGTCAAGTTTAGCTGACTGTAAACACAGGGGGAGATTGAACTCACAAAGCCAAAACAATTGCAGAATCTCAGGAAGTTCACTGTTTTAGCCATCATCTTTATTGATTCTTACATTCATAGGGACATCTTGAAAACTTAAACAAGAAAAAAAGGAGCTAAAATATCCCAAAATTTGAACAAATATCAGATTGAAATCACAATCTCCCCCCGATAGGTGTGTTTATTCACAGTAGAAGCCTGTTCCTCCATGTTGGATGGAAATGAAGGGATGGGATAACTGTCCAGCTCAGAAATCTTCTTTTAACCATTTAATGGTCTTAAATTTTACTGGGTTTATTTAAGGAATCTCCTCAGGGAAACCCAGCTGGAAAGTAATTTTAAGTCTCCTGCCTCATTAAGCCCACAGTCTGTGGCATCAACACTCGATCCCTGAGCTGGGCTGCTGCCTCATTGCTTCACTAAACTGTGAAACTTTCTGTCCCTGTCTGTTAACATCGCTGTGTGCTGTGAGGTGTGTGTAGGTTAAAGGATGTCATACTGGGATTCTGCGTGTTTGAACTGGACGCAGCAGCAGCATCGCTGTAGTAAACAGCTGTAGCTTCAGTTAGTGACTCTGGCATTTCCTGCTCCTTTTCTTCGATGCTGTTGCTGCTCAGAAACCTGAGATGTTTATGAAGTTCAGGTGTTGCTAAACACAACATCATCATCCCAACATTTCCACAAACATAAGATCAGAATCAGATGCTAAATTCGGGGCAGAGGTTTGTTTGATGAAATCTGATCTTGCTGGTAGTAAATAGAGCTTCTAGGAAGATTTTCAGCTGGAATTTACTGAAGGCTGCAAATCTGACTGTACTCTTTAGAAAACATTTTTCATAAACCAGTTAATGTAGTTTAATTGCTTTTGATTTGCTTGTGATGAATTTAAAAAAGAAGAGACTGAATAAAAACCACCGCATTATTTTCTCATTGTGTTGCGTTTGTAGGGTTTCATTTCAAAATCATCTAAAAAATTTCATTTCTACTCAAAAAGTTGGTAAAAATCAAAGGTTGGTAAAGTCTGAAGAACTTAAAAATGGGATTGTTTTTATGGGGATGTTTGATATTGGCTTTTTTTCTTTTTTTACTGCTAACGGTGATTAATTTACTATATCGATATAAACTAATATTGATATACAGTATGTGGAGTCCTACTCCCTAGAAAAAAATAAACTGAAACATTTCAGGTAACTACGATGGCAATGGTTGATGCCAGTTTGGACGTTGCATAAGTTCCTCTGTCATTTCAAATGGCAACATGCTGATGAGTTCCAGTTCCAGTCCTCGAAGGTCACAATCCTGCAGGTTTTTGATGCATCTTTACTCAAACACACCGACTCAAATTAATGAGCCATTGTGCAGAAGTTCATAGGCTGTTTGAGTCATTTAATTTGAGTCAGGTGCGTTGAAGCAGGGAAACATCAAAAAACTGCAGGACAGTTGCTCTCAAGGACCTGACTATGACTTACACCCCTGACTTGATGATGATCTCATCAATTGTGTGCCGATAAACGTCTAACTTAATGTGTGAGGTTGGTTCACAAATGTGGATCTCACATTATTTATCGCAAAATTTGCCAAACAAACACGAATATTGTTAAAACTATACGTAACATTTGTCATATTCAGAGGTTTTGAGTTATACGAGACTAGCTGAGTAGTTTGATGCATAAAATGTGCAAATTGTGTAAAAAATGTGTCAATAAAAAAAGTAAAAACCAATACTGATAATTTCTGATATTACAGTTTAATGCCAGTAGTGGCCGATATCTGTAGGCTGATAACATCTAGAAACTTTTAGTCTAAGTTTGCTAATTAATGTAGTTTATTGAGCAAAAATGTCAACAATTCTAAGTTTTTCAAGTTTATTATATCTCTCCTTTCTTTTTTTTGTCTTATTATAAAGTGATTCACACTTTTTTCGCTGTTTGCTTGAACAAAACAAGCATTTGTAGGAGTAAATCTGAGTCCTAGGAAACTGAAATAGGCATTTTATTCTGGAATAAAAACCACTTTAACCCTTTCAGTATTGCATACTGATGATGAGATCATTATAAATCTACAAGATTTGTTAAGATGTATAAATATGAGTAACCAGTGTGTTGCCACACAAAGAGAAAAAGTTTCAGGCTTTCCTAAAAAAGCCAAAATAAAACATTTTGAGAATTGATATGAACGCTAGTATAATCTATGAACATTATCTCTGCAGAGCACAACGCAGATAAAGTGAAGTAGAACACATTGAAAGGTTTCAGTGCACACAGGCTAAGCAACGTCTCCAAAAGAGCCATTTTGGCTCCATCTGTTCTCAAACTGAGGAGAGCTGTTTTCAAAGGTTTAATGCTTTTGCTGTTTAATTTCTCATTAATTGGTTATTTATTTTAACAAATACTTTGTACTTATCATATCATCCCATATAATCTATTAATGGTTCTAATTCAATGCTGGGGCTCCACAGACCGTGAGATGCCAGAAACAAGCAGCAGAATCTCATTCAAGAAATGATTTTTTTCTGGTTTTGTAATGAAACTCTTTCCATTAGTTGTGTTTTTACTAACTTAGCCTGTAGTTTGTCAGAAACAACAGCTGATTTTGTAAAGAGACTGACCCCCCCCCCCCCCCCCCCCCCTTTGGTGCATCTCTCAGTTGGAAAACCGGCGAGTGGAACGCCTGCTCTGTTACCTGTGGCGGAGGCTCTCAGGTGCGCAGCGTGCAGTGCATCTCTCACGACGCTTCTGGTCCCCGTGTGGTGCAGGATGCCATTTGTGCTGCCTATGTTGCATCCCCTCCTTCTCTACAGACCTGCAACATGCACAAATGTGCAGAGTACCGTGTGACTGGATGGAGCGGGGTGAGTAACCCATCAGGCTAAACACTGTGACGATATGCTTTTATCCCGATTACGATTTTTTGGGTGCCGATTCTATTTAAATTGCAATTCTCAAAATTCTTTGATATTGCTGATTTTCGTCGATTATAAACCCCAAAAAATTTATAAAACCTTTTTTTGCTAATTTTTCTTGATTTCAGTAGCCAGACCATCATTCTGCTGCTATAATGCCCAATAAGACAAGTAAAAAGATCAATAAAACCAATAAAAATGACAAAAATCTATAGTAGATTAATTTTATTTCATTGAAAAAAAAAATCGATTTTTTAACAAAAAAATTGATTTTAAAATTGTGAAACAAAAGAATTCCGATTTTCGGATTCTTTTTTCCCACCCCTAGTAAACGCCGTTAAAACATGATCCAGACATTTGCTTTGTTTTTTTGTTGCAGTAAGTCACTGCACAGCTTCTGCACTGACTACAAGACATGAAACGTGTTAATGTGTGTGTTTGCAGTGCTCGGTAACCTGCGGTTCTGGTGAACAGACCAGACAAGTGACCTGTGTTGGATCAGGTGGTATGATGCTGAACCAATCGTCCTGCAGCACTCTGCTACGTCCACCGTCCGTCCAGCCGTGCCAGATGCCTGCCTGCCCCAAACAGATCCGCTGGCACGTGGGAGAGTGGGGACTGGTGAGCAGGAAGCACACGTGCAAGCAAACAGGGGCACATTGATACGTTTATGGAGGCATTAAGCTGAATTTTATGTCTTTGTAACAGTGTTTTTGAACTGCGTCTCCGAATCGTGTCGTCTCCGCAGTGCTCCAGGAGCTGTAACTCCGGCTCACGAGAACGCCAGGTGATCTGCTCAGACCAGGACAGGAACCTGTACCCTGTGCGCCAATGTAACGGCCACCCCAGACCCTCCAGGATGGAGCGCTGCAACACCCAGGCCTGTTCCAGTCCACAGGGTGAGCACACGCCTCATAAACTCTTAAATGAGACTTTTTGCTTCTGTGTTTGGCTTTTTATTCTTCATGCTGTTGAGCAGAAATGAACATAGTAAACATTTAAATGCTTTCATTGCTTTTCATTGCTTTCAATGCAACTCAAACAAACAAACTTAATTGTGAATATTCAATATTTCTTATGAAGAGAAAGTGGTTTGTGGATGTCGCTGTGGTCTTATCAGGATGGCAGAATAAACTGTTTTAGCCAAAGTGAAGAGGATGCAGGTGAGAGGTGAAGTGTTGGAGTCTTTTTTCTGCACTGATGGACTTTTAAAGCTGTTCTTACACATAGATGCATGTTTGCTTTCACTTCAAACCTCTACAAGGGATCAAGTGCAACAAATCCTCATATATCCTGTCATACACACATTTTTATACATATTGTTCAACATGTGTGTATAGATACAAATATACGGGTTAATCCAGCGTTCTGCTACGTGTTCTTTCAATGTGATCAAATTAGCACATTTTTACCCAACTAACTTAATTTAATTAGCTCATTTCTGCAGACCATTTAATAAAACTTGTAAATAGCTTGTTGCTGCATGCAGGGTTATGATTGACAATGCTTTTGGTACACACTACCTATCGTTCTGTAAAGAGCAAAAGAAGAGAACAATTACGGAGTTATTGAGAGTGCAGGAGGAATAAAGATCCTAAAACCACAAATCTGATCTTTTTTTACTCTTGTCTTTGTTTGTTTACAGTTGTCCCCAGCATCCAGGACCCACGAGGACATAACAGCACGCAGTCCGTCTTCCTGCCTTACATGCCAGATCATGCAACAGGTTAGTTTCCTCTGAGACCGTCTCCACACAAACCAGGGATGAGTCTGCAGTCTTCAGAATAACGTGATAATAAACTCTTGAATCTTCTATTAATTATCCAGAAAGGGAAACTGAATGAAACAAACCACAAAATCTGACAGACTGAAGATGACTTCAGGCTAAACCATCATGGTTTAGCCGGATGCATTCATGCCCCATCTCTTCCTCTGCATCTCCTTCTCTCTGCTGTCACTTTGTCCCCACCAGCCCCCCCCACCCACCCCCTGCCATCCCGGCTCAGCCTGTCCCAGCACTAATTATCCAGGCCTGATTGACATGTTTTCAGGACTCTGTGGGCATTGTTGGCCTGATTAAAATATTTCAGACGCACTGAACTATGCTGGTACTGGCTGTGGTGTTTCTGGCATTTCCAGCACCATGTGCTGTCCCAGTGCTCTGCAAGGTCGAGTTTGACATCTTTAGTCTTTAAGTCTTCTAAAGATTCATTCTGATCTCAGTTTTTACTGCTTTAATTAAAAGTAGTTTGAATATCTTTGCAATGTCTGCTTTTAAAAACATACATACAAATTCAGCCCACAGGCCAGAAGCAAGAGATCCCAGCCAGACCAACGCAGTCCACGACCCTCACAGCACCGCCCCGGCTCGCCACTGCAGCCAGTCTTATTACGGCTGCTGCCCAGACGGACGCACTTCAGCTGGGGGCCCTCAGGGTCTGGGCTGCCCGCAGGCTCCAGCGCCCACTCCTGCCCCACCTTCCTGCATTCAGACGAGGTATCCACCCCGTAGCATGTCATTGCCCTGGGGTTGAGGTTTCAGTACACATGCATCTGGTTTTAGTCCTTTGGGTGTCCCGTTAATGACTGGGAGCACTGTCACCACCCACTATGCATGACCAGAATAATTCCTTCTAACCATACTGTGGTTCAAGTTGTCTGAAAATTGTCAAACTTGGGACATTTTTGTCATTTTTGGCCCTTTTTTTTAATTTTTTTTTTTAGTGCAGACTGTTAAATTGTTTGTACCTGCTTTTCTTTTCTTCCTGGTGACAGTTATGGTTGCTGCCATGACGGCGTGACGGCTGCTCAGGGCCCCAACAGAGAGGGCTGTGTGGAGTATGTGGCCCCTGCACCCACCGTAAGCACATATATGTACAATTCTTACAGCTTTATTTCACATGTGAGCAGGATACAACACAGAATGCAACATTTTAAGAGGAAATCTAGGAATAAAAAGCCTTTTACTTTCTTTATTTTATTTTGAACATTTTTATCCTTAACACTCTGGGGATGCCGGCATCGTCGGCGATGCCAGGGACCATGTTGTGTTTAATTGAGCATAGCTTTCGACCAAAAAGACAGAAACTTACTTTTCCCCCCGTCTTAATCGGGAGACTCCGGGCTTTCAGACGGTAGTTCCAGCATCACTGTAGCCCTTTCATAGGTGATACAGTGTTGTGTCAAAGTAGGTGTTCCAATCAGAGCCTTTGTCTTTGGCACATGACACGTGTTTTTGTCCAATCAGAGCCTTTGTCTTTGGCACATGACACGTGTTTTTGTCCAATCAGAGCCGATGATGCCTCAGGAAACGCCTCCAAACAGTGTCAATCACTCTGCATCGTGTCATTAGCAGGCGGATAGCTGCCTTCTGTATTTACAAGGCCGATAAATTATAAAAACAGCTTTTACTCACACATACCATGCGTAATTGCTCAAACAAACATTTGCATTACTCAAGTAGTTTATTTCAACATGAACGACACGACGGCGTCGTAACAGATAACTTGGTAACAGATACAGGGTGTGCAGCTGAAAGCTGAAACCCCTTCAGTACCTTTAGTCATGCTTCAAAATTATAATACTTTATAATTATAATAAGCAAAGGAGCCTCATTTACATAGCAGTTTATGATATTTCAATTAAAAAAAAACAAAAAACAAACAAGGTATAGGACATTAAGGGGCAGTGAAAGGTGGTGTTTATTAGCATTTAAACTAAAAAAAAAAGTCAGGCGAGGTTTATTTCTCTAAAATACCCTCGGTCCCCAGAGGGTTAAAGAAAAGCTCTAATGGTTTTAAAATGGCGCTGAAAATTGCTTTTGTCGTTGAATGTCAGAGCAGCTTCCTTCTCATTCGGTTGCTGGGATCTACAGAAAATGTTGCCTGACCTGCAGCTCTTTGTTTTAGTGATGAAAGCTGGGTAAGAAAGATGTAAGAAGAGTCTCACTGACTGCAGCAAAACGTTGCAGAGCCATCATCTCCATCTGGGCCAGAGAGATACTGGTGAAACTGGAGAATCAACAAGTGCTGAATAAACATGTCTAAACAAACTAAATCTATTTCTACTGAAGTTCAACATGTTTGGATGAGACGTAAAGGCAAACAGAATCTGATTTCATGCAACTACAGACAGAAACGAAGCTATTAGCTCGGCCATCATCAGCAGGTCTGACTTGTGGACATAAGTCTTTCTCAGTCTCAGTCTTTTCTGAGACTGCATGTTTACAGCAGAAATCCTGAGTTATGCTCATATGTCATTTAACACATAAAAAACAACTTAAGAACATCTTAATTCATTTAATCAGTGGGAAGCTTTAAAAATAGTTCACTGAAGTTAAAATACACTAAAAGTGAACTATGATATAAATGTCTTGTCTCCTCAGATTTCTTCTCTCCCTACTGAGAACGCTGTGCAGTGCCGACTCACCACATACGGCTGCTGCTTCGACCGGACCACACCTGCACATGGACCGAACGGAGAGGGCTGCCCCAACCCACCCAACTACAGTAAGAAACATTATTTTATTATGATTCGGATCTTAAAGCAAACTGATTCTCTTTAAGTTTACTGTTCATGTTGGATTTGTTGTCATGCTGAGCGTAGGAAAAGAATAATGACTCTTTTACCCAAATTTCTATAAAATAAGTATTTCCTTCCTATTTACATGTATTATTTCTCACATTAACAGCAAATTATATTTAAGGGATGAAATAGCAGAAAAGGAAGTGAGGAGTTACACTTGCTGGTTACTTTATCTGGTCCACCTTTAATGCTTACAAAAAAAAGGAAGAGAAAAAGGCTGCTTTGCTCTTTTTTTTGTTTCTTTTGGGCTAAAATAATAAAGATCTATGGTTTTATAAATGAGATTGAGATAGCAGGTAATAATGTTGTAACAGTACTGAAATGTTCAAGCTATGAAAAAGATGACATCACCATAACGGAGCGGTAGCGAGCTTCAGGCAGGCTTATGGCCACAAAGTGGAAATAAAATTAGTTATGATAAATTCTTTAGGGTCCGATTCATGAAAAAACGAAAAGAAAAGTCAAATTCTTTTAATATGAATTTTATTTGGCCCTTTAACAAAATGCAAAATTTCCAAAATTTTTGTGGGGGATATTTGACATTTGTCACCATGTGATGGAGTCAGAATTATTATAGTGTATCTACACTATAATAATGCTGCATTCTGGTATCCAGTCGCAGGCAGAAGATTTTATACAACGGGATTTTGAGTCAAGTTTTTACCATAAAGTGATGCAACACGTCTCAGAAACTGAATGTATCACACTGGGCTCTACAGGGTTAATGGAACATCTGTTCTACCAAACAGGCTGGTAAAGTGTTCATTCTTCCTCTCATATTGCTATTAGAAACATTTCTTAGAGAATTTGCTCATAATGACATGATGAGAATCTCCTGTTCCACCTGGTGACTCTGGACGAATCCTCAGCGAGGCTTTGGTGTGTAAACCAGCTACAGTTGGTACTAAAGGGCCAAAGAAACGACCCCCCCCCCCCCACACACACACACACACACCGTTACACCACCAGCAGCCTGAAGCGTTGACACAAGGCAGGATTGTTCAGGCTTTCAGGTTGTTTCCACCAAATTCTCCCGCTTCCATCTTAATGTGGAGCTGAAATGGAGACTCATCAGATCAGGCAACTTTTTCTCCTTCTTTCCAGTTTTAAGGTGGACGTGTTGTTGTGCTCAGAGATGATCATTGCTTATTTAACTTCCTATTGTCTTCCTATCACCTCCAGCCAGTCAGTTCATTCTCCTCTGACCTCTGACCTCAAGCAGACAGCTGCTGCTCACTGGGTATTTTCTGTTTTTCAGACCAGTCTGTAAACCGTAGAGATGCTTGTGTGAAAACTGGCACATTAAAAGTCACTTAAATCCCATTTCTTCCTCGCTCTGATGCTCAGTTTGAGCTTCAGCAAGTCGTCTTGGCCATGTCTGACAGCATGGAGTTGCTGTCATGTGATTGACTGATTAGATATTTGCGTTAACAAGCGATTGAACATGTTGATCTGATAAAGTAGCTTGTACATTTATTTATTTATTTATTTCAAACTAAAAAAAGAACTTTTAAAAGAACAAATATTGGTTAAAACAAACAACAAATAAATTAAGCTTCTTAAGTTTGGAAAAGGGTTTTGGAAGAAGTTGGGCACTTATCTAGTCCAAAACCTCCTTATCAATGACACTGTAAAACTTTCACAGCATGAAAAATACAGTAATTCACATTAAATTTCATTACAATGAAACTTAAACAGTATACAGTTGTAATACACACAATAAATCATAGAATTCAACATACATTACTTAAAAAAATAACCTTACTGGCCTCATAACTTTTCATGATCTCATCTTTTATCATTGCTCACATCACGAACAGGCCTCTGGTTGGATGCAAGTTCCATTTTAAACCCCACAATGACGCTGTGCAAATATTGGACAAGAAGTAGAGATGATATTTCTGGCCTTATAATTTTGTCAGCTGATGAAAATAAATTGCTCCTCCACAGTGAGCGCCAAGTGCTGCTTTTCCAGGCTAACCTGTAAGATAAAAGTCTTTTCTTTTCTCTCCTCCTGCTGCAGTTGAGCGATCAGTCTGCTCCCTGCCTCGCGCTGCCGGCTCCTGCAGCGGCTGGGTACCCCGCTACCACTTCGACGTCATCACCTCTAAGTGCGCGCACTTCTGGTACGGGGGTTGCCACGGAAACAACAACAACTTCATGACCCGAGCAGAGTGCCAGAGGGCATGCCAGGCGCCTGCACCCAGCCAGCGGCGCCCACAGCAGGCCGCTCCCGCAGGACAGGCGACATCTTCGAGGTCCGACTCTGGGAGTTCACGCAACATGGGAAGGATTTTCACAGTTCAGGGAAGCTCGCACAGCGACACCGGCAGACAGGCCGCTAGCGCTGCCATAAACGCCCACAGAGCCAGAGTGTACCTGCGGGCTCGCCTTCCTTCATCATCCGCCGCTCAGCACACTGGGCCGGCTGCGAGGTAAGACGCCGAAGACACAGCGAGCGCGGCGAAACGTCTCCGCTGCAACCGCAACGCCACCACTGGCTTCATAACGCCGTTTCCAGCCCTTCTGATCCCTGCTGAAGGAGGCCAACTCACTGGGCCTCGTAGAGCCAAAGAGCGGACTGAAGGAGATCTAAAGACAAAACACTCGCCTCCGACGTATTGTGCAACATGTACAAATATAAACCTGCACACTCCTATAAGTGCTACAAGCTAACATGAAACAGAAGCAGAGTGAAGCTTTTCACATCAAAAATCTTTTCTTTTAGCTTTAAGACAAACTTTTTTTTCCAGTGTAACCGAACACTCCGGGGGTAAATGTGCACATTTTAACTTCAATGAACCCACAAGTAAATCTGGCTGTGGTCAGGAATACAATTTTCTTCAAACGCTTCAGTTTGTGTAACTTATTCTTTGTGTAGACTCTTTGGCGTGACGCTAGTGTAATCCACACTTATGCTTTCCAGCTGCTTTTAGCGCCACAGACTCTCAGTGTCACGTCTGCTTATGTAGCCGCACCTTTCTTTCCATTTTAACCTTTAAAAACAAACCATGAAACAACCTCACAGCAGAGCTAAATGTGCAGCGCCACTGCTGCATGCTTTTTGGACTCTTTCTGTTGTGTCTGGAGTAAATGTCGGTGCTTTTGTTGTGCCGGCTAACTCACCTTGGGGTCACCCTCTGGGCTTTGTGTTTCCATCCACATGTCATTAAATCAAACTAATAAAGCTTCTGCTGTGATACAGTCATCATGTGTGTGTCATCACTAACTTTCAGGATAGTCTGTATGAGTCACATCTTGGGGATATTTGGGGAGTTTTTTATGTTTTAGGGTATCGTCTTCATGTGTGTCAGCATCACTGCCGCTTCTCACACGTGTTGATTTGTAATGTCTGAGTCTGTTGTTGGTGAGGTCTTGCTTGTTTGTCTCGTCTTCCTTCACGTTGCACCAGTCTTTCGTCTTGATTTTCTTTCGTCTTCTGTTTCGTAACTTTGTTTTATTTTACAAACTCTTAAAGCCAGGTTGAAGGCTCTCTTTATGCTTTGCTTTGGGGACCAACAGTGGAGCATAAAGTGACTTTTTATTCTCCTCTGTCCTTCAAATCTCTCTCTTTCCTCCTGTCCTTTCTGTCTTCTTTCCTTTGGTCCCACCATGTTTCCTCAGCCTGACCCTGGGAGGCGTAACCATCGATAAGAACGACCCCGACACGGTGGAGGCTTTGGTTAGCCAGACGGTCGTGCTGCCCTGCAGGGTCAGTCCTCCTCCTTCATCCACCATCATCGTCGAGTGGAGAAGAGACGGCATCGCTCTGTCGACTCACAGGTAATAAGAAGTAGCTTGTATGTAGTTTGGGTTTCCATGGCAATGTTTTAAACTTTTTTTTCTCCCACCCTCTTATTTATTCTCTCAGGCATCACCAGCAGCCTAATGGCTCCCTGTTAGTTGGTCCTCTCATTCAGTCAGACTCAGGCTGGTACTTGTGCATGGCGACTCGAGAACGGGAGCGAGATCACCGCTATATCTACTTGTCTGTTTCAGGTAAATCTTGATTTATAACAGAAATTGAATTTACAATGCAACAAACTCAGTAGAATTTCTCCACAAGTTTTCCTCACGCAAAAAAAGGCTCACAGAGTCTTGTTTGCTTCTGCAGATTGGTCTGTGTTCTCATTCCTTCATGGAAAAACTCGATGTTTTCTGACTGGTTCAGTCTCCACAAACCATTTTGCATCATCTCTGTTGAAATTAATATGTCGACACATTTACCTAGATCTAGTCTGGATACACCCCAGGTGCAGTGTGGGTATTCAACATTAAAAGCTACCTGTAAAACTAGTTAAACGGATAAATTAAAAACACTCCAAACAATGAAATGGAAATCATTGGAAGTTTAAAAAACACAGATGAAGGTGTTTGTAATATAAATCTTTGCATCTTTATCTTCTGAAAACCTTGACTGAAAGATCTCAGATTGATTTAAATAAACTTTACCACCAAACAGAGCTGACCTTATTTACATAGAACTAAACTACTTAAATGAGACAAAACAGATGGTGTAGATATATTCATCACTTTTCAGATGTGATATCTGATCTTTAATACTTCATAATGGTTGCTAAAAGAATTCAGGATAACAGAATTAAAGTATCAGAAGAAAACATAAAATTCACCTAAAATGACATATTATCAGCACAGTTCTGTTATTTCCTTCTTATTAAATCACAAAAATTGTTAAAACAGGTGTTATTTTTTCATAAGTTCCAAACTAAATGTGGTGTTTTCTGTATTATTTTGCTTATTCCATTTTAAGGTCCCAGTAAGCTGGAGAGGCATAAGGTACATCCTGGACAGGTCGCCTGTCTATTACACACAACATTTAATTAGTTAAACACAACAAGGAAACAAATAATCACAATAAAACTACATAAAAAGATAAATATGTATAAGAAAAGACAAAAGAATAGTATCATTAGAGATTAAAATACATAAAGCTTTTTATTTAAACCAAAATTGATGATTATAAATCAAACTCCAGCTCAGTGATAGCAGCATTAATAAAGGTGTTTTTGTTCAGGTTTCTTTGGCACTTTAGGATTAAAACCTTCCATTCAGAGGGAAAAAGGTGAAAATTACTAAACATGTTCTAATCACATTGTGTCATGGAGTCAAGCTTTCAGATCTGCTTTGTGTAAATCCTGAACGATATAAACTAATGTAAACTTTTTACCACTCAAACTCCACAATAAAGGAAAACAGATTTCAGTCTTTCAACATTTTAAGTAATGATTTTCTAACATGTAGGTTTTTTAATGTAATTCTCTGACTTTGCTTTGCTTTGTGCACAGATACACTATGTCAACTCATCCATTCAATTTCATCCAACTTACATTGACTAATTGGGTCTAGATTCAGTCAAAACCCTAATTTGACCGACTTCAACCCCAATTAGTCCTCAACGCAGTTTCAGAAAGATTAGTGTGAAGCTCTGATGTCATACGTTATATCAGACCGTGCTGACCTTGAAAAGTTACCCAGTTTTTAGGCTTGACCGGCTACTGTGACATTACATAAGCACGCCGTCATACTCCAGTTGTGTGCATTCAGTCATTTGTCTGTCGGTTTTGTATTTGTTCATAGAGAGGTCTTCGCAGTTTGGTCCTACCCCACTTCCCAAAGATGGACCATTTCCAAGGTAAAAACACACAAAACCCGTGCACCTCATGGAAATGACTACAGACATCTTATGAGGTTTTGTTATGTCTCTCAGGTTCAGCATTGAGCGTTCAAGCTCTTCTCTAGTGGAAATGCGAACAGGACAAACTGTGCGACTTTCCTGCACCATCATCCCACCCTCAGCTCTACATTCTGTCAGTATCCACTGGACCAAAGATGGACGGACAGTCAGTGATCCCAGGTATTTAATTAAAGGCATTTTTAAACGTTACAAATAATCTGAAGGTAGTGTGAGGTTCTCCAAGAGGTGATCTTACTGCCAGAAACCAAAACCAAACAGATTTAAACTGAGTCACTTGAAATTTTATTGTGGTTGTTCCCCAGTGTAAGACCAAACTCCAAACAAAGATCATGCTAGCAATAAGATTTCCAGTGTTATCAAAGGTCTTGCTTTGTTTCAGGATTATTCATCACTCAGATGGCACCCTGATCATCGGCCCTCTGAGGGCTGAAGACTCTGGTGTTTACACATGTACAGCTTCTAACCAGCAGCAGGTGGAGCAGAGACAGCTGCAGCTCAGAGTCCAAGGTGAACTGGGTTCACACCTTAACATCTTGATAAAACATCATGTCAAGTTCACATCCTTTGTTTTTATTTAGTTGTTATTCCACAAAGTCACCAGCAGAGGGCAGCCATGGTTATTTCTTCCTGGATCTCCAAGTTGCATGAGAGAGAAAAACACTTGTGCCATAACTGAAAATCACAAAAGTATGAAATGCTGAAGGAAAAGGTTCACCGGTGGATCTTTTTTTTTTTTTGGTGTTTTGTCCAGCGGACCTGAAAATCACTACAGCGCCCAACAACGTCCAGGTGTCTGAAGGCAGCACAGCTCAGCTGCCCTGTGTGGTGTCAGGAGACAACGTCAACATACGCTGGTCCAGGTAACACCTCATGTTTTTGTGGTCATGCATAAAACTTCAAGCCGAGAATAAAAAAACATCACAATGAAATAATTCATGACTGTGAATCTCAGCTGTAATTTAAAGGATGCTGCTTGCTGCTGCTTCTTCTAGAAGAATTAATAAAACTCATCATAAAATATAAACATGGAGTGTTTTTATCTTATGATATATCTTAGTAAATGAAGAAATAGTTTGATTTTTTTAGTTAGGGTTGCTGCAACAGGATATTTAATACTAAACAGCACCTTTTGCTACTTTTCTTTTGATTATAATTTCTGGAAATGTTACTTTAGAACAAACTTGTGCTCCGTTAAAGCAACAACATAAGTCTAAAAGCCAAACATAAGTCTCTTTATCTCTCTCTCTTATTTCCATCCCCTAATAACTGTTGAAAGGGAGGTTTTTCCTTCCCACTGTCGCCAGTGTGCTTGCTCAGGATGGGAGATTGAGTTGGACTCAACTCAATCTGTTGGTTTCCTTATATAGGCTGTTATGAATTGGCTTTCATTATATTTTCTTTCCTGTCTGTAAACCGTTTTGAGATGGCATTGCCGTGATTTGATGCCATATAAATAAAATTGAACTGAAAAATTGCAAGAGGATTACAGAGTATTTCTCCTGTCTTTTCCTAATAACAGAAATGGCGTACCAGTTCGACCAGATGGGCGCAGCATCCTCGTGTCATCTGATGGCAGCCTGATCCTAAATAATGTGAAAGCCTCCGATGAAGGAACTTATACCTGTAACGCCTACACGGGCATCTACTCTGTGAGCGCCACAGCTGAAGTGAGGGTCATTAAAGACTCGCAGCCAGGTGAGAGCGCCCACTCAACTGTACTGGGAGAGCGGGAGTGTATAAAGTGATCATGGCTCTGGGGTTCATTTAGGTTGATGTGCTGGCTGCATGATGTAAAAAGACAATCTCTTGCGTCTGCTGCTGCAGGTGTTGATCTTCTGGCAGAATGTGTGGACCAGCCTGAGCTCGCCAACTGCAAGCTCATAGTTTACGCCCGACTTTGCTCCAACCAGTATTATTCCAGTTTCTGCTGCGCCAGCTGTGCCACGCATTCAGAGAAGAACGACAGGTTTGCGTGGCTCGGCTGAAGCCTGGGAGGGGGCATCACCGTGGAGCCTTTTCAGAGGACTTCACTTTGAAACCCTGAATTTCCAACTCTCACTTGCTGCATCTGCCAAAAGGACTCAAAACACTGACCAGGTTGTACAGCAACATTATTCAATAATGTCATTTTTCTTTAAAAATAAAAGGGACTGATTGGTGTAGACGTAGATAACCTGCCAGTTCTTTGTTCAGGGAGTCTGCTGCATTCCACACTGAGCTCTAGTGAATGTGACAAGACAATAAAAGTAAGTTATCTACTCACTGGACCTACGTGTTCTCTGTTTTTAAGAGAATCATGATGATATACTTGCCAGGCAATTAAAATAATGTAACTTGTTTTGACCACCGTTTGTGTTTTGTAAATCAGTTTCACTTTCTGTTGCTACTGCATCTCATAAGAATGATTTAAAGTTTATTTTTATGTAACTATTTGATAATAAAAGTAATATTTTGCTAAAATGTGGTTTGAATCGAGTTGATGTTCTAGTTTCCACCACCAGGGGTCGCTCATCACACAGCAGGAACGTTACTCTTATTTAAGTCAAGGTTTCTCACTGTACTATTGCAGTGTGATCCTTACATTCTGATTACTTTGCAACACGATTTCTCTGCAGCCTTAAAAAGGATTCAAGCTTGTGCAGCCTACAAATATCAAGTTTTCCTGTTTCTTTTACTGCCAATGAGACATTTAAAATGAATGAGTCTGATTTAAAGCTAATTCAGGCTTATGTCCCGCCTGTTTCTGACAGGTCAGGCATTCATGCTTGGCAGGACATTTTGAAATTACAGATTTAGTCCCTATAAGTAAGTGATGCTTTGCTTATTTTTTTCAAATATGCATCTATATTTTGTTTAGCAATGAACTATTAGTGGTTGGACTTATATTTTGAATTAACAAGAACTATTGAGTTTAGTTTGTTCACAGTGAAATGGGATGTTTTAGGAACTATTAGACAACAACAGAAGCAGTCTTGGGTTTTTCTTTTCATGCTTTTTGAGAAAGTGTTTTACAAATCAGATTTCTGGCTTTTCCGTTGGCTGGTTTCTCTCTGATCTGTCAACCAAACCATTTGGAAGCTCATAAATCTCACATTTAAAATGGCCAAAAGGGATTCAGGTCATTATGTTCTGTTCAGAAGCATCAAAACGATGGAGAAGCTGCTGATTGTGATGTGAAAGCTGAGAAAAGTGAAGACTCTTTCTGCTCAGCTGGATAATGGAGCTCACTGTCCCAAGCAGGATGCCGATGTGGGGGCCTTAAGGGGTTAAATATGGGCTGCAGAAAGGTGAGGTTCTCTGCAGTTTCCATGGTAGCCCTGCCTGTGTTTGCTCATATAGGTTTTAAATTGGTTCTGACTGGGTTTCAGCTGGGGCCCAACTTAGGGCCTAAATATCCGGCCTACATGGGCTCCCCATGCCCACTTAGCCCACCTACACACCTTATGGGGCTTATACAACCCACATGGGCTTCACATATGGAGCCCATGTAACTGGAGCTGCCAAAATGACCCAGTTCAAGCTCATGCCCACTCAGAACCCACATAACCCAAACAGAACCTTTCTGGGCCCCACATGGCTGCAGTGGACTGGTGACCAGTCCAGGGTGAACCACGCCTCTCACCTGCTAACTGCTGGGATAGTCTTCAGCTTCCAACAACCCTGTATGGATGAACGGGCCTCTTGTGGACATGCTGGCCTGGATATGGGGCCTTACATGGGTGCTGTGCATCTCACCAAGTTACCCAGAACCCATCTGAAACCCATCCATCCATCTTCTGCCGCTTACCCGGGGTCGGGTCGTGGGGGCAGCAGCCTAAGCAGGGAAGCCCAGACTTCCCTCTCCCCAGCCACATTTGCCAACTCTGCGGGGGGGAGCCCGAGGCGTTCCCAGGCCAGCCGAGAGATATAATCCCTCCAGCGTGTCCTGGGTCTTCCCCGGGGTCTCCTCCCAGAGGGACGTTCCTGGAACACCTCACCAGGGAGGTCCAGGAGGCATCCTGACCAGATGCCCGAGCCACCTCAACTGGTTCCTCTTGATGCGGAGGAGCAGCGGCTCTACTCTGATCTCCTCCTGGATGACCGAGCTCCTCACCCTATCTCTAAGGGAGAGCCCGGCCACCCTGCGGAGGAAACTCATTTCAGCCTCCTGTATACGAGATCTCGTTCTTTCGGTCACGACCCACAGCTCATGACCATAGGTGAGGGTAGGAACGTAGATCGACTGGTAAATGGAGAGCTTCGCCTTCTGGCTCAGCTCCTTCTTCACCACGACAGACCGGCGCAGAGCCCGCATTACTGCAGACGCCGCACCGATCCGTCTGTCGATCTCGCGCTCCATCCTTCCCTCACTCGTGAACAAGACCCCGAGATATTTAAACTCCTCCACTTGAGGCAGGACCTGACTCCCGACCCGGAGAGGGCAATCCACCCTATTCCGGCTGAGGACCATGGTCTCAGATTTTGAGGTGCTGATTCTCATCCCAGCCGCTTCACACTCGGCCGCGAATCGCTCAAGCGAGAGCTGGAGATCCCGACCAGATGAAGCCAACAGGACCACGTCATCCGCAAAAAGCAGGGACCCAATCCTGAGGCCACCAAGCCGGATCCCCTCAACACCTCGGCTGCACCTAGAAATTCTGTCCATATAAGTTATGAACAGAATCGGTGATAAAGGGCAGCCTTGGCGGAGTCCAACCCTCACCGGAAACGAATCCGACTTACTACCGGCAATGCGGACCAAGCTCTGACACCTGTCGTACAGGGACCGGACAGCTCGTATAAGGGGTTCCGGTACCCCATACTCCCGGAGTACCCCCCACAGGAGCCCCGGGGGACACGGTCGAATGCCTTCTCCAGGTCCACAAAGCACATGTAGACTGGTTGGGCAAACTCCCATGCCCCCTCCAGGACCCCAGAGAGGGTATAGAGCTGGTCCACTGTTCCGCGACCAGGACGAAAACCACACTGCTCCTCCTCAATCCGGGATTCGACTATCCGGCGGACCCTCCTCTCCAGGACCCCTGAATAGACCTTACCAGGGAGGCTGAGGAGTGTGATTCCCCTGTAATTGGAACACACCCTCCGGTCCCCCTTCTTAAAAAGGGGGACCACCACCCCAGTCTGCCAATCCAGCGGTACTGCCCCCGATGTCCACGCGATGCTGCAGAGGCGTGTCAGCCAGGACAGCACCATAGCATCCAGAGCCTTAAGGAACTCCGGGCGGATCTCATCCACCCCCGGGGCCTTGCCGCCAAGGAGCTTTTTGACCACCTCAGCGACTTCAGCCCCAGAGATAGGAGAGTCCACCCCTGAGTCCACCAGCTCTGCCTCCTCATCGGAAGACGTGTTGGTAGGATTGAGGAGGTCTTCGAGGTATTCCTTCCACCGACCCACAACGTCCCGAGTTGAGGTCAGCAGCTCCCCATCTCCACTGTACACAGTATTGATGGAGCACTGCTTCCCCCTCCTGAGCCGCCGGATGGTGGACCAGAATCTCCTCAAAGCCGTCCGGAAGTCTTTCTCCATGGCCTCGCCGAACTCCTCCCATGCCCGAGTTTTTGTCTCGGCAACAGCCGAAGCCGCATGCCGCTTAGCCTGTCGGTACCCATCAGCTGCCTCCAGAGTCCCACAGGCCAAGAAGGCTCCTTCTTCAGCTTGACGGCATCCCTCACTGCTGGTGTCCACCAACGAGTTCTGGGATTACCGCCACGACAGGCACCAACGACCTTACAGCCACAGCTCCGGCTGGCCGCCTCAGCAATAGAGGCACGGAACACAGCCCATTCGGACTCAATGTCCCCCGCCTCACTCGGGACATGGTTGAAGCTCTGCTGAAGGTGGGAGTTGAAGCTCGCTCTGACGGGGGACTCAGCCAGACGTTCCCAGCAGACCCTCACAACACGTTTGGGCCTGCCAGCTCTGACCGGCTTCCTCCCCCACCATCTGAGCCAACTCACCACCAGGTGGTGATCAGTTGAAGCTCCGCCCCCCTCTTCACCCGAGTATCCAAGGCATGTGGCCGCAGGTCGACGATACGACTACAAAATCCATCATGGAACTGCGGCCCAGGGAATCCTGATGCCAGGTGTACATATGGACACTCTTATGTTGGAACATGGTGTTCGTTATGGACAATCCATGGCGAGCACAGAAGTCCAATAACAAAACACCATTTGGGTTCGGGGGGGGGGGGGGACCATGCCTCCCCATCACTCCCCTCCAGGTCTCACTGTCATTGCCCACGTGAGCATTGAAGTCCCCCAGCAGAACAATGGAGTCCCCAGAAGGAGCACCCTCCAGCACTCCCTCCAAGGACTCCAGAAAGAGTGGGTACTCTGAACTGCTGTTCGGTGCATAAGCACAGACAACAGTCACGACCCGTCCCCCCACCCGGAGGCGGAGGGAAACTACCCTTTCATCCACCGGGGTAAACCCCAACGTGCAGGCACCAAGCTGGGGGCTGATGAGAATGCCCACACCTGCTCGGCGCCTCTCACCATGAGCAACTCCAGAGTGGAAGAAGGTCCAGCCCCTCTCGAGGGTACTGGTTCCAGAGCCCAAGCCATGCGTCGAGGTGAGTCCAACTATATCTAGCCAGAACCGCTCAACCTCGCGCACAAGCTCAGGCTCCTTCCCCACCAGAGAGGTGACGTTCCACGTCCCTAGAGCCAGCTTCTGCAGCCGGGGATCGGACCGCCAGGGTCCCCGCCCCTTGCTGCCGCCCAGCTCACATTGCACCCGACCCCTACGGCTCCTCCCGCAGATGGTGAGCCCACGGGAGGTGGGGCCCATGTAACCCTTTCGGGCTGAGCCCGACCGGGCCCCATGGGCGAAGGCCCGGCCACCAGACGCTCGCTCTCGTACCCCACCTCCAGGCCTGGCTCCAGAGGGGGGTCCCGGTAACCCGCGTCCGGGCAAGGGAACATTCATGCCCAGGTTGGTCGTCATCATAGAGGTCTATGAGCCGTGCTTGGTCTGGTCCCTCCCCTAGACACCTGTTTGCCATGGGTGACCCTACCAGGGGCATAAAGCCCCCGACAACATAGCTGCTAGGATCTTCGGGACGCACAAACCCCTCCACCACCATAAGGTGACGGCTCTGAAACCCAGTCAGAACCAACTAGAAACCCAAATGGGCAAACAGGTGAGGCCACTGTGGAAACTGAAAAAACGCCAACAGGACCCTTATGGCTCAGATTTAACCCTTATGGGCCCTGACTGCACATGCTGGTGGGTTGTTTCTGTTTTCATTCAGAACATGAACACTGGATGATTCTGTGAGCGCTGATCAGACCGTGCATGTAATACCATCATCATCCCACATGGTGTCACAGGTTCAGCTGCCACACGTACAAATAAGCCAGTTTACTTTTTATGTTGAGTGTTTCTGTCCACCAGAGCTGTCAGTATCAGATCATTATCATCACGACCAAACACACTCATTATAAAAGATCAATAGGAAATTAATTATACTATTTAAAAAAAAAAACTTTTCAGATACTTTCTATTTTGATAATTTAATTAAACTTAATTAAATCATTAATATTGTTTTTAGTGGAGAAAAGAACACTTTGATAAATATCAGTAATATAAACATGGTTTCATACACCTTTTAATATTATTACAAATATTAGTTGCCACATGAAATTTGACAATAAATCACAGTGGCTTAAATTTGTCAACCAGAGGGAAGTTTTTAGAGAAATTATGTGCACACAGAAGTAAAACTGAATCCACATCAGGATGATCAGGCTCATGATACCACAGTATGCTGAGATGACTGTCATCTGTGTCTGTTGAGAAAAAAAGGATTTTCTGGTTTTCTATTAGTAAAGGATCTTTCACAGCCAACAAAGACTTGCTTGACTTTTCTGAAGATGTCATGCATCTCAAAACCTTCTTCAAGTGACATAAATCACAATCCCTCCCTGAGAAAATCCCAGTGAAGTATAACTTTATTAACTCTGACACAAAGTTTTTATAAGCGCCGGAGATCCCAGATGAGGACTTGTCTAAAATAATCAACCCGGCATCGTGAGACCATTGCAGCTGGATGCCACATACACCCTTCACACATGACATCTTCCATCTTTGTCTTTTCACTGCATCCTGTTAATGTAATTATTATGATGAGGAAGAAACTGCAAAATGAAGCTTTTGAACATGGAGTCAAAACACAAGCGATAAAAATGAACGAGGACTGAGTTATGTTTCTGGGTCAAGTGGAAGCTTGTTCATCGTAACGCTGTCGGAACTTATTGCAGCTCCAGTCCTGTAGAGCCGGTATCTGTCAGGTTTTTGTTGTTTCCCTGCACCACCACACCTGATTCTAATCAACTGGATCCAGCAGCTTCTTGTCTATTCATTCATTTTGGTGAGGAGTGTTGGAGCACTATAAGCACACTTATCCTCTTTTAACTGCTCTTCCCCGGCTACCGCTTCTTTTTAGGTTTCCTTTTTTAACTTCTTTTATTTCCTTTAAGTGCCTCTTTGCCTTTCTGAGCTTCTGCTTGTTCACCTGCCTGCCGCCTCAGGTCAGCTGAGCAGCTGCTTCTGAAAGAGCCAAAAAGCGAATAGAAGCTCAGGGGACCACACTTTCCCTGCTGGAGCACCTAAACAGTGGAATGACCCCCCACTCACACACACACACACACACACACACACACACACACACACACACTCACTCACTCACTCACTCACACACTCACACACACAAACACACACACACACACACACACTCACACACTCACACACACTCACTCACTCACTCACTCACTCACACACTCACACACACACACACACACACACACACACACACACACACACACACACACACACACTCACTCAC